>NC_132847.1:27023214-27325357 GCF_048164855.1 Canis lupus baileyi | reverse complement strand
GAGCCCGGGTAGCTCAGTGGTTTAGCGCCGCCTTCAGCTCTGGGTGTAATCCTAGAGACCCGGGATGGAGTCCCATGTCGGGCTCCCTGCATGGAGCCTGCTTCTCCCTCTGCCTCTGTCTCTGCCTCTCTCTCTCTGTGTCTCTATGAATAAATAAATAAAATCTTAAAAAAAAATTTTTTTTGAAAAATACATAGGGTGCCTGAGTGGCTCTATCAGTTGAGTGATTCTTGATTTCGGCTTGGGTCATGATCTCAGGGTCACCAGATGGAGCCCTGCAGCTGACTCTGAGCTGGGTGAGCTAGGCGAGGAGCATGCTTAGGTTTCTTCCTCTCCCTCTGCCCTTCCCCTGCACAGGCTCACTCTTCCTCTGAAGGAAAAGAGGGGAGGGGAAGGGAAGGGAAGGGAAGGGAAGGGAGAATAAAAACTTTATGAAGCCTAATTAATAGTTGGGCCTGAGGAGATTGAAAACAGTGTTTCTAGATAGACACAAGACACTTCTGATAAGATAATTCTCAGGACCTTGGCAGTCTCATTAGCCAAAAATGAAATCTGGCTCTGAAGGGAATAAAAGATGATTCTGAGACGATAATTTGAGGGAGTCATCACAAATATGAGGGAACAAAATCAGTTCTGAGGTTGCTGAAATAGAACTAGAAACAGTCCGACTCCAGAGTTTCTGTTTTATAGGGACCTAGGGGCAATCAGAGTTGTGTTTACATCATTCATAGAAGGTTAGGGATACTCCCAAGGTACTGTTGGCCTCATCACTGAGTTGAGAAGGTTCCAAGTCACATGGACCTGACAGTACTAAGTAGGTGGTTCTGAGAAGACAGTTGAAGATGTTGGCGTTGAAGTGACTGGAAATTGGTTGTGATAAGGCAGCCAGAGGAGATTCACTGTCTCTGAGAAGCCAGTTTGAGGAAATTCATGGTTGGTTCTAAGATGGGGAGCCTGGGTGGCTCAGTCCCTTAAAGAGTGACTCTTAAAAAAAAAAATAAATAAAATAAATAAAATAAAATAAAAAAAAAAAAAAAAAAAAGAGTGACTCTTGATTTCAGCTCAGGTCATGATCTCAGGGTCATAAGATTGAGCCCTGCATGGGAGCCTGCTTGTCCCTCTCCCTCTGCTCGCCCCCCTCTCTAAAATAAATAAATAAATAAATAAACAAACAAATAAAATAAAATAAAATAAAATAAAATCTTTCAAAAATAAAGAGATTTAAAGGTGATTGGCAGGCTGGGAGGGATTTTTTTTTCTCTTTCTCCCAGACCACCTCTAAATTCCCTGGAGCAACTCACCCACAGT
The DNA here is from genome assembly GCF_048164855.1 of Canis lupus baileyi. Taxonomy (NCBI): domain Eukaryota; kingdom Metazoa; phylum Chordata; class Mammalia; order Carnivora; family Canidae; genus Canis; species Canis lupus. The sequence goes on along the minus strand of NC_132847.1, from coordinate 27,324,049 downwards.
AGAAGCTCCACTAATTTGTTGAATAAAGGGAGTACAGTTTGGTTCTCAGGAGTCTGGTTATTGGATCTGAAAAGATTTTGGGGTAAGAATTTGGTTCTGAGGAAACATGAGTTCTGGGAAGAGCTGAAATCATTTTCTCTGAAGAGGGCACCCACTGCTAGTTGTGTAGAAACTCGACTTCTGGGTTTGTTTGGGAAGTGAGGAAGCACTCTAACCCAGATGGGCAGACTGATTTACCTGGGTCACAGAGATGAGAGAAGACACTTCAGGATAGACCCATTGCCACCCATTTGCCTCCCCAGATTTTTATTTTTATTTTCTATTTTTATTTATTATTTTTTAAAGACTTTATTTATTTATTCATGAGAGACACAGAGAGAGAGGCAGAGACACAAGCAGAGGAAGAAACAGGCTCCCTGCAGGGAGCCTGATGTAGGACTCCATCCCAGGACCCCAGGATCACGACCTGAGCCAAAGGCAGATGCTCAATTGCTGAGCCAGCCAAGTGTCCCGACTCCCCAGATTTTAAAAGTACCTTCCTGGGAATCCCTGGGTGGCTCAGTGGTTTAGCGCCTGCCTTTGGTCCAGGGCATGATCCTGGAGTCCCGGGATCGAGTCCCACATCGGGCTCCCTCCATGGAGCCTGTTTCTCCCTCTGCCTGTGTCTCTGCCTCTCTCTCTCTGTGTGTCTTTCATGAGTAAATAAATAAAATCTTAAAAAAAGAAATAAATAAGAGTACCTTCCTTCAACATGAATCCCTAAGTGAGAGTCAGGAGGACCTCCCCCAGCCCCCACCCCACTACCCTAGGGCCTGCTCTTCAGCCTCCAGTTTGCAAATCAGCACCACAATCTGAGAGGGCTCCCTCCTTGGAGCAGAGGGTCTGGTCAGAGCACAGGCCAAGGCAGCTAGCAGGAGAGAGATTCCAAGAAGCTCACCCTCAAGGATGGAGAACAGACCTATAGGGTAGAATTAACATTGTGAAGCCCACCTGGAAAATGGGCATTCAAAGACCAGCGAAGTAAAGGATTTTTAAAGTCTAGATTTATTGAACTATAAGGCATTAAAAATAGTTTTTTTTAAAGATTTTATTTATTTATTTATGAGAGACACACAGAGAGAGAGACACAGACAGAGAGGAAGCAGGTTCCCTGACTCGATTCCGGGACTCCAAGATAATGCCTGAGCTAAAGACAGACATTCAACCATTGAGCCCCCCAGGTATCCCAAAGTGGTACCTTTCTACATGTTCATCAGCATTTCCTTTTTTTCTTTTTTTTTTTAAGATTTTTATTTATTTATTCATGAGACACACACACACACAGAGAGAGAGAGAGAGAGAAAGGCAGAGACACAGGCAGAGGGAGAAGCAGGCTCCATGCACGGAGCCAGATGTGGGACTCGATCCCAGGTCTCCAGGATCACGCCCTGGGCCAAAGGCGGTGCTAAACCGCTGAGCCACCCCGGGCTGCCCTTCACCAGCATTTCCATATCCTCACCAACACTTGTTATTGTCTGTCTGGAAAGGATAAATGTTAAGGATAATTTTCTAAATAATTTTCTAAAATATGTAAAGCCATCTGTCCTCATCCTGACCCTGACACATAACTCAGGCCGGCAATGAGTGCCAAGTTAACACAGTTGAGAACATGGAGCCTCAGTGGCCTTTTCTACTCTCAGGCCGCTCTGCAGTTCCAGGCTCTCTGGGCCCAAAGAAGAGAGAGAGAGAGAACTTGTAGTTACAGCATTACCTCAGAACTGAGAGTTGAGAACTCCATAGGATAGGGGCTTTGACAGCTAGTGAGTGAGTGGGGCCTGTGTTCCAGGAAACCCTTCCAGGGAAGAAGACTCACAGGAGGAGACAGTGAGGGATCCCTGGGTGGTGCAGCGGTTTAGCGCCTGCCTTTGGCCCAGGGCGCGATCCTGGAGATCCGGGATCGAATCCCACATCAGGCTCCCGGTGCATGGAGCCTGCTTCTCCCTCTGCCTGTGTCTCTGCCTCTCTCTCTCTGTGTGACTATCATAAATAAATGAAAAAAAAAAAAAAAAAAAGGAGGAGACAGTGATAATGTGGACAGATAACCTCTCAGGACAAGTATCCCAGGGCAGCTTGCACACCTTTTGAGCTTAGCCTTTTCCTCTGCTTGAGGTCAAAGTGCCTCATCAGTGTGCATTCCCCTGACTACCAGGTACCTTAGAAAAGTATCGCCAAGGACACACGTACATTTGCCAAGCTGAGTAAATAACAACAGTGTACCTGGCTTAGCCTTAGACTGGCTCTGTTTGAGGAAAATGTAAACAAAGCAGATCTTTTAGGAGGCTGAGCCCTAACTACATGAGTGTGGGAGAACATGGGTGATTATTGCTTCCAGTAAGAGGGAGGTGAGTAAATGGGAACATGGTAGAAACAAGGAACAAGAATGGGGGGCTTTGGAGTAAATGGGAACGCATGCATGCAAAGATGTGTACTCAGATGTTCACAGCACCCTTATTTATAACAGCCCCAAAGGGAACCAGCCCCAATGTCCATCCACCGGTGAAAGAGTGAACAAATTGTGCTATAGTCATAGAGTGAAATACTCCCCAGAAATAACACAGAGGGAACTCTTTGTACAAGCAACAACATAAGGATGCCTGGGTGGCTCAGGGGTTGAGCATTTGCCTTTGGCTCAGGGAGTGATCCCAGGGTCCTGGGATGGAGTCCCAGCATCGAGCTCCCTGTGGGAAGCCTGCTTCTCCCTCTGCCTGTGTCTCTGCCTCTCCCTGTGTCTCTCATGACTAAATAAGTAAAATCTTAAAAAAAAAAAAAAAGCAGGGGATCCCTGGGTGGCTCAGCAGCTTGGTGCATGCCTTCAGCCCAGGGTGTGATCCTGGAGTCCTGGGATCGAGTCCCACATCAGGCTCCCTGTGTGGAGCCTGCTTCTCTCTCTGCCTGTGTCTCTGCCTCTCTCTCTCTCTATGTGTCTCTCATGAATAAATAAATAAAATCTTAAAAAAAAAAAAAAAAAAAGGCAAGCAAATCAGTGGTTGCCCCGGGGGACAGGGATGGATGAAGGAAAGATTTCCAAGGGGCACAAGCAAAGTTTTGGCAGTAACAGATATGTTCATTATCTTAACTGTGATTATGGTTTTTTCACCTGTGAACACATATATCAGGACTCATCAAATTGTACAGTTTATTCTATATCAATTATACTCCAATAGAGCTATAATAATAATAATCATAATAAACGACCTAAGCACTGGGGAGGATGGCCTTGTTGGAGACAGCGCCCCAAAAAAGAGTTAAGATAGATTTTCTTGCAAATGAGGAGCCGAGCTGCTAACCTGATCTAAGAGAACGTCCTTTTTTTTTTTTTTTTTTTAAGATTTTATTTATTTATTCATGGAGACACAGAGAGAGAGAGAGAGAGAGAGGCAGAGACACAGGCAGAAGGAGAAGCAGGCTCCATGCAGGGAGCCCGATGTGGGACTCCATCCCAGGTCTCCAGGATCACACCCTGGGCTGAAGGCAGGTGCTAAACCCCTGAGCCACCCAGGGATCCTTTTTTTTGTTTTGTTTTTGTTTTTAAGATTTTATTTATTTATTCATGAGAATACACAAAGATGAGAGAGAGAGAGGCAGAGACACAGGCAGAGGGAGAAGCAGGCTCCATGCAGGGAGCCCAACGTGGGACTTGATCCCAGGTCTCCAGGATCGTGCCCTGGACTGAAGACAGGGCTAAACCGCTGAGCCACCTGGGCTGACCCAACCAGGGATCCTAAGAGAATGTCTCCTGTAAGCTTTGCCTCAAAAGACTTACCCAGGCTCTAGTAATGGGAAAGGGGACTTGGGAAGAAAAATCACTACAGTGGAGGGCTAGATTTGCTATTTGGGCACAAAAGTCTTATTAGCACCTGGAGACTTATGAGTAAAATGTTGAAACCATATTTACTCAATGCCTGATTCTTTTCTTTTAGACTTGGCCTCATTTCCCTTGGGACCATTGTGATCTCACTCTTTTCAATCTTCCCCTCTCAAACTACACCAATCGTGGCTGAACCAGGGAAAACAGCAGGGATGGGGAGAGAGGAGGATGTTGCAGGAACTATCTCTGACCCCATAGTATGCATTCCTGACCCCATTTCTTCCTGGGTTGGAGGTTCCAAGAGGGGCCAGGTAGAAGGAAGCATACCTTAAACCCAGCCTGACAACCAGGCTAAGCTATGTCTTTCTGAGTGCTTAGAATCTTTCCAAAAAGGTGAGGCTCAACATTCCTGGAATTCAAGAGAAAAGAGTATCCCTCAGGTACTAGGAAGCAGGGTCAAGGGTCCTTAAAACCTGGTTCTTTTTTTTCCTGCAGAATCTAAACCTAGCCTTGGCCAAGTTTTCCTGCCCCCCTCGCCTCTTCCACATCCTTGAAGCCCCACACAATGTCCCCAGGTAACAATCAATTGTTCACACTATCTGGGTGCCTTCCTAAACCTCAGCCTTGATGATGATAGAGCTTTTATCAGCAATGCCCTATGCCCTTGGTTTCAGATTTCCCTCACAGGAGCAGGAGTTAAAATGAACACTTTCCTTTGAACACTTTCCTTTTTCTTTCTTTCTTTCTTTCTTTCTTTCTTTCTTTCTTTCTTTCTTTCTTTCTTCTTTCTTTCTTTCTTTTCTTTCTTTCTTTTCTTTCTTCTTTCTTTCTTTCTTTCTTCTTTCTTTTTCTTTCTTTCTTTTCTTCTTTTTTCTTTCTTTCTCTTTCTTTCTTTCTTTCTTTCTTTCTTTCTTTCTTTCTTTCTTTCTTTCTTTCTTTCTTTCTTTCTTTCTTTCTTTCTTTCCTTTTTAATACTATAGGACTGTAAAATGGGGCAATTTTTGAGTCTTGCTGTATTTCAGCTGTGCAGAGAAACTTGAGTTTCAAGTGGCAGAAGCCAAAGGAACCCTGGTGACAGGACTAATAAAAATTAGCTAGCAATCTTGGCAGAATTTCTCAATGAGCCATCTGCATCAAAATTGCCCGGTGTGGTTGTTATCAAGGCAGGTTCCAGGCCCCCATCACAGACCTCAAAAATAAGATGTCAAAATAAATAAATAAATAAATAAATAAATAAATAAATAAATAAATAAATAAAATGCCACAGGAAGGGGGTCTGGGAATCTGATTCTGAGATATTGTAATAATGACATAAGAGATTTTTTGCTTTAAAGGAACAGAGTCCTTCTGCTCCTTTTTTCATATTTTATTTTTGCCATGTTTTCCCTCGCTGCCCCCTCTCCCACCTAGGTAGTCTGTGGTGAGAAATTATTAAGAATGTGTAACAAGTACAGACTGGTGATCCTGGGCCCAGAGTGAGATGGGGAGGGGTAGGTGGGGCTGGGAAAAGGTGTGCCAATGCAAATGTTGTCTCATCAGGACCTGGCAATTTAGCCAGGAGGCTCATAGGAATGTGCCCTCAGCTAGAGAAGGTGGCTTGGTTTCTCCTGCTCCAGGCTAAGGAGTCTAGTATCCTGGGAAAGGGCAGATATCAATAGATTTGGTGGTTGAGGGCTAGAATGGAAGAGAAAGAATTGGGCGAATGCCAAGAGATTGCTGGAATTCCCCTGGTTTCAGGAATGGTGTTGGTGGCTAACCTGGGAGACCCTCAGAGGGAAGAGTGGACCAAGTGAGACCTCAATCCCACTCAAGGCCTGAGAGCCATACTGAGCCGGGAAGATATTTCATTGTCCTTGACTGGGAGGATCAGAAATTGAGAGGGGAGCCAAGGCTTGGGAATTCTGGGACATCAAATCTATTGGACCCAAATGATCACTGGATGGTCATGTCTGACCAATTCCTAAAAGACTCTAATCAAGGCTGAAGGTGGTGCTTATGTTCCATAATCTATCTGTTCACTCTCTCATGCAAAGAGTCACCAACACCCTCCCTGGTTAACATACAAAGCAAGTGAATTGAGTTAACTATTACTCTTCCCTACTCAATTTTCCATCTTTCCTAAGCTCCTGGGTGGGTTCAGCATCCTTCTCCATGCTCTGAGTCCCAAGCTTGTCCACATTATGTAACATAACATCATGTAATAATTTTTGGCTTACATCTCTGTCTTCTTAACCAACAATCTGCATTGTTATGACCAGCTCAAGACCTCTCAAAGAGTACACAGATGCTAAAAAGGCTCACAAGGATTGCTTCAGCCATTAGTGTGCGCCATCAGGGAGCTGGAGCCAGGGAACCTAGTACCTCAGGCCTCCTACACAATGGGGACAGACTTGATCTGTATGAGAACCTTAAATACAAGGCCAGCCTCCTGCCCACTCCGCCCTGTGCTCCTGGAAGCTGCCAAGGATCACAGCTCCAGCTGGCAAGTGGTGAGATTTCTTCCTGGAAGGATTCTTGGCTTGAGAACTGGCCCTCGCCTCTTCTAGGCTTCTTCGATGCCCTCAGGTTTCTGGGGACATGGAGGATGGGAAGGAGAGGCTGAGTCAGCTCCAGTCTTGTTACTACTTCTCAGAGCCTTCGTGCCCACCCTTTACCTCCCCCAAGTGTAGATAGCAAGGATTCCCAAGAACACAGCTTTCCCCAACCCTGGGTAGAGACATGGGGCAGGGCCAGACAAATTATGTGGGGCCAGGAAAATAGCACGGCCTCTGGGCACTCATGTTCCACTTTAATTAACCAGATAAAGTAGGCAGTCCACCAGATTGAGGAAGAGGCCCAGTATCAAGAAGAGATCCACATAGTTCTCAAAGAATTCACTCCAGTGACACACAGCAGCTAGGACTCTGAATGGAATTTCCCTGTCTTGGGGGTGCCTGGCTGGCTCAGTATAGCACAGGACCCTTGATCTCCCCGTTGTAAGTTTGGGTCCCATGTTGAGTGCAGAGATCACTTAAAAAAAAAAAAAAAAAAATCTTAAAAAAAAAAAAAAAAAAAAAGAACTTTCCCTGACTGTAAAAGCCCTTCAAAGCCGTCAATTAAGATGGCAAAATTGGGGGCCCTGGGTGGCACAGTTGGTTAAGCAACAGACTCTTGGTTTCAGCTCAGGTCCTGATCTCCCATCGTCAGATGGAGCCTCAAGCTCACACCCCACCTCCAACTCCCTCATGGAGCTTTCCATGGGTTTCTGTGAGGAGTCTGCCTAAGACTCTTTCCCTGCCCCTCCCCATTGCACTCTAATAAATAAATAAAATCATTTAAAAAAAAAAAAAAAAAAGATGGCAAAAGGGCCCCCGCCCCCAACCCAGGAAACACGCACCCAACCGCAGCTATTTTATTTTCTTTTTAATTTTTCTGAAGGATATACACCACATATCCCATGGGCAATAAAGCGCATTCAATGTGTTTATAAGCCAAACAGTCACTTTGTTTAAGCAAACACAAGTACAAAGTAAAATAAAACCACAAAATAATGAACTGCATGTTCATAACATACAAAAATCGCCGCCTACTCAGTAGGTAACTACAACATTCCAACTCCTGAATATATTTATAAATTTACATTTTCAGTTAAAAAAATAGACTTTTGAGAGTTCAGATTTTGTTTTAAATTTTGTTTTCTTACATTCTGGAGAGCCGAGGCTTAGCTCAGCCCTCTTCCTTATTTTGCTCCCAAAGCCTCCCCCGAATCGTCACTCCCTGCCCCCCTTAAGGCTAGAGGTGAGCACATCCCTCACAATTGCACATGTCAAGCTGTCAGCAAGGCGCATCACACAAAAGGCACCAAGACGTGAAACTTTTTAAACCAAAAGGACGGAAAAAAAGAACACTTTCAAAAAAAAAGAAGAAAAACCAAACCATATTTTGTCACGTGTGAGAGTACAGTCGGGCACTATTTACAAAAAGTTAACGGAACGTCACTCTGACACATGCTCTGATTAATACCAAGGACTGCTGTTTCAAAAAAAGCTTCAAACTTAATCGTCACAGCATCATCACAAAATAAAGGATCACCGTTGGTTTGCTTGGCTTTTCTTTTTTTTTTTCCCCCCCCAAAGGACCTAATTCCAAATAATACAATAGAATATGCAAATTATCTTCACATCAAGAGTACCCCAAGAAAAACAAAATCCATGGCACAGACACTGTACAAGGGTGCAGGGCTGGGCTCTGAGGAGCCCAAACCCCATTTTTGCCAACTTGATTTTCTAGCATCGAAGGGAGCAGGGGGGGGTCAGGCATACGATGGAGATGATACTGAAATGATATATCCAAAATCCATGCAAATCAAGTTCTTTGGATAGAGGTGAAGAACTTGGACATGGCTGTTTCAGGCAGCTGAAGTCACAGGCAGTAGGAACTGCAGAGGAAGGGCAAGTGGGCAGAAAGGATCGCAGGCCAACAGACCTTCCACACCAGCCCTGGGGTGGAGTAGAGGGGGAGGATTTGGCTCTGAGAACCTCCATCTCACCTAGAGGAACCCCCTCCTGTGGCCATCTCCTCCTCCTGTCTCTTAAGTCTCTTGTGTTTCTTTCTCTTTTCCCTGGTTTCTCCTTTCCCTTCAGCAGATTTCAATTGTCCTGGGAGAAAAGGTGGTTGTCATGTCCGAAAGCCCTGCAGAGGCGCTGAAGGAGTTGGTGACAGCCGAGGAAGGGAAGCTGCTGACTTGGGCCGGGAAAGCAGGGGGGACGGAAGAGTATGTGGTGGCCACTGAGGGTGAGGGGAAGCCACTGTGCACAGGGGATGGGTAGGTTGAGGAACCGGGAGAGGAGTAGGAGGTGGGTACAGGTGACGGATAGGAGGTGGTGGCTGGGGAGGGATAAGAGGTAGTAACCGGGGACGTGTAGGAGGTAGCCACCTGGGACGGGTAGGAAGAGAGGGAGGTGGCAGCTGAGGAGGCCACAACACCTTTGTCTGCTTTTTTGTCCTTTTGCCTTAAGTGGATCTTGGTATGCCTCTTGCGCTCATCGCTCCTGGCAAACTTTCTCCCACAGATGTCGCAGGCGAAGGGCTTCTCGCCCGTGTGGGTGCGGATGTGGGTGGTGAGATGGTCACTGCGGCTGAAGTTGCGCATGCAGATGCGACACTGGAAGGGCTTCTGGCCGGTGTGGATGCGGATGTGGCGCGTGAGCTCGTCGGAGCGGGAGAAGCGACGGTCGCAGGACTCGACCGGGCAGGCGTACGGGCGTTCGTGGGGGGGCGTCTTGCTGGGCCGGTTGGGGTACTTGCGCATGCGGCTGGGTTTGATGAGCTGGGACTGGTAAGTGGTGTTGAGGGTCTTCAAGTCCTGGGAGCCCGACTGCGTGGCAAAGGCCTTGATGGTAGACAACGGAGTGAGCGAAGGCTGCTGGGTACGGCCCTCCAGGCCTTGGAAGGGCTTCTGGTCGGGGGTGCCCAGGCCCAGGTCCCCCTGCTGTTGTGGAAACAGGTAGTCAGGGATCATGGGGACCTGGAAGCCACCCTTGGCCGCAGGGTAGGTGGGAGGCGGGTACTGGAGCGCGGCGCCCGTGGAGCCCGGGAAGGCCTGGCTCTGCGGCTCCGGGAAGATGTCACTGTTAGGTGTGGGGAAGGTCGGCGCGGCCGAGTAAATGGGGCTGCTGTCGTTGGACTGGACGGCACAGCTCAGGGGTGGGCTCTGAGAGGCGGCGGAGGAGGAGGAGGAGGCTGCTGGAGACGGCGCCGAAGACGAGGTGGCCGGTGGGTTGGTCATGCTCACGAGGCCGCTGACCAGGCTGAAGAGGGGCTCTGGCCACAAGGTGTTGCCGCTGTTGGGTGCAGGCTCCAGAGAGAAGCGGCCAGTGTAGGTGATGGGCGGCAGCCGCGTGGTTTGGCTGGGGTAACTGGTCTCCACCAGAACCTTCTCGTTATTCAGAGAGATGTCGGGAAAAGACTCTGATGGGGGGGAGAGAGAGAGGAGGGAGGCCTGGTTACTGGAGAGCAATCACCGGAGGCCGCGGAGGACCCGAGCTGCCAGGCAAGAGGTCAGGCTGGCCACCTGACCCAATAATGGGCTCGCGAGCTGGTTAATAATTGATAGCGGCAGATTGCAGTGTTCCCGGCCCCGCTCCGGCGGCGGAGCCCATTTCGACAACAGCTGACGCAAACACGGAGAATCCCCCTCCACTGCAGCGCACGGCGCTCCGCAGCGGCGGCTGCGCCACGCAGGGATTCCCGCCAGCGCCCCGACCCCGGGCTGCCAGGACGTCCCCGGCCCGCACCACCGCCCTCCCCCGGGGCAGGCGGCAGGAAACGCCGGCCCGTCTGGAGAAAAGGGGGCGCAGCCCAGCTCTTCAAAACAAGCCCTCCCCCACCTCCACCCACCCACGCAGCCCGAGCTCTCCACCCCAAACAGAAGCCTGCTCGTCTGCGCACCGCTAGGGGCGAGGGGGGTGAGGGCGAGGGCCAGGGCGAGGGCGAGGGCGAGGGCGGACGTCCGCAGGTATCTCGCCAACACATGCCCCCGAGGACGGAAAGGGAAGCCCCGCTTGCACCCCAGAGGTCCGGGAACGCTGCTGCGGTGAAGGGGGGCGCTGCCAGGCGGCGGGGGAAGGACTGACTGGTCGCCGGGCTGGTGGCGAAGGGGCTAATCCTCGGCGTAGGCCACCGCTTACCTGCGGTCAGGTGCTCGTAGGGCTGCTCGCCCGCCTCCCCCTGAGGGTTGAAGGCGCTGCCGCTGCTGCCGCCGCTGCCGCCCCCTCCACCTCCACCGCCCCCGCTGCCGCCGCTGCTGCTACCGCCGCTGCCCTCCGAGGCCCCGGCTGCACCGAGGAACTGGGGAGCCCCGTTGCTCAGCAGCATCATCTCCTCCAGCTTGGGATAGTTGTCCATGGTGGGCGAGTGAGGAAAGGAGCCGAACGGGTCGGAGATCTGCAGCGGAGACATCAGCTGCATCTCGGCCTTGGCCGCGGCCATCCCGGACGGGCGGGCTGGAGAGCTAGTGTTGGGGCGGGTGGGCGCAGCCCGGAGCCGCGGCTGCGGGGGACACACTCTCGGGGGCCTGGCCGGGTCACATGCGGGACGCAGGGCACACTGTGGCCAGGGCAGGTGGGGCCTCCAGGCTCGCCCTCGCCGCCGGCCGGTGCGGACGCGGCGCTGCTACCGGGGCTGGGGCAGGGGCCGGTCCTGCGGCGGCGGAAGCTGGCGGCGGCGGCGGCTGGCGGCGGCGGCTCCCCAAGTTCTGCGCGCTGGGATCTCTCGCGACTCCCCGGATCCGCCTCTATTTGAAGGGTCTGGAGCGCCACGGGTCCGCCTCCGTCGTGACGTACATGGCCATATATGGGAAGCAGGAAGCCCTAATATGGCAAGACCCGCCGGGAGGACCCGGAGTGACGTGAAGCCCCCTACCCGAGATCGGGGAGCACCGCGGTCCCGCACCCCGGCCCCCTCGCCGACTCCTGCACCCTGGGCGCCCCGGCCTCGAGAAAGCCTAGGGCTCGGGCCTCCGCTGCGGGCTCCCCGGCCCGGGCTGCTCCGGAGTTCCCAGCACTGCCCCCGCCTCTTCCCTCCGCCTTCTCCCCTCCTCCCGGAGCCGGAAGCGGCCGGGCCATATCGGGCCGTTCCAAACAAGGCGCTGCCCAAATAAGGGTTGTTCCGGCGGGGGATCCTTCCTGCTCCTTATATGGCGTTTCCGGGTCGTTGCTGGCTGCTCCCTGGCTCCCTCCCTCCTCCCGGGCTCCGAGCCGGGAGCCCGAACGTGCGCAGGAGCTGGGGACGCCCGGGTGGAGGTCTCGGGGCGCCGAGAGCTAGGAGCACCGCGGCTCAGGCGGTTCCCCCGCGGGGACTGGCCTGGGGAAGCCCGCGCCCGGGGCGGGGGCGGGGGCGAGGGCGAGGGCGAGTCGGGCCGGGGTTCTGCCACCGTCATCCCGGGCCCTCCCGCCCACCTCTGGGACCGTGGGAGCGGGGCGGGAGCTAAGGGGAGGAGGGACTGGCTCGCCGGGGCAGAGGCCGCCCAGGAGAGGCGGAGCGTGACCCCTCGGCCTTGACCGTTGGCACCCTGCCTTCCCAGGTGTCATCGGGGAAACTGAGGCTAGGAAAATACCCGCCAGGTGATCCCCTACGTCCCTTTGCGTCGTGGTGGGCCACCTGCTCCTCAGCCGGGAGCTGGCGGTCCTTGCGCGGGTGGGAGACTTTCCCACCTTCTCCGGAAGCAGTGGAGGCGGGGCGGGCAGTGCGGCCGTCGGAAAACCGGGCTTCCCTGCGGGCTGTGCGGGGACCCCTCCAGGCCAGCGCCGAGAAGCCCGCTTGGCGGCCTGGTGCTGCCCCCTGGAGGCCCCCTCTGCAGCTCGGAGCCCCGGGCCCCGGGCCGAGCGGGCTCTTCCGCCGCCTTCCCGCCCCCCGCCCCCCCGTCTGGTGCCGGGCACCGAGCCAGGCCAGGGGAGCCTCCGACGCAGTGAGCGCGAACTGAGCAGGCGCCGCAGCCCGGGCTGTCCCCGCAGCCCCCGGGGAGCCGCCGCCGCCGCCGCCGCCGAGGCGCCCGGACTCCGCGCGCGATGACGCTGCCCTCCCCGAGCCGGGCGGGGAACCGGGGCGCGGGGGGCGCGCGGGGCAGGCGGGAACCAGTTCTGGGGTCTCCGCGGAGTCGGACGTGACGGGGAAGCCCCTCGGCCCCATCCCCACCCCCCGCATTCAAGGGTGCACCCCAAAGCAAACAGGGATTCCGAGGGGGAAGGTTCCTGTTCTAGCTTTGAGTCCAGGGGAGGTGTTGTTTTGGTGAATTTAAAAAAAGAAGCAGAAAGTATGTGTGTGGAAGGGGGGTGCTGAGGACACTGGGACAGAAGCGGGTTGGGGCTGGGGTCTCCGAACCCAAACTGGTCGGAGTCAGGGGAGTTAAATTGGGGGGAGGGGCGCAACTCTCTTGGACTTCATTCCTCTGTATTCCCTACCCGCACGCACAGGCAGAGATACACATAACATTTTCTTATAAAAATCTATTTAAGGAATCTAGCAATGAACCCTGTCTGCCCTCAAGTCTGAACTCCCCAACCCAAAAGCCTAGGGTGGGGTGGGGGGCCCACTCCCACCGCCCACCGGAGTTTTTCTTTAGGAGCTTGAGTGATGCACCTCTCCGAGGCCTCCCGCCAGCCAGGGTCAGATGGTCTTGGATCTCAATGCCCCTTTTGCCACTCCCTGGTGGGGTATCTTGCCTAGGCTTTTTGTATATTGCTTTCTTCAACTGTAAAATAGAGCTAATGTTATTGGTACCCAAGTGGGAGGATTGCTGTGAAAAAACTGAAACTTAGATGGGTTGAGTCTCTGAAGTCCCTAAAGCACAGAGCCTACCTTGCAATTGCTATTCAATAGACACTGGCTATTGTTATTTTCAGGAAATTCACCCACCCATCTTCAGCCTCCAGGTAAATTCCAGGGACCCTTTTCTGAAAAGAGGTACAGAGAGGGAGGAACATTCCAATTCTATCACAGGGGACATTGTCCTGAAGAGCTAATCTGAATCTTTCTTGCTGAAGTAGAACATCATTTCCCAGAGCAGAATTTTTCTACCCTGCTGGTTTAACAATCACCTGTAGAACTCCCGGGGGGGGGGGGGGGGGGGGGGGGGGGGGATTTAACCCTAGAGCACTGGAATCAGATTTTTTCTGAACTTGTGAGTGCCAGAACTGAGTGGGTTCCTCATCCTAAGAACCTATTTCTGTTGCCGGGGAGCTGCCCAGATCCCAAGAGCACATCTCCCAACCCCAGCCAAAGCAAACCAATTCCCCTCTGATTCTAATATGCAAAATGACCTTTCACCTTCTTGCTGAAGGTGGACGCTGGGAATCCTTATAGTCTGCATCTTTTGTTTTGCATATGCAATATCAATTCCCCTTTCTTTTCATAATAGCTCCTAGCCAGTGATTTCCTTGGGGAACCAGTCCAGTCCATGTGGTTAGAGGAAGATAACCCCAACCCAGATCTAGGAGTGGGTATGTCACTCACATGTAGACAACCATCTAGGATGCTCCAGTCTCAAGCATTCCAGATCCCTAGCCACAGCGGTTGAGTCAGGATGGGCATATGATCCAAACCAAGCCAGTGAGAAGCACTTCTGGGATATTTCTGGAACTCTTGAAAAAGGGCAATTTTCTCCTACTAAGCCAATGGAATGTAAGCCTGGAGGCCATCTTGCCTTGGACTGCAAAGCCTACCTGAACAAGAAGGCAATGGAAGAAAAACATAGAAGGTATCTACTTGCAGATAATAAGTTTTTGGATACAACCTGGGCTTTTTAGTTATGCAGTCCAATGCATTCCTTTGTGATTTAATAGAATGGGCTCGTTTCAGTTTCTGTTACAACCCAGCAGTTTCTGATTAATACACTCATTATCCACAACAACAAAGAATTTTTCTTAAGACTTTCTGTGGGCAGGGCCTGGGAAGGCCCAGGGCATCGGCCCCTGCCTCTAAGGAGCTTACAATTGGGTAGAAGGAAGACTGAATTCCATGTTGCAAGAAAATCAAGAATGGTGGTCCTGTTAGCCACCAAATGTCAGTTATGCTGAAGAACATAGAAGATAAGAGGAGGGAGAGGTTCCAGGGAAGGGGGCAGGGATGATGAGATTTTGGAGGAGAGAGAACATGAGAAGGACCAAATTTTGTGGTGAGGAAGTGAGGCAGTTTCAGGCCAGGGTTGAGGGTAGGGAGGCCAGGACAGTCCTTGTGTGGTCTGTCTGGAAAAAATGGGCTGGAGTTGAGAGGGTTCCAAGGGGGAGATAGTAGGAAGTAGGTTTGAGTAAAGCATTCTTTTCTTCTTCTTCTTTTCTTCTTTCTCCTCCTCCTCCTTCTTCTTCTTCTTCTTCTTCTTCTTCTTCTTCTTCTTCTTCTTCTTCTTCTTCTTCTTTCTTCTCCTCCTCCTCCTCCTCCTCCTCCTCCTTCTTCTTTTTCTTCTTCTTCTTCTTCTTCTTCTTCTTCTTCTTCTTCTTCTTCTTCTTCTTCTTCTTCTTCTTCTTCTTCTTCTTCTTTCTTCATAAAAAGGGCTTATTGGCCACCGCTTGTATCAGAAGCAGTGCTAAGTCTTGGGAATTCTGCAGTGAAGAAGTATAGTTTTGCCCTCTTGGAAACTGCCATTCATTGGGATACTTGTGTCTAAGTAAACAGATACGTAAATAAAAATGATTTCAGATTATGGAGAGTATAGCATACTAGAGAGGTGAGGGAAGGTGTCTCAGAAGAGATGAAATTTATGTGGAGACATGAAGGATGACAGGAAACCAATGCTACCTAGAGGAGGTGAGGTGAGGGGATGGTGAGTGGAGGGCATTCCAGGCAAAGGGGACAGTGGCGTCAAGGCCTCAGGAAGGAGAAGGCCATGGTCTGACATTTAGGGCCTCTGGTTGAGATGTGGGCTGTGAGATAGGATGACCTGTAGGCCTCTACCCTCGTCTCCTTCTGCCCTCTACAGCTCCTGCAGGACAGGAGGTGGTCTTCACAGCCCTGCTCTGCTTCATGGTGTATGCCCCGAAGACAACTTCCATAGGAACAGTGAGAGGAGCTGGCTCCAAGCCCCTACACACTACCCAGACCTTAGCCCTCTCCATGACTGGGAAACCAGTGCCTTGGACCTCCTCCCTGGGTGGGTTATCCCTAGACCTGCCTTCTTAGCCATAGGGCTGGAGGCACCTAGGTCATTCCCGTTCTCCTCTGGTCTATTTTTTGGCCGATGGCACATGCTCCTTTGCTGTGACTGGGGGACTGAAAGGGGAGGAGACAGGATGAAAAGAATGGTGCCCCTCCCCAGGAGCCAGATCTCGGGGGAGGGGTATTGAGTCCCTACCTAGTGACTGACAACCAGCCTGGTGCCCAAAGGAAAGACTTTAAGGAAGATTGGAGGGTGAGGAAGAGCCACTTCTGCACCTGGCCTGAGTGCCCATAGAACTCGAAGGGGCATTTGGGATGAGTCCAGGGCTCTCACACCTGGCCCTCTGGGGATGGGTGCCAGAAGACCTGGGAGAGACGAGAGGTGCTTGGTGGGTATCCAGGTCTGAGCTGCTGTCTGCAGTCTTCCTTGAAAACAGGACAGGCGAAGGGTCAGAGGTGAGAGCAGAATGAAGCTTGCCCACGGCAGATGAGGCTCCAGGTGAAAGCCAGTGGGAACCTCAGAAACTCGAGCCATGGCTGAGCAGCCTGCAGCTCTCAGAGAAAAACAAGCCCCTTTTTCCATTGCCACTTCCTCCTCCCCAGCCCCAGCTACGTCAGCACCCACATGTGCTGCTCAGATCGCGGTTTGCCTCCGCTGTGGCCAGCCTGGGGCTCAGGAAGTGACTTTCCCTTCAGTTCTGTAGGGCTGCCTGTCACTCTTTCCAGTAGCTGAGGGGCTCCGCCGGAAGTAGGGAGGGCCAGGCCTTCAGTCTGTCCTGGGACAGCGCTGTTCCCACCCTGTGAAGGGCTGTGAGGGGTGAGGAGAAACCCCAGAAGAGGCCGGGTCTGGTGCGGGGTTGGGGTCGGGGTGGGGTAGAGGTGCTATGACAGAAGAGGAGGCACAGACAGGAAGGATGACTGCAGGAGACAACAGAGAAAATCACCCCTGAGTGCTGGAGTATGAGGCCATCTCAGGTGCTCCAGCTACAGATGGGGAAACGGTTCCAGACGCCAACCCCGAGGCCTAGGGCGGGTGGAGACTCACGGGTTCTGAGG
Organism: Canis lupus baileyi; assembly: GCF_048164855.1. Lineage (NCBI taxonomy): Eukaryota > Metazoa > Chordata > Mammalia > Carnivora > Canidae > Canis > Canis lupus. The sequence continues at coordinate 27,307,518 of NC_132847.1, read as the reverse complement.
AGGGCCCATGGAAAGGGATGCTGAGGCCTGAGGCAGAAGGGGTCTCGGGGCTCTGACGGGGGAACCTGACCTGCTCTGATGGATCCAGGAGCTGCAGGGACAGACCATGGAGGATTTGGCTAAGGTTGGGGGATCTGCTTAAAAGAGTCGGGGTCTGGGTTGCTGTCCTCAGAGTCAGCCTAAAGTGTCATGCGCCAGAGTTAGGTTAGGCCTCCAGTGCAGAGCCCTGGGGAGGTGGCCCAGAGCATCTGTTAAGGGAGGAGGCAGTGGGTGAACACTCAGGCCTCTGCGTCCTTTCTGCCCCGGATTTAATGAGCAGATGCAGAAAGAGGTTGCCATCCTCAGACATCGGTCTTTTGACCCTGTGCCATGTGACCCCTGTCCCAGGCCCCGGAAGATGTGGCCTGTGGTGCCTTCTTTGCTCCCCCCACCCCCAGCTGAGTGTGCAGCAAAGCTGGCTGCAGAAATCTCTGGAAGCTCTGGAAGCTCGTTGGGCAGGCAGAGGGAGGGGAGTGTTACATAAGAGCCCACTGATGTGCAGGAAGTCTAGAGCAGCCTTTAGATGAGAAAGGCAGCGTTCCCATCCAGCCTAGAAAAGCAGGAATAGCAACGGCGGTTATTTCTGGCCCCTCACCACCGCCCATCCCAGCGCCGGGGCGCTCAGCTTCATGGTGGGTGAGCTCGGACTCTGCAGACCTGCTGGGAGGGGGAGGGCAGCAGGGGCCAGGCCACCCCCTGGGGTTACCCCACAGTAGTGCTGGCCTCACCCCCCACACACACACCAGGATGCAGCAATCAGCGGAGGGTGCATGTTTCTTCTGATTTTACTTGGTCTCTCAATGCACTCTCTGCCCCCTCCCTACCCCCAGACATACAACGTGACAGGCTCTGTGCTAAACATTGGATGGGCGCTTGTCTTCACAATGCCTAGTGACATAGGCGCCATTGTCACCCCCACTTCAATAATGAGGAAGGGGCTCAGAGAGGGTGGGAGGCTGGATTAAGTTCAGAGCCAGGCGGTGGGGTGGCCAGGATTCCAATCCAGATAGTCTGGCTTCAGAACCTCTGGGCTGAAACCTAGCTTGTGCCAAGAGCCACATGTTTCCTGGGGCCCCAGAATGCACTGGACAAAGCTTTCACCCCCTAGGGGTTCTCCAGTCAAGTCACATAGGGTTTGGCCTATCGTGAAAGGTCATTTCAACAGTCACTTATGAAACATCTGCTCCTCTAGGCATTACAGATAAGAAGAGAGGTAAGAAGGTGATTCCCTGTTTGCAGGTCATGGGCTGGTGAGGGAGGCAGACAAATAAACAGGCAGTGGCAGCAGTGGTAAGTGTGCTGTGGTAGAGGAAGCAGGGACTGCAGGAACTCCTCTGACCCGCATGGCTGATGTGCTCCCCAGGGACAGCCATCTGGCCATCATGCAGGAGGCCGGGCGCGGAGTCCGGGTGTGACAGCAGCCGGGAGCCCGCCGTCACGCAGGACAGGGTGAGGCCTGGGGCCTCGGCTCCGGCTGCCCACGTGCCTGCAGGGGCCTCCGGCCAGAGGCAGGGAACGAACGCCGGACACCTGGATACCCGGACTCACAGCCCGGCAGCTCGGCCCAAAGATGCACCCTGCCCTCGGTGCAGTGGCAACCGGGGGGCCCGGGGGAGCGGCTGGTTGCAAGGTCTTCCCTTTCTCCTCGTCCAGCCACCCCCTGCCACTCTACCTGGGTGGGAACTCTGTTTAGGGCAAAGTCAAAATGAGCCACTGAAGGGGAGGCTGGAACACAGGAGGAAGAAGAGCTTCCCTCCCGATTATTGATTATCAATTATCACACTGACAAGAGGAGATATGAGATAGGAAGAGTTAGCTCCTGTGCTAGGATGGGGCGTCGGGGCGGCTCCGTCAGTCAAGCAAGCGGCTGGCTTCTGGTTTTGGCTCAGGTCATAGTCTCAGGGCCATATATCAGCGGGCTGTGCGCTCGGTGGGGAGTCTGCTGGAAGATTCTCTCCCTCTATTCCAGCCGCCCTGACTTGGGAGCTGGCTCTGTCTCTCTCTCTCTCTCAAAAAAAAATAGGGGATCCCTGGGTGGCTCAGCGGTTTGGCGCCTGCCTTTGGCCCAGGGCGCGATCCTGGAGTCCTGGATCGAGTCCCGCGTCGGGCTCCCAGCATGGAGCCTGCTTCTCCCTCTGCCTGTGTCTCTGCCTCTCTCTCTCTATGTCTATCATAAATAAATAAATAAATCTTAAAAAAAATAGATAAATAAATAAGTCTTTATTGGGAGGACTGTCCACAGGGGGATCCTGTACCCCAGGCAGAAGCAGCTCTTCCGTTCCTGTTGGCAAAGGAAGGGATCACTGGAACCTCAAGGGCTCAGTTGCCCCCTGGCCAAGCCTCAGAGAAGAGCCCTCATGGCAGGATGACTGAGTCTTCAAACTGACATTGGACTCAGTGTCTTTAAAAATATATATATTGTGATAAAATATACAAACCATAATATTTACCATTTTAACCATTTTACTAACCTTTTTTTAAATTTTTTTTTATTTTTTAAGTAAGCTCTATACCCTAACCCGGGGCTTGAACAGAGGAGATCAAGAGGCAGGTGCATACTCCACCACCTTAGCCAGCCAGGCACCCCACCACTGTAGTCTTTTTTTTTTTTTTTTCATTTTAATCATTTTTAAGTGTACGATTCAGTAGCATTAAATACATTCACAATGTCGTGCAACCATCACCGCCATCCAACTCCAGAACTTTTTCATCACCCCAGACGGAAACTCTGTACCCACGAAGCCAAGCCCCTCCATCCTGCCCCTTGGCACCAGCCTCTATACCCTCTGTTGTAGTTTCTGTCTCCGTGAATTTGTCGGTTCGCGATACCTCATACGAATGGAATTCTGACACTTGTCCTTCTTTGACCACCTTGTCTCACTGAGCGTAATGTTTCCAAGGTTCATCCCTGTTGTAGTGACATGTTGACACATCCATGTGTCAGAATCCCACTCCCCCCCTAAGGCTGAGTAATATTCCACTGTATGGATGCACCACTTTGTTTACCCTTTCTTCTGTTGGTGGACACTTGGACCGCTTCCCCCTTTCGACTACCGTGAATAACGCTGCTGTGAATATTAGTGGGCAAGCATCCCTGGACTCTGCTTTCATTCATCATCTACCAGCCATCACCAGAGGGATTGAAGTTAGATTTAAGAAGGACTTCCTGATTTTGTCCTTCCTCTGACCAAAGCAGCAGCATCTCCCTCTTTTCATAGTTTTAATGACCACAATCTCCTCTGCCTCCCCTAATCCTACCCTGGCTGGGGTAATGCCCTGAATGGCTGCACTTGTATGGGAAAGAGGCTTAATAGGGGTCACTCTGGGGTCATAGCGATGGATGGTTTATTTTTGGGAGCTGGGTGGTGAGGGTTTCATTGTCTTCCCTCAGCTCTGGGTACGTATGCCACCACTCCCCTACCCCACACCCAGCTTTCTCCTTTTACTGGCAAATCCAGGCTGTCTCCCTTTTTCTCTCCCAGGCTAAATCGGGAGTGTGAAGCTGCTCTTCTTCCCAATTTAGCTTTTGAATTAAAGTGAGAACTGAATGTGGCTGGAACGCTGACTCCCATCTGTGTGTGTGAGAGAGAAAGGAGAGCAAGTGAGCAGGAGCACATGCAGGGGGAGGCAGAGCAGGGAGGAAGCCCATCGGGGCAGATGCCGTCCTCAGGTGCAGGCAGACAGCCCAGCACAGAGACTCCCAGATTTAGAGGCTGGTGCTTTCTCATGCCCCCTACTAGATGCTGGGGCACTGTAGTGCAGCCGGGGAACATCACCGACATCCTGGCTTGGGGTCTGCTGGGGCGGCAGCAGGGACCAAGCAGGGGGAGGTGGCAGGAGGGAGAGCCAGGCGCCACAGGGATCAGGTAGGAGGGGGCAGGGGTGGCAGCTGAGCTGAGGCTTGAAGTGTGCCCTGCCTGGGCACGAGGCCTGAGTGTGCCTGGCTTCTCCCAGGGAAGGGCACTGGCACCAGGTGAGCTCGAGAGCTTTCACCTGCTCCTCTTCTCTCCTCCCCTTCTTCCAGAGAGAGCAAACCCAGAGAAGTCTGGGAACATGCGTGTCCCTGATGCTCATGCTCTAAGCAGGCAATCTGGAGGACAGAGGACCAGCAGGTCTCCTTCCGAGCTGCCACTCAGAGAGCAGGAGCTGGTGGGCCCCAGATGGACATGGAACAGAGGAAATGGGATCGCTTTGTCTGGAGACAAAAGTACCAAGAAGGCTCTCTGCTTGGCCTAACTCACCTGAGTCTCCCCAGGTTGGAGCTTGCTGGCTGGGTCTCTGGGGGACCTTTCCTGGCTGACATGGGAATAGGTTGAAATCTTGGCAGAGACAGACCCTCTGTTGGCAGAGACGGGAGAGGGTTCTCTGGGGCCATGCATTTCCCTGTCAGCTCTAGTTCCCCAATGACAGGCACAGTAAGGGATGCTCGTGTAAAACTTGCCATCAATATTTCAGGCAGCATTATTTATTGATCACTCAGCTGGCTGGGACAAAAGGAGATGGTAATTCATTAGGAGTGGGGTCCATTTGGGAAAGAGGTCAGGGAGGAGTAGGTCACTAAGGAGCCCCAACCTCGGCTCTTGCAAAAGTACCTTGGGATTCCAGCTTTTGGAAATTAGGGTCTTTTTTTTTCCTTTCCTTTTTTAAACTTGATCTTAGCCAAAAGGCTGAGAAGCACTTCCTCTCCTTTTTGAATCTGGCAGTGCCCCAGATGAAAATGAGGGAAGGTTGGGGGAATAGTAAAACCTGGGGCAGGCCTGGGACCACCACTGTGGCCATCAGGGAGATCGTATCCAGACGGTCCTGCAGCCAGGTGGGCTTCTCCCTCTCTGGGCCTAGCCTGCCCCTCCCAAGGGCCCTATCCCGTGCCACCTCTCAGGTCCTTCTCTTCACATGACCTTGACATTAGCTCCAGGAACCCCTCTGGATGCCATTTCAGACACCTCTGTTGGGTCCCTTGGACTGCAGGGTGCTTCCAAAATCATCTTGGCAACTCCTCTACTTCCTCTTGTAGAGGGAGGACCTGCCCTTTGGGGCTGACCGTCCCCTGGGGAGTGTGCAGGGGGTGGGCACACAGGCTGGGCTTAGGAAATCATAGGTGTTCCATGCACCTGCAAGGCTGTTCTCTTCAGGAGCCTCCAACCCCAGGGAGCGGGGCGTGAGGCACTCTGCTCGCCAGACCCCAGGTGGGCTGTGGGAAGTGGTGCTCCCCTCAGGGGGGGAAGCCATAGTGAGAGTGAGCCGCGCCACCTGGTGGGCCTTTCCTTCCTTGCAGGCCCCCCCACCCCCACCCCCGTGTTCATCCCTGCCTCCTGCCTTAGTGTGGGACACGTTCTTGGGCAGAACTCAAAGGCTTCCATACTTGAGGGGCCCTCCCTCGCCAGGCAGGCCTGACTCAGCGTAGAGAGGGGAAAGTGGAGAGATTTGGGAGGGAAACGACCACGAACTGGCTGAGATTTCAGGCAGTGGGAAGCCAGCAGTGCCTTTGGCCTGCATCTCCTGGTTGCAGTTTTTCCCCATTGTCATGGATGCACTGACGCTGCCAGGCCCAGAGTCCCCAGCCCCTGGCTCCCCATCAGCCCTCCTTCCTCCAGGCCGAGCAGGACTGGGCTCAGCTCTGCTGATTGGAGAAGGGCTAGCACAGGCTGGAGCTGCCGGCTTTCCTCTGACGTCACAGCCTGGAAATCCCATTTTCAGCAGGTTCTCAGGGTGTGGGACACACGCAAGAAAGGGAGGGGGAGCCAGCTGAGGCAGCTCCAGCCCGGAGGACACTCTGTCCAGGGACCTGAGGCCTGGAGGGCCGTGTGGTGTCCCCAAGATGATCTGAGCATGGGACGCAGGGCCAGACCTCAGCTCCCACCCCCAATCCGACGTCCCCTATGCCCAATGGGGACCCCGGCCATAATCAAGCCACTTCCACATGGCTCTGGCCTCAGTTCTCACACTGCTTCCCCATGCCCTGGCCTAGGGGTCCTACTGAGGCAGAGGGCACAAGGCAGGTGGTCCCAAGGAATGAGACAGCAGGATGAGACAGCAGGATGTCACCTAGATCCAAATGCGTCCCACCAGCCCCTCCCAGGAGTCTTTGCCTGTATCTTTTGCCACCTTCCACCCTCCTCTCCTTTCCTGTACCACAGGTCCCAGGCCCTGAGCCGAGCTCTAGGAGACTGCCTGAATGTTTCCATGGCAACGGACCAAGGAGCCTGGAAAACTGAGCATGTTCCTGTTGACACAGAGAAACCCAGATGTGCCTGGGGAGCCTGGTGTGGGGGACTGGCAGTGACCTCCTTAGCCACCAGGCCCATGGATGTGTGTGGGTGTGTGGGCCCACGTGTGCATGTGTGTACTCTGCAGCAAGCCGGCTTTAGGTTAGGGAGGGCCGACCCTGGTTTCCCGGCCATATGGCAGCTGCTAGCATGAGACTGCGGCATCTTACTCTCTAGAGAGCTTTCTAGAACAAGGTAGTCTTTCCCCTGAATTTCACCCCGACACATCCTCTCCTTTGGGAGAGTGGAAGGGGCCAATTTACTCAGAGGCCAATGGTGAAGGGAATGACCTTCCTCCGAGGTCTGGAGGACTCGGGGAAGGTGACAAGGATGTTTCTCTCCTCACACCCACTGTGATGTGAGGCTTCCATGGCACAAGCGTGGTGGGAGAACCTACCCCTGTGATGCCGGGAAGGGAGAGGAACGTCTGCAATCGGGGCATTCCTCGGACCTCGGGGCCCAGAGCCTGGGCCGGGTCCCCGCTGCCCTGTGCCCGCTGGGGGGCTGCCTTCTCACCTCCCTCCATGGGGCAGTGCCTGCCCCCTCACTCCTGGCCATGCTCCCCCTTCCCTCGGCCCATGGCCTTGGCTCCCCCTTCAAGGACTCAGGCCCTTTCCTCTGCAGCCTCCCTCTTTCTTTCCTCCTACCCTGCCGGGCTGTCCTGGGCTTACATCTTCCCTCCTGGTGCCACAGCCTTTGGTCCCCTGTCCTCCTGTTGCCAGTTTACACATGCACCCCGAGGCTGCTCCCCGTCATCACCTCTTCCCTCAGTCCACCGTCTCCCTGCCAACAGTCTCTAGCCTTTCTGGGCATTGTAGCCATCCAACCCCCAGCCCTTGCCCAGAAGCCCCCAAATCCTGTCCTTTCTTCCCTGGAAGACCTCATGGGGGTCCTTGTCCTCAGAGCTTTCACTGGCACTTTGCCAGAAGAAGGTCCACTGGGGGAGGAGGCCTCGGGGCAGGATTCTGAGGGACAAGACAACCTTGAGGGTTGGGGCTTTTAGCCCTCAAGTCCTGGCCCCTCTACTCTCCTGTGTTTTTTTAAAAAATATTTATTTGTTTATTTACTTAGTTATTTAAGGTTTTATTTATTCATGAGAGACAGAGAGAGAGAGAGGGGCAGAGACACAGGCTGAGAGAGAAGCAGGCTCCGTGCAGGGAGCCCGATTTGGGACTTGATCCTGGGATTCCTGGGATCACACCCTGAGCCAAAGACAGGTGTTCAACTGCTGAGCCACCCAGGGGCCCCAAGATTTATTTGCGGGAGAGAGTGAGCGCACTTGAGTGCACACGAGCGGGGCAGGGGCAGAGGGAGAGAGAATCCTGAAGCAGGCTCCCCATGGAGCAGGGCCTGATCCCAGGACCTGAGCCCAATTCAAGAGTCACCCACCCAGTTGACCGACCGAGACACCCAGGGGCCCCCCCTCCCTGGCCATATGTTGAGCTTCCAAACCAGTTTCACAGACTGAAGCAGCGGAAGCCTACTTATCTTGGGGAGCAGGACTCCAGGGCTCCCAGTCTCTCTCTCTCTCCTACGGCTGGGCCCTGCTCTTCACCCGAGGTCCTGGTCCCCCACCAACTGAGAGGCAAGAACCAGGCAGAGAGGCTGCGGGAATCTCGTTTATTGGCTCATCCAGTGCCAGAGGTCCAGTGGGCACCCCCTTTCCAGAGTTGAAGCCCTTTGGCTCCCACATTTGTCCTTCGCACATGCCTCCTCTCCTGGCCCTTACTGAACCACTGCAGAAGCTGGGAAGAGCGTGGGGCAAAGGCTGGGCTCCTGAGCATCCGTTCACACAGGGCCCCGTTTGCTTGGCACAGGAGGACTCTGGGGCAAAGGAAATTGGGCCCCAGGTCGGGAGGAAAGGGGCTGGCTCAGCAGAGGCTTCTCCAGCTGCCGGGGGCTGGGGCGGGTGGGGGTGGGAGGAGGCAACAGGGCCTCAGGGCAGAGGAGGGCAGAGGCCCCCAGAATCCCATGCAGGGCTGGGCTGGGCTCCTGAGGATCCAACAGGAGGAGGGAGGCCTGAAAGCCATGAGGGGGCCAGCTGGGGCTTAGGGTGAGGGGTAGTCAGTGCAGAAGGGAAAGTCCTTTACCCCACACCCCCAGCCCTAGACCCAGAAATGCACACGCACACGCACACGTACACGCACAGCCCCAGAACCTGCTTCCGTCTAGTGGGCACGGATAGCACGCAGCCCTACAGTCCTACCCACGGCCCCAGCTGAAGCTCCCACCTGGCCTCCACTCACAGCTGTGGCCAGGAGCCCTTGGCCAGGTTCTCAGAAGCCTCCCCACCCCGTCCTGCTGTCCCAGCTGCCTTCAGGCCCACCACAGGCCATTTGGGGCTGGGACTGCCCCACCCCCACCCCAGGGAGAGCGGTGGGGCATGTTAGGGCCGCAGTAAGGGGGTGGCCATGGTCCTCAGCAAGGCACTGGGTGGGTGGGGCAGGCCTGAAGCAGGGAGGAGAGCGACATGGGCTCGGAGGACCCCACCTGCGCAGGTGGCTCAGTCCTCGGCAGCTCCTCCAGCCTCTACCCTCCACCCCCACAGTGGACCCCCTCTTCGACTCCAAGTCTTTCCAGAGGCGCGGTCACTGGGCAGGCACCGGAAACAGCCATCTGAGGGGCGCCGGGACCTGAGACACGTGGGCTCCTGGCACAGTGTGGAGCAGGGGCTCTGTGGCCTGCGGCTCAGGACCTCAGGCCAAGTCACCCCCGCCAGGTGTCTTCTTCTTGGGCCGAGTCTTCAGTGTCTTGGAAGCCAGGGGCTGTGGGACAGAGGGAGAAGTCAGAGGGCCCAGCCCAGGGCCACATCGCCTCCCACGTCCTCAAGCCCTGGCCTGGGCTCTTACCTCAGCTTTGGGCACTTTTTTGACAGGTTTGACCCGCTTAGGGGCCTTGTCCCCCATATCATCCTCGGAGGCCTCTGTGCGGGGGTCAGCCTGGCTGCTGCTCGACCGCAAACTCAGGGCAGGGTCATCTGCTTTGGGGGAGGAAAGGAGAGCACGGGTCTGGTGGCTGTCTACCCTGGCCCGTAGCCCTTGTGGCTGTCCCTCCCTGTGCCCGGCACTGGGCCCCGCCTGTACCCAGGTCCTCGATGGTGTCCAGGAGGCCGCTGGGGTGGGGTCGCAGTCGGCTGTTGGGGCCCTGCAGGGGCAGCGCATCCTCGTCCCGGATCAGGGTCAGGTCCTGCATGCTGAAGCTTCGGAGCTTCTCTGACAGCACCCCTTGGCCCTGGGGTCACCACCACGCACCGGGAGAACCAGGGGCAGGGCGGGTGGAGACAGTGTCACCATGGAGCTCCATGCTTTCCTTGCACTGTCCTCACTCAGTCCCATGGCAGCAGTGACAGGCTGGGGCTGTCCCTTCCCCTTGGGACACATGAGGAAACTGGCCCGGGGCACGGAAGTCACTTAGCTGGAGGGGCGCCGGGCCTGGAACCCTGAGCTGCACAAGCCCCGGCGCATCACAGCACCACAGATGGCGGGGGGGGGGGGGGGGGGGGAGGGGAGGGCAGGGGGGGTAGAGGGGCTTGGCCAGGGGCCTGGGTGAGCAGGGCGGGGGCCCAGAGGCTGGTGTGCCCACCTCACCTTGGCAGCGGCAGTGACTGCAGCATTGGCAGCCAGGTTTAGGCCCCTCTTGCCCACCCTCATCATGGTCTCGTAGCTCTTGTCTCGGGCCTGTGTGATGTACTCGTCGATCTCCTGGGGGCCAGGGTGGTGGTCGTGGAGAAGGAGTAGGGGGTGAGGGGAAGGCCTGGCTGGCCAGGCCCTTCCCTGCCCCCACCCCCACCTGGACAAAGGCCCAGGTCCTGCCTCCGGATTCTAGGTGCCCCAGGGAGAGCTGCCCTGGCCTGTGGCGGGAAATGGGGGCACACCTTCTCCTTGTTGGACAGCGTGGGATGCACGAACTTGCGGTAGAGCACACTGGAGCCCTTGGTGTAAGGGGACAGCAGCCATATCACGAAGGCAATCTTGAGCTCGAAGTAGAAGGGGAACCTGTTGGTGGGACAGAAGCGAGCGGCGGAGCCTGGGATAGGGACTTGGGCGGTGCGCTGGTGCCCGCGGGCCCTCGGCTACAGCCCCTCATCCCTTCTGTACTGCGGTCCCCACAAGGTTCAGGCACCCAGGCGTTTCTAACCCCCAGGGGAAGGGGGGCTCAGCTGAGAGAGCGAGACGTGCCCCTGGCAGGAACCTCAGCACTCTGGGCCCCCTGCCCCCTGACAGAGGGCCCCACTCTTCTGTCCTAGGGTGGGCACCCCGCCCCCCACCCCAAGCTTCCAGGCCTTTCCCACCCAGCTTGCCCAGCTTCCCATGAGGAAGACTGAGGCTTCTCCAGCTGTGCTCTGGACCCCATCCTGTCCCAACAGTCAGGACACGCCTCTTGCTCTTAAGGATTGTTGTCCATTCCCGGCTCCTTCTCCTCAGGCCACAGACTCCTTTGTGCCTCCTACATCCTCACAAAGTTTTGCCTTCATGTCAAGAAGCATCTATGCTCACTGTCCTTGATTTCTAACCCAATATTCTTTTCTAACCTGAAGAAATTAGAACTTCAACTTGTGCTAAAATTATTTTTCTCAAAGGCCACAGGCCCTTACAGTCTACGAATGCAATCATCCTTTGTCTTCTACCTTCCATAAAACTCTCTTTGTCTTACAATGTTCTGTGCTTTGTTAGTCCTCTCTTCCAAGAGGCATTTGCTCACTCGATAAACATTTTTTGAGCTCCTGCTATGAATATACATACAGTTATTGAAGGCATTCTCTGTCCTGTGAGTGCTCCCAATGTAGCCTAGTGGTGCTCTGAAATACCAGCATCGGGTGTTGTTAAGACTGAATCCTACTTTACAAACAGGGAAACTGAGCCCCAAAAAGCTATAACCTGCCCCAGGCCACACAGTACGGCTGGCAGAAACAGGTTTCCTGATTTCTGTGGCGGTACTTCGGCTGCCACCAGAAAGAAAGGCGGGGCTATGTCTCTTAGTCTACTGATCAAGCCGGGCCTGTGGAGGGGAGGGGAACATTTGGGACCCCAGGGAACTGCAGGGGTACTCCACCCCAGGTCTCCATCTTCTGTTTGGCAGATGGGGTAGAGAGTTTAAACCCTGGGCCCAGAGGTGTGGGGCAGGGATGCTGGATCTCACCAGGAAAGCACAATATCCGTGAGCGTCTCAGCCGTGGTGAAGAAGGCAAAGACGATCCAGTACATCATCCACTTTACCTACAGGTACAGAGGGCGGCGTGAGCTGGGGCCTCAAGGGAACACTCAGGGCCCCCAAGACTGCTTGCCAACCATGCTGGAGGTGGGAGGGACACTCAGGGCTTCCACTGTGCCTGTGGATCACAGCAGGGCCAGGGGAAAGGGACACAGAGGAGCCTCTTGGAGGCAGGATCTGATGAGTGCTTAAGCACAGCTACAGTTAGGTACTACTGTCTGTGCTGTGACCCTCCGTCTGCCCCTACCTCCACCACGTAGGAGGGTGGGGGATGAAGTGTCACAAACTTACATATTCCTTCACGTTTTTTGTCTTCACGGCCTTGTAGGAAGAGTAGGCTGGGTACAAGGTGCCAAAGATGAGCCTAGGGAGGCAGGCAGGGTTACTGGTCCCCTCGGCCAAGAGCAGTGGCCTCTCCCTCCCAGCTCTCCATCAGTCAGTCCCTGGGTAGGTAAGGGGAGAAGGACAGAACTCCAGAGTGCCACATCAGCTGGATCGATGACCTCAGGTCAGTGATCATGGTCACAGTGGTGCAGCCTTAGGTGATACACAAGCATGTGGGCCCCCAGCTGGTTAGGGTGCTGCCTCTTCCCCTCCACTGTTCAGGTTGTCTCTACCCCTTAGGTGAAGAAAGACCCAGAGCCCACAGCATCCAATGTGGTCTCTTTAGCCACGATCGTTGATTGTACATAAACCTATCATGGGGGGAAGGGGGGGTCTGGTCATTGCCACCAATGTCTTTCTTCTCCAGATGCTGTGCTCATTGTCACCCATCTGCCCTGAACCTCTACTTCCTATCTCAGAGCCAGGCTGGGCAGGGCCGGGTCCATCTGGAACATGACGCCTCCTATCGGGGCAATCTATGTGGCGGCCAGAGGCACCTCTGTAGCCCTGTGGCCCTGGGGGGCACAAAGGTTGATCACCCCATGTAAGAGCCTCGGGACCCAGCTCAGCGGAGGCCCTGGCTGGAGTACAAGCTGGTAGCGAACTCCTCAGCGGCCATACATAGGACACAGGTGTGGGAAGAGGAATGAGGTCCCAGGAAGCTCATCCAGGTAAGAGAGAAGCTGCCACTCAGAAGGCCACAGGATGTAGGAGGGATTCCCTCTGGGCTGGGCTGGGGAGGACCGAGGGAGACCTTGCTGGGTCCAGAGGAGCCAGAGCAAGCACATGAGGGCACTGGATGGGAGGAAGGCAGGGGTGGGGGGAATCCTGGGGTGCCAGTCCCCTACGGGGGGCGGGGGGGGGCGCTGAGGCCATCGCAAAGGCCTTGCCAGGCCCAGCCCTAGGACAATGTGCAGGTGTTTGCCTGTTCTCCCGGACTGGCCTCGTAGGGACAGGACACGGCCCAACTGACCTGTGGAGGTGGGGGGTGGGGTGGGGGACTCCTGGGGGCAGGGTGTGGGACGTGGGGGCTTCCCTGCCGGGGCCTGGGGGCGGCTGGCAGCGCATTGAAGGCTACCAACTGCCCCCCGTGGCTCCCGCAGATCCTGGCTGGGCCCGCATGTCCTCTCCCGGGTACCTCCCACACTTTGTCCTCAGCATCCCTGCTTCCCGGCACCCAGATGTAACACTCCCCACCCCCCACCCCCGCCCTGGGCCCCGGGGCACGTGCCCTCCTCTCCCTGCTCTCCGGCTCCCGGCTCCCGACCCAGGGAAGAGGGCGGAGGCCAAGGCCGCAGCTCCGGCCCTGCCCCGCTCCCCGCCATCAGCCGCTCCCTGCAGGGGGCCAGACCCGCTAGGTGGGGGAGGGCACCGCCACCCCCTCATCAACAGGCCACGCCGGCGCCGGGATGCAGGGGGGCGAGGGCACACGAAGAGGAGAAAAATAAACGGGGTGGGAAGCCAGGCGTGCGACGGCCCCGCCAACATCCCCCGCCGGTCCCCCGTCGCCGGGCCCAGGTGCGGACGACGCGCCTGTAGGTGACTCCGCGGGACGAGCCGCCGCGGCTCGTCCAGGCCCCCGCCCCCGCCCCCACCCCGCCGCCGCACTCACACCACCAGCCGAGAGATGATCCAGGACACCATGGCGGGGCCGGCGGGGCGCGGGGCGCGGGGCGCGGGGCCCGGGCCGAGGATGCAGGTGGCGGCGGCGGCGGGAGCCGCAGGAGCAGCAGCAGCCGCAGCAGCAGCCGCCGCGGGGGCCGCGGAGCGGGGAGCCGCGGCGGTTAAAGGGGAGGTCTCTGCCGCAGCGGGGCCGTGGGCGGCGGCGGCTCTTAAAGGGGAGGCCGGCGCGCCCCGCACCTGCCGCCACCGGGCATGCGCCTCTGACCCTCGGCGCCCGCCCGCCTCGCGCCGCCCGCTCCTCTGGCGTGGGTTCCAAGCTCCGGCTGGGGTCCTCGCAGGCCTCCAGGCTCCGTCCCGACCTACCAGCCCCCAGCCCCAGGCCCTCCTCCCGCCTTGCCCACACTAGGCTGAAAGGCTTAAAGATTCCCCGAGGAATACTAGCTAGGGCTTCCTGAGTGCTTAGGGAGTTCCCGGCCCTTCACCCGCATCATTTCACTGAATCTTTAGGGCCCTTCCTATAGGAGGTTATAATTATCCTCATTTTAAAGATAAGGAAATGGGAAGCTTAGGAAGTTCAATAATTTGCCAAGGTCACAAAACCACCAAGTCATGCTGCTAAGATATAACCAACCCATGAGGTCTACTTTAATCAGGCCACTTCTCCCAACTGCTGACTAGTTGTCCTCCCCCATCACAGGCCCTGTAAAGACGCCCACCCAAGAACTCCTGAAGTCAAAAGTATAGCTCCACCTGTCCACCTTACCCTTCCAGCCATCCCCAATTACCCCAGTTGGAGGAGGACCCCCGCCTCCTTTGATGTTCTTTTTTACTTTGTCATTGCTTAGCCTTGCAGGGGGAAGGAGCCCATGCTCTCCAGGTGACTACCCCAGATGGACCCTCTTTTAACAGAAGAGTTGGGGCGTCTGATGTTGGAGATGGATTCAGGGGCTCCAGTTCCACCCCCATCAGCAAACGCTGGCAGCAGTGTATGCCCTAATTCTGAAGACATTTATATCCAGAATGTAGGCTAGCCCGCCTCCTGATTTTCACCAAAGCAACAAAGCTCCAACCTCTGCAACCCCCTTTCTCCCCATTGCTTTCCTTTCCTGTCCCATTTCAAAGGTTCTGCATTCTTTAAGTGGAGGTGTAAGTCTTCTGGTGATCACAGCCTCGACCCGTGCCCACCCAGGCTGAAAGGACACGGTTAGAGCTCTGTATTTCGGTTATGGTACTATTCAAACTTAGTATCCTTGAACCACACAATGGTCTATTTCCACCCTGATAATTGTATTTCCAGGCTCAAACACTTTGGAAGATGTTTTCCAACAGGGTCTGGAGAAGCAGCCTCTGATGACCTCTCTTGCTATTCTTTACAATTTCCTCTTCAAAAGGCCTTTTCTAATTGGAATGTAGTTTATCCTCACTTCTCAAGTCACTGTAATTGCTGCTTGACTTAAAAAAAAAAAATTGCCATTTGGGTCTTTTTCCACCAACTCAGAGGTGGACACAGGACCACATGTTTCATATGTGGGCAGCCAGGCCCCCTGTTTTGAGGAATCTCATTACTGATTGCCCAAAACCTTGCTCATGCCATGCCCCATCTCGCTCACTCCTGACTGCCTCCGGAAGGTCAAGACCTCACCTTTCCCATTCCATTCACACAGCATAAACTATGGAAAACCCATCTTTTCTCCCACCTTCTAACTCAAGTGACCTTTCCCCTTCACCACCCACCTCCTCCTTCCCCCCGCAAACCCACAAGCCACAATGACCTGGCACTTCCCTCTCTCAAACAGGCACAAATTCAGGAAGCAAAGGGTAATCGGAAGCAGCAATGTAATAAAGATCTGAAAACAAACCATCCTCTACCTGTACTCCACCTGCCTTTACAGAATGGCTGGCTCATAAAGAATTCAGTCCACTCCAAACTGATTTGTTAGATTTTTAATAAGAACATGGAAATCCCAATCAGCCCTTCAACAAAATTAAAATACAGAAAGTGAAATTAAAAGTATTCTACAGTAAATGACTTTTATTAAAAAAAAAAAAAGTAACTGTGAACATATAAACAAGCCTGCAGGGCACTACAGTACAGCTGGAAAGAAGATAGATACATTTTCCAATGTATCTATGGGCCAATGAATTCCATCATTTTCAAATAAATTCTTAATAAAACTCCACAGAGTTGGAAAGTTTTGCTGAAAATATTTCTGGACAAAAAAAACCCAAAAAACCAAAAAGCCTCATGTAGGAAATCAAACTTTTCTTCGCATTTGGAAGTGTTAAGAGGAGTTCCAAGGGAACGCTGGTAATAGGTGAAAATGGTTCTTGTGTCACCAGTGTGTGTATTCTTAAAACACAGCACAGCTCAGACATGACAAAGTTCTTTCTCAGTTGGCTGTTCCCTCAAGATAGGACTGAGATGGGAGGGGAAGAAACTAAAAGAATCCTAAAAAGCCAATTTTTAAAAATTCTGCTTTGGCTGATTTTGTGCTATAATGGGTAGTTGAGTTCTAAAAATCATATTTCTTCAAAGATTTTTATCGAAAGGAAGACTAAATGTAATGTGCCTTTCCTCATAATCCAGGAAAACAACTGTGGTATTTCAAAAATTCTAAAAATATCTACTTTCATGAAATAGTAACTATTTCACTACAAACCTATTTTTCACTAAATACACACATTTCCTAATCCTGGAGCCTCCTGGGAAAAGCAGTGGATTCTCCCTGGGTCCTGCAAGACTCCAGTGTTCACGGGAGAGATTGTGGGGAATGGCTTCACCCCATCTCCTGGGATAGGCTGTGTCAGAGGTCACGTGCAGACACTGTCAGGCTTCCACCGGGCATGTTTAAGCAGTTAGCCCCTACTTGTACCAGTTGTGTGATTCCCCCTACCTCCAAACACATTCCCACTTCACTAGGCACAAGAGAAAAAAGAAAAGAAAGGTGTGCCCACATTCCCGGTTTCCGTGGATCTCAAGTCACGAGAATGTGCAGGAAAGCCCAGCAATGTTCAGGCAATTCAGAGTCCCAAAAGACCACAGGATGGGGATATGGCACCCTCGGCTTGGAGTCTGAAACTGTGTGTGTGAACAGTGCGACTTTCCTGTGTCAACCTTCAGTGTTGAGGCAGCGTAGAAAGAGTGGCTGGAGAGTTTGTAATACTGACCACACTGGCTCCAAGTGAAGGGCCTCTGCTCCAGCAGAGTAGCCCGCCGTTCCCTGTATGTGTTGTGAGTGAAAGACCTGCTTCACAGGGAGTCTGGAGTTTCTCCATGCCTAAGACCTTGCCAGTTTGGATTCGTGAGCCTTGAGGGTGCCAACAGCATCTTTCACTGCGTGATAAATGATGTTCTTCACCTGGAGAGAGCAATCACCAGTCAGTTCAGGTCAGCCCTATATTATACTCTCAAACAAAAATGTGTGTTTTATACAGCCTATAAAGCCTACTAGTCAGTGAGGAAGCCCCTCAGCCAGGACTGCATACTTCCCAAATCAATCCCAAAGACAATTTACAAATCACAGAGAATATAAGGTCTGTATTTTAAAAAGAATGATGAAATCATTTGAAAGGCTCATAATCACTTTCATCTATGTGCTTAGTTTAAGTGTTGGGCACTACTGCTGAGCTTTTTTTTTTAAATAAAGATTTTACTTATTTATTTGACACAGAGGAGGAAGAAACAGAGAGAGGGCAAGAGATAGAGATAGAGATAGAGATAGAGATAGAGAGACTAAGTGCACAAGGAGGAGCAGCAGGCAAAAGGAGAGGCAGGTTCCCCACCGAGCAGAGAGCCTGACTCGGGGCTCAATCCCAGGACCCTGGAATTATGACCTGAGCTGAAGGCAGATGCCTCACCAACTGAGCCACCTAAGTGCCCCTACTGCTAAGTTTATTACATGGACTTTCATTTCATCCTTACCATATGACCTTATGAGGTCCATTCTATTATTATCCCTATTTTTACAGACGAGAAACTAAAGAAACCGAGGCCTGGTGGTTAAGAACCTGTCCTAAGGTCCTAGAGCTAATAGGAATGCACTAAAACAACAGTGGGCAGGTTGGATTATTGGATATTTTTTCCCTTTGTGCTTGTATGTATTTTCTAATTGTCTAAGAGGAAGACATATTATACATCAAGCAGGAAGGAACAGTTAAGAGTCACTAAAATAAAGCAAACAAGTTAAAGAGAGTTTTAAACCAAAATAGTGATTATTTCTGGGGAGGGAAAGTAAGGAGACAGAACAGGGAAGGGTACATGGAAGCTTCAATAATGTAGTGCTCTATAGGTGTTATGTTATACATCTCTGTGTACAGGATGCTTTAATTCTTAAGCTGAGTGATGAGCACACAAGCCCCCTTTTGCTATTCTCTTATGCAGAGACACAAGGCAGAGGGAGAAGCAGGCTCCCTCTGGGGAGCCTGATGTGGGACTCGGTCCCAAGACCTGGGGATCACGACCTGAGCTAAGGCAGATGCTCAACCACTAAGCCACTCAGATGTCCTCTTTATTACATTTTTGTAATAATTTAACAAATATTTACCGAGTACCTATTATGTATCAAATATTGTGCTAGGAAACACCAGTGAAATAAAACAGTAAATCTCTGCCTTCATGGAACTTAAATAGCTTACAGGGATAGAAACAAAGAGATGAAATACATAACTGGTTACTGAAAAATACTACCAAAAAAATAAAACAGTGCCAGAGGCCTGGGAGTGTTGAAGGTGACATGTGACAGGCAGAGACTAACAGAGGTGAGGACTGAAATATGTAGGCCTGCAGAGTTGCACTTTCTCTATGGTATCAGTGTTATCTATTTATCAATGTGATTGAACTTTTATGGTTGAAATGTTCTATATTTTTTAAAAGGAACAGCAAAAAAGATCAGATCAGGGCTGAAGGTGACTGGATCTACCAGCGGGAGGCTGAGACACTGCCTATGCAGGTTGCTGAAGTTCTGCCTGGGGAATCTGGCTTCCTTCTTTTTTAAATGCTACTAAAGCACCCAATACTTCGAGGGACATGGATTGCAGTCCTAGTAGGGCTTTATGGAACTGAATTTGCACAGAAATGTATTGTGAGAAGCAGCTCTGGGGAAGTGCCCTTCTTGGAAATATGCCTAGAGCAGGATGCCACAGTGCTTTCGCCACCTGACTGGGAAAAGTCGGTCTGGCCAGTTATCAGCATTGAAATACTGTATCTCCCGGGGCTGAGAAATGGCAGGTGACAGCAGAAATGAGCAGGCTAAAACAGGAGTATTCTTTAAAAGAAAATGTGACGAGGACTGATGCAAAATGTGTGTTCTGTGGTTGTGGCCGAGCAGGAGACGAGGAGACCGTGTGGTAAAGGGGGAGTTATTTACCTGCAGTTTATCCTCATGGTTTGTATGGGTGTTAGAGAGATGCCTGAATTCCTGTGTCAGGCGGAAACAGTGCTTTACATGTTCTGGAGATACAAAGTCTTCTGCTACTTTTATGCAACTGTATAGATTGTGCACCTGGGAGGGGAAAGTACAGCCACACAAGAGCCATTAGAGTCAGCAACACCTGGGAAATGTTTATGATACAGTTGAAAAATCAAACAAAAACCCCCCAAACTTGAGAAATACTTAAAATATTCCATTTTCATAAAAACAAATGCAGAAAAATTACAAGTATAAATTTATACATGAAAATGTTAGTAACTGCACAGAAAACGATTTGGAGAAATAACACCAAACTGTTAATAGTATGCTACCTCTGAGAAGGCAGGAAGAGGAGACTATAAACACGTGTGGCACAGGTTGGTGAGCTGGGACTCACACTTTTTAAAAAATGGTCTCCCTTAATTTTTATTTTTATCCCTTAATTTTTAAATGTACATTTAAAATTACACAGAAGAAAACTAAAAAGTAGAAAATAAGTTGCAGTTTAAGAACGGTCTGTCCAATCCAGCTACTCACATCTACTGCCAAATTATTAAGAAACTCAGCAATAGGGAAGCCCATGGAACCAAGTGGAACCCACCTGGTGTGGGGCTCCAGCAGGTATAAAGACAGCATCTCCCAGGAACTGAACGATGGCCCAGCCTTGCACACCATACTCTTCATAGAGTCGCTTCCGGAGGGTCTGGTCCAGGTACCAACTTTGGTCATGAATTGGGTCATGATCAGGGGGATTTTCTTGGCCTTGCTCTTCTCCAACCTGAAGCAATAACCAATCCCAAAGATGGAAAAATCAATACATTGATTTTTAATAATAAATAAATCTAGCTTAGTGGACCAATGTTCCTAATGGGCCAAATCTTCTGCTTTATTCTATTCAACATCTTCCAGGTGTGGATTCAGGCCTTCGGGGCTTTTTGACAAAAAGTACAGGTCTTTATTTTTTTATTTTTATTTTTTTAAAATTTTTATTTATTTATGATAGTCATACAGAGAGAGAGAGAGAGAGGCAAAGACATAGGCAGAGGGAGAAGCAGGCTCCATGCACCGGGAGCCCGATGTGGGATTCGATCCCGGGTCTCCAGGATCGCGCCCTGGGCCAAAGGCAGGCGCCAAACCGCTGCGCCACCCAGGGATCCCAAAGTACAGGTCTTTAAAGCCAAGAGACTCCACAGGAGAAACCCTAAGCAGGCTATGTCAGCAGCAACCCCAGATCCTTGATCTGGGAGCTGGGACCCTACCCAGGGGCATACCTTTCGGAGTAACTCTCGGATCTTTTCTGCATCCTTGGCTGCATAGATGTGCCACAAAGCACCAGGCTTCTCCTTTCCGTCATGAATCCTTTGCTTTGTCACTTCATCAGCATCCCCCTCATCAATTGTTTTGAGTACCTCTGAAAAGAGCAAAAGTACTTTTCAACATAACCAGCCATTTCAGTACCTCTGAGTAAAGTGAAATATCAAATACAAACAAGTTTAGTCTCTACTAGTCTCCATTTCTCTGGAATAATATAAAAGAGAATCAAAGAATCAAAACTCATATTTGTCTAAGCTTCCTATGCACAGGAACAGCAACCCTAAATCTTCCTTACCTAATGGAAACTCAGCATTTTTTGGAGCTAGAGTTTTCTTTTAAAATATATTTCCTTGGGATATCTGGGTGGCTCAGCAGTTTAGTGCCTGCCTTCAGTCCAGGGCGTGATCCTGAAGTCCCAGGATCAAGTCCCACATTGGGCTCACTGCATGGAGCCTGCTTCTCCTCTCTGCCTATGTCTCTGCCTCTCTCTCTCTCTCTAAAATGAATGAATAAATAAAATCTTAAAAAACAAAACAAAACAAAAAAAATATATATATATATTTCCTGCTCAAACTGTGTAGCCACATCTTATGTTCAAATTGCAGGTCATTTCTTACTATAAGACGATAGACTCCATATACTTTCTCAAGATCTCTTCAAACTCTAGGGTTCTATGGATTTTCTTTTAAAGATTATTTATTTATTTATTTATTTATTTATTTATTTATTTATTTATTTATTTATTTATTCATTCATTCATTCATTTATGAGAGAGAGAGAGAGAGAGAGAGAGAGGCAGAGACACAGGCAGAGGGAGAAGCAGGCTCCATGCAGGGAGCCTGATGGGGGGACTCGATCCCAGGACTCCAGGATCATGCCCTAGGCCGAAGGCAGGTGCTAAACCACTGAGCTACCCAGGGAACCCCGGGTTCTATGGATTTAAGGCCATGAAATGTAAAACTTCTCTGGCAAGTTAAAAGGGTAAGCTTCTAATGCTTGTCTATTATAATCCCTTAAAGGACAACATAATGGAAGGATCTGCAGATGTGTAGCATTGAAAGCAAATGTGTGGCAGCAAATATACCAAAATAATGACACTGATAATCCCTGAACCAAGAGATTTTGAGTTACTTATTTTTTTTAAAATTTTCTGTTTTCTAAGATGTCCATAATTAACGCATATTAATTTTACATTGAGGTGGATGGCAGCACATATGCAGCAAAGTATCCCTTTGATGCTTCAATTCTGTGCCAGCAAGCTGGCCTTATCATCTGTTGCCTCGAAGGTTATCTGGCTGATGATCGAGTGAGACGGTTAGCTCTTCCTTTTTCACTCCTCTTTCCACTCAGTGGAAAAGGAAGCATTCCCAGAAAGAGAATGACTCTGACCAAAGATAAACAAGTACCACGAGTACCACTCCTCTCCCCCAAAACCTCCTTTCATCTAGCAACATCCACTGGGCGTATAGTACATATTAGGTCTGGGAGAGAGTTAAGAAAAAGCCACTTGCCCTAAGTGAGGAGGAAGACATTTGATTCTACTTCCGAGGCCAAAGCTCATCATCATGAAGTAGTGGCTTCTAGAAATCATACCTTCATCATGAGCACCCTCCCCGATGGGGATCCCAACATACACCATCACATTAACTGCATCAGACACATCTAAATGAAGATTTGTTGTGCCAACTCTTCTATCTTCCGCGG
This sequence comes from Canis lupus baileyi, assembly GCF_048164855.1. Classification (NCBI taxonomy): domain Eukaryota; kingdom Metazoa; phylum Chordata; class Mammalia; order Carnivora; family Canidae; genus Canis; species Canis lupus. The sequence continues at coordinate 27,285,569 of NC_132847.1, read as the reverse complement.
TTATCAAGCCTAAGGGAAAAGGAGGATATGCAAAGTCAAAGGGTAATATTGTGAAAAATCCACAAAGACCCTACAAGTGCAAACATACTCAAAGATGTTCTTAAATGTGTAACAGTGGGAGAATGAAGTCTGTTCATTAAGAAATCATTCTCATCTCTTTTCTAGTATTTTAAGACTGAGTTTGAGCTCAGCTGACATTATCATTAAATTTGGCCACTGAACCGATCCATCATCCCCCACAACAATCTCTTCCTTAAAAGCAAAACAGGGATCCCTGGGTGGCGCAGCGGTTTGGCGCCTGCCTTTGGCCCAGGGCGCGATCCTGGAGACCCGGGATCGAATCCCACGTCAGGCTCCCGGTGCATGGAGCCTGCTTCTCCCTCTGCCTGTGTCTCTGCCTCTCTCTCTCTCTAAAAAATTAAAAAAAAAAAAAAAAAAAATGCAAAACAGACGGAGATCCCTGGGTGGCTCAGCGGTTTAGCACCTGCCTTTGTCCCAGATGTGATCCTGGAGTCCCGGGATCAAGTCCTGCATCAGGCTCCCTACATGTGTCTGCCTGTGTCTCTGTGCTCCCCCTCTCTCTGTGTGTCTCTCATGAATAAATAAATAAAATCTTTAAAAAAATAAATAAATAAAAGCAAAACAGATACAGGCCTTACTGACTTGGCTTTCACAGTGATTTAGGACTTTATTATGACTCCACAAAGAGCAGCCTGGGTGGCATGGTACTCAGACATCTTCACTGTTATTATTATTATTTTTTTAAAGATTATTTATTTATTTATTCATAGAGACAGAGAGAGAGAGAGAGGCAGAGACACAGGCAGAGGGAGAGGCAGGCATCATACAGAGAGCCTGACGTGGGACTCGATCCAGGGTCTCCAGGATCATGCCCTGGGCTGCAGGCGGCATTAAACCGCTGTGCCACCAGGGCTGCCCCTTTTTTTTTTTTTTTTAAGATTTAAAAAATGTACTTATTCATGAGAGACACAGAGAGAGACAGACAGACAGACACACACACACACACACACACACACACACACACAGAGGGAGAGAGAGGCAAAAACATAGGCAGAGGGAGAAGCAGACGCCCTGTGGGTAGCCCAATGCAGGACTCGATCCTGGGACCACGGAATCATGACCTGAGCCAAAGGCAGATGCTCAACCACTAAGCCACCTAGGAGTCCCTTCTTCATGGTTAATAAGTCTCTTAAAAACTAAGAATCATGCCTTCTTGCACAGAATATTTGAGAGGAAACTTTCCAATTACTGGAGATTTACAAGTTATAGATGTGACACAAATCAATATGACAAAAGCAAACACATTCAAAACCATCCTGGGTGCCTGGCTGGCTCAGTTGGTAGAGCATGTGACTTTATCTCAGGGTTTCAAGTTTAGCCCCATGTTGGGTGTAAAGATTATTATTATTTTAAAAAATTTTATTTTAAAAAAATTATTCATGAGAGACACAGAGAGAAAGGCAGAGACACAAGCAAGGGAGATGCAGGCTCCCTGCAGGGAGCCTGATGCAGGACTTGATTCCAGGACCCCAGGACCACGACCCAAGCCAACGGCAAATGCTCAACCGCTGAGCCACCTAGGCATCCCATAAAGATTATTTAAAAATAAAAAAAAATCTTAAAAAAACAAACAAACAAGGGTCCCTGGGTGGCTCAGTCGGTTAAATGTCTGTCTTCAGCTCAGGTCATGATCCCAGGGTCCTGGGATTGAGTCCTACATCGGGCTCCCTGCTGTGCAGGGAGCCTGCTTCTCCCTCTGCCTGCCACTCTGACTACTTGTGCTCTCTCTCTTTCTGTCAAATAAATAAAATCTTAAAAAATAAACAAACCAAAATCCAAACAGGGGCACCTGGGTGGTGCCCACTTAACAGTCAGTTAAGTGTTAAGACTCCTGGTTTCAGCTCAGGTCACGATCTCAGGGTCATGAAATTAAGCCCCGAATGGGGGTTCCATGCTCAGCACAGAGTCTGCTTAAGAGTCTCTCCACCCCCCATCTCCTCCCTGCCCCCCGGCTCATGCTCTGAAATCAATCAAATAATTTCATAAATAAATTAATTAAAATATAAAATAAAGACAAAGGGGCACCTAGGTGGCTTAGTCTTAAGCCACAGACTCTTTTTTTTTTTTTAATAAAGTTTTTTTTTTTTAATAAAGTTTTTTTTTTTTTTTTAAATTTTTTTTTTATTTATTTATGATAGTCACAGAGAGAGAGAGAGGCAGAGACACAGGCAGAGGGAGAAGCAGGCTCCATGCACCGGGAGCCTGACGTGGGATTCGATCCCGGGTCTCCAGGATCGCGCCCTGGGCCAAAGGCAGGCGCTAAACCGCTGCGCCACCCAGGGATCCCAAGCCACAGACTCTTGATTTTGGCTCAGGTCATGATCTCATGGTCATGAAATGAAGTGCTGCAACGGGCTCTGTGCTGGGCAGGGAGTCTGTGTGAGATTCTCTCTCTCCTTCTCCCTGCGCCCCTCCTCCTTCTAAAACAAAATAAACAGAACCCCAAACCATCCTGGACACTGTTAACTTCTCTAGCACTTGTCACTTTGCCCTCTATTATCTCTACACATGACCCTAACTAACTATCTCCCTCTATAGGTAAAATGGGGAACAGTAGTGTCCAAAATGGGCAATTATGGCTTATCCCTCATACCGTAGGCATTATACATCTTGGGGCCCAGATCGGGCCTTACAAAGTAGCTGGGCAGCCTAGAAGCCAGATTGAGCCTGCCATCTCGTTTGGTATATTCTGGCAAAGGAAGGTTCTCCATTAGATCTTCAAACCTACAAAAGATCAGGAAAGATGACTTGCTTATTACAGGGGAAAAAAGCAAAGAGGCAAAGTTCCCCTTTCTAGAATTACTTTGCGATGCTTCAGCAAGGCCTAAGTGTCTTAAGATGACTCACTGTAGTCCACTAACCTTGTTGGCATCATGTCCCGAAAATCTTCCCCAGGAGGCCAGTCCTTGAGTTTAAGCACCATTGGCTGCCCATCTTCTGATCTTAATCGTTCTGGAAGATAGAAAGCACTCCCACAATTTGCTGCCTGATTTTTCAGTGATCAAAAGTTTTAGGAGACTAATTTCTTATTTTCAGACTTGTAACTTATCATAACTGAGTGTTGTTTTACTCACCCACTGCTTCAGTACATGCTATATTTTTCCATCTCACAGGGATTCCACAGCCCCATTCCTCAATGAAAGTGCTCCACACAACCCATGGGAGCATGTACTTAATGTTCTCGCACCATGTGATTGCCATGGGAGCTACCTGGTTGGCATCAGGACAGAACAAGCCCCCTGCCCCTAAGAGGATATAATTTGAATCCAGGGGCATGACTGGGAATATAGATGCTCAGTTTGCCATTATCAAAGCTACTTACTGCATATGATCTCGAAGCCATCCCAGAAATCCCGAACTTTCACATCAGAAATTATCGCACAGTTCCTGCAGTTCACCAAGTCCACATCCTGGTCTCCAAATTCCTGACTAAAGGCTTCTGGCTTCCAGAGTTCAGACTTGAGCTTTTTATGTACCCCTGAAACCAGCACTGGCTGCAGAAACAAAAATATCCTAATCAGAACCATTTAGGAATGCTTTTAGCTCAGGGCTAAGAGACAGAATAGGTTTCCTGAGGACAACCTCTACTTCTTCAAGGTGATTTACTGTTCTTTGCTACTTTCAGAATCTCAAGTTTTGAACATGGCAGTTGCAGGAAATGGAAACTACTTCTACTCCATCATTATTCTTGATTCTCACCCTGGGAGGCATGCCACAGAAATCACTTCTGTTGCTCTGGTATCTTTTTTTAAAATATTTTGTTTATTTATGAGAAACACACAGAGAGAGAGGCAGAGACATAGGCAGAGGGAGAAGCAGGCTCCATGCAGGGAGCCTGATGTGGGACTTGATCCTGGGACTCCAGGATCATGCCCTGGGCCGAAGGCAGGAACCACTGAGCCACCCAGGCATCCCTGTTGCTCTGGTATCTACCACTATTTTGGGGTGAGAGAACAAAAGCTGACAAATCCACTTTTAAGACTAAGTCCTCATATATAGATTGAAAAACTATATGGACAATTCCATAACCTTCCCCTTTCTCAAGCACCTGCTAAAGTATAAACATTACTCAGTGTTATCACATTATTACTCAAACTTGTGTGGCCTTGAAATATTTACCTAGAAAAGCACCACACACTTCCAACCACCTTTGCTGTATGTACCCCTATGTCACACTTAAGGACTGTCCTCTAAAGGTGTCATTAATAGCAAATCACCACTTCACAGAAATATCAACTGCCCTTTTAAGAACTACAGAGCTACACAGGTTAGCAATATAAGGAACCACAATATATATTTAAGAATCTTCTGATATTTTTAAAATCCAAGCAGCAAGGCTGTCTACAACGAACTTACTATGTTTTAATCTCCCCAGCAAAAAGTCTCCCAGACAGAAATGAAAGTATCCTGGCAGCTGTGGTGGACAAGCAGCCAGCTGGCCCAGGGTAACCACTTATTCTTACTTACCTGGCCTTGCTTCCAACATTCCCGGAAGATCTTCCAATTGTTTTTGTTGCTGGGGTCATGAAGACAGAGAAGTCTGCCATCACAGAGCCATGAGTGAGAGGTATGGGGATCCAGAACATTTAACCCCATCACCATTTCTTTCACTTCTTTTTGGGTATCAGTCAAGTTACAGGCCCGCTTTGCAGCATCTGAGGTTTTCTTATTTTCTACCACTGAGGCAATGATGTGGTCAAGGAAGTTGGGTAGGCTGGCCTTGTTCTTCACTCCCTGTCACACACAATTCCACTGGGTAAGTCTGATTGAGGCATCATGACAAGAGCATTCATAAAGCTGTCTCAACAGTTGTCTTAATGAGAGGGAGTTCTAATTTACATCACTAAATCTCATAAAAGTTACTGAAATACCTAAAGTTGATATCTTAAATTTCCCTCTCCTTCATGTTATGTTTTACATTTATGAAAGAAAAGTACAGAAAGATCCCTTCTGTCTCAGGAAACTAGAGACCTAAGAAATAACTTTGGCATCCAGCCTAGTATTAAGGATTTGCATGGAGACCACAGGGCTCACAAAATACTGTAACTGAGTCGAAAAGTTCATTGACTTTGAAGGTTATGAATTTTTTTCTAGCCAGTATGCCCAAAGGATACAACACTTCAATTAAACAATAAAGTAATTTATCAAGGCAGTGTTTTTTTTAAACCAGGGAGTATACCCCAATAAAGGGGTAAACCAAAGTACCCAAGGACAAAGTACCCAATTGGAAATGTATATTCTGAGAGAAGTCTCTTTTTTTTTTTTTTTATTTTATTTATTTATGATAGTCACAGAGAGAGAGAGAGAGAGAGAGAGAGAGGCAGAGACACAGGCAGAGGGAGAAGCAGGCTCCATGCACCGGGAGCCCGACGTGGGATTCGATCCCGGGTCTCCAGGATCGCGCCCTGGGCCAAAGGCAGGCGCCAAACCGCTGCGCCACCCAGGGATCCCCTGAGAGAAGTCTCTTAATCCCAATTCTTCCCCTGCTTATCATCCAAGTGAGAATCTCTCACATTTTCCAGGTATTGGGAAAGCTCAGACTCAGAAAACAAAGTGACATACCTAATGTCACAGAACTGAGAGGGCTTTTGTAAACCTGATATTCCTATGCCTGACGTATCACTAATCATTATCTGTACAGAGTACATGTAATCATGTAACTTCCTGGGAAAACTAAAAAAGAAAAAGAACTGACGGTCAGAGCACGTACAATAAAACAGAGCCAAAAGTAATTTTTTAAAAGTCACAAATCCAAGAAAAACAAATAACTCCTATCATACAGGGCTTAACCACCCACAGCTCATTGAATTTCAGTCATTACTTATAAAACAGAACGAGAAGCATGTTTATATACTTGCTTGAAATGATCTCAAAGAGAATACAAACTGAAAACAGAAAAGCAAAGTGTAGAATATGTATGTCAAAAGAGGGGGAAAAACTATACATATATGTTAAGCCACTGAAACAATGATGACTGACTTCTAGAAAGGAAAACAGGTGGCTGGGAGAGGATGATGGGAAGGAGACTTTTCACTCTACCATTTAAGTTTTGTATCTTGTGAATTCTTTTTTTTTTTTTCTTGTGAATTCTTTTATTCAGTAAATGCTTACCAAACACCTAATATGTATCAAACTGTGACACTAGCAATTTAGAAGCAAATAGAAACGTCAAAAGTCCTTTAAGGAGAGATAAGATAGAAAATAAATAAAAAATGGTAAGGAGGGATCCCTGGGTGGCACAGCGGTTTGGCGCCTGCCTTTGGCCCAGGGCGCGATCCTGGAGACCCGGGATCGAATCCCACATCGGGCTCCCGGTGCATGGAGCCTGCTTCTCCCTCGGCCTGTCTCTGCCTCTCTCTCTCTCTCTCTCTCTCTCTCTCTCTGTGACTATCATAAATAAATAAAAATTGAAAAAAAATATTAAAAAAAAATGGTAAGGAATGTTATGGAAAAAATAGTTAAGCACAGAGAAAACAGAAATAGAGGATGGGAGTGAGATGGACTTTAAAAAGACTTGATTTAAGGGATGCCTGGGTGGCTTAGTGGTTGAACACCTGCCTTTGGCCCAGGGCGTGATCCTGGAGTACTGGGATCAAGTCCCACATCGGGCTCCCAGCATGGAGCCTGCTTCTCTCTGCCTATGTTTCTGCCTCTCTCTGTGTGTGTCTCTCATGAATAAATAAATAAACTCTTTAAAAAAAAAAAAGACTGATTTAAGAAGAAGTCTTATAAGATGTGATATTTCAGGAGGGAGGAGATGAAGGTGGTGATGAAGCAGACCCATGGGTAAATGGGGAAGTTTGTACTAGGTGGAAGAAAAGGACAAGGGCAAAGGCTCTGAAGAAGGAGCCTGCTCCATCATGTTCAAGGAACAAGCAGGTGGGTGTGGCCAGATCTTAAGGAGAGTGGGAGGTGAAGTCAGAGAAGTGCAGTGAAGACGCACAGACAGGCTTGGAGCCTTCTGGTCCACTGAAAGGCTTATACTATGAGAGGAATGGAAGCCCTTGAAGGATTTTAGGCAGAGCTGACGTCAATCATGTCAATGAGATCACTTATATAAAAGAATCACACTAGCTGCTGTGTTGACAATAGACTACAGAGTGGAAAAGGAAAGAAATAGAAGACCTGTAAGAAGTTTACTGCAAACACGCAGGAGAGAGAGGATGTTGGCTTGGACCGGAGAGGAAGTGGTGGAGCTAATGAGAAATGGGTGGACTGGGGATCCCTGGGTGGCGCAGTGGTTTAGCGCCTGCCTTTGGCCCACGGATGATCCTGGAGTCCTGGGATTGAGTCCCACATCAGGCACCCTGCAAGGAGCCTGCTTCTCCCTCTGCCTGTGTTTCTGCCTCTCTCTCTCTCTCTGTGTCTCTCATGAATAAATAAATAAAATCTTTAAGAAAAAAAAGAAGGGTGGACTCTGAATACATTTTAAAGACCAAACTGAAAGGATGTGCTGGCAGATTAGATGTGAAATGTGAGAGAGAAGAGTACCAAATGACTCCAAGATTTTTGGCCAAGCAATAGGAAGAATGCAAATGCCCATGACCAAGAGAGGAAACTAAAGAAGTAGGCTTATGGGCAGAAGATGAGGAAGGAATGTGGTCTTACACGTGTCAGGTTTGAGGTGTCTATTAGATATCCAAGAGAAGTTAGCATGAATGTACTGCCTAGGTTAAAAAAACACTTTAATACCCATTATTGTCAAGAAACTAGTGATTTCTGCTTGCTAAAAATGTCAATATCTCAATTTCTATTGACTTCTTAACACAGCACAAAAAGTTCACGATTTAAAAGGATCTCAAATGTTCCCTAAACCCAATGTAAAGAAAGATCTTGTAAGCTGGACAGACAACGTAGAGAACACAAGTCAGCCATATACACTCTAACCAGTTAACAGATGTCGGTTAGCTTTTCCTTGGAAAAGCTGCAAAAGCTAGAGTTGTAGAAAGCACACTTACTGCTGAAGACGTAGAGAAGACGGGGGGGAAGGGTATGCCTGTGTCCAAGGGGGTTTGAGGAAGCTTCCCAGGCCCGGAGTGAAGGAGGTCTCGAAGGCTAGAGCCTTCGGTTTTGTTGTTGGAGGCAGTAGGACCCAGTAACAGACTGTTAAAAAGCTTTGGAGTCAACGGAGAGACCTTTGCAGTGGAGTTGAATGAGTCCAGCCCAAAGGGTGAATGAGACTCTTTACTGAGCACCGACCTCAGGGACCCTGCTTCTGTAAGGACATAACCAGTAACAGTATTAGGCATGACAAGGAATATCCAGCAGGCAACTGACTCCTAAAAATCAGCCAAGTAGGAAGGTAGGAGATACATTCCCCTTCCCTAACCCCCAAACTACATACAGTTTGTCTGGGCCAAGGCTGACCAGGTATGACTACAGCAGGATCATGGCCAAGAAGCTCTCCTACTTCTTTCTTCCTTTCCCAGATCTGGGTTTCAAATTCCGTCTTGTTCCCACCCATCTTTCATCACCCTCACTTGCTAAGATAGTGTTTCCGCAAGGGGGTCTCCAGAACACTTGTACTAGAATCACCTAGAGTGATCATTCAAAATGGAGATTCTTGATTGTACTCTTAAGAGACTGTCATTTAATAGTTCTGGTGGGGTACAGGAATCTGCATTTTTAACAATTCCCCAGGTGACTCTTTGTGCCCATTAAAATCAACCCTGGTTGAATTAACAGAACCACCTGTAAGTTTATTAAAAATCTCCTACTGATTCTGACTACAGAAGTCTGGGGTAGAGCCCAGGCATGTGCCTTTAAAAAGCTCGACTTCTAGAAAGAAAATGAAAGAGACTCCCTCATTGTATGCAATTAGCAAGAGAAAGCAAACAGCATGTTTCATCAATGTGGATGGTAATGTGTGAGTCTGAAGAATCCCAGAATAACTTAAGTGTTCCACCCACAGGCAGGGCACAAGCTTGTGTTTATCTCACCTTTTGTTTCCTCTTTAGCTTTCTGAGTTGCTAAATCGGCCAACCAGTGCAGGGCAGAAGACGGGGGAGCTGTGTCGGGGCAAGGGGGCCTGATGGCTTTTAGCTCACTATTGCTATTTGAAGCCGAACTCTCTGCTTTCAGAGACTCATCAGATCTGATGTCAGTGCTGTCGGCTTTGGGAACATGGTCGGTCTCTGATGTTACTGCTGCAGTTCCTCCTCCACCTGAGAAGGTGGTTTCACTTCCAGAAGAGGCACTAGGGTTTATGCTAGGAAGCTAAAGCACAGAAGGCCAACATGGTTAAAGTGCTGTCCTTGAGTAGGAAAAAAAAAAGCATAGTAAGAGCTGCTGACACTAAAATAGTCTGGGAAAACAATGTGAAATTGTCCCATAAACTGCTATTTCTTTCATTCATTAATTTGGCATATATTTAAGGAGTCCTACAATGTGACAGAAACTATGCTTGGTTCTGTGGAAAGAATAGTGAGCATAACAGTAAATAATATATTTTAGAATGTTATTAAAATACATTTAATTAGCATGCCTGAGGCTCAATTTCTGCCATGGCAAACCGGTGATTAGAATGTGACCTCATAAAGCTGTTCTAAGAATTAAGTGAGATAGTATATGCAAAGAGCTCAGTAGAGTGTTTCGCACACATAACTACTCCACAAATGTTTATTACTCTATTACTGAATTTTCCAGATGATTTGCTCTAATATGTAAAGTCTACTGAAAATATATCATGAGGTCTGTTAGCCTTAATTCCTGTGCCTCCTACTGACCATGTGTTAGTTGTGTTGCTGGAAAGCCCACCAGACCCTTGGAGGTAGGGGTGTGTATGTGTGTGCACGTGCGTGTGTTTTTGAAACAGCCTCTTGTTCAAAACAGTTACCATCAAACTGGAATGACCTCCACTCTGACAGAGCAATGAGCAAACCACGGCCTCTCTGGAGGCCTGGGATTGTTTTCAGGGTAGAATGATCCCAGCTCAGCAGGCCAATCTTCATATTTCTGTCCTCAGTACCTAACATGACAAGGACAGGGACCATGCACACAGATAGGACTGCCTTCCCAGTAACCTTTTCTATACACTTCACCTATACAAGGACACTGAAGTATAAATCTTGACAAGATGCAGATAATTTTTTTTGTTCTTTAGCAACCCTTCCTGAATTGCTTTTAAAGATGAATGAAGAGAAACTCATACCAAGCAGAGGGAATTCAAACCTGAGTAACTTTTTGGGGGCTCCCTCTAGATAGACTTCTCCATCCCCTAATTCCTCAAATATCCTGCAGTAGCCTAGGACAACACAGGTGACAATGGGGCATTTCACAGTACTAAGTAGTAGTCTCTCTCACTTATAATCACATATAATCACATATGCCACTTTACCTGTGACATCCCATTGGTGACAGCAGGTCTCAACACAGATTTATTTTGCCGACTAATACAAGGGCAGTTTGCTTTTATTCCCCACTTGCCCCGGGCAGCATGTACCATGTCTCCAATATTGTAAAGAGCTGGAAGAAAGACAGCAAAAACCAAAGCCTCAGAATGTTTTATGTGCCAGGTATTGTCCTAAGGATCTCATTTACATTATCTTCCTCAACTCTTACCACATTTCATTGAGGTAGCAGCTTTTATCCTTAATTATTTGGAAAAATATTTTATTATTATTATTAATTTATTTTTAAAGTAGGCCCATACATAACGTGGAGCTTGACTTCACAACCTTGAGATTAAGAGTCACATGCTCTAACAACTGAACCAGCCAGGTGTTCATGAAGATTTTGTTTTTTAAGTAGTTACTATACCCAATGTGGGGCTCAAACTCACAACCCTGAGATGAAGAGTCACACACTCTGCTGACTGAGCCAGCCAGGCAGCCCATACTCCCAATTTTTGATGATGAAACTGATATTCAGAGAAGTTTACACATCATTTGCTGAAGTACACATAGTTGGTAAATGGAGATACTAATACTTTAACCTAGGTATACACAGCCCCAAAGTTCTGGGTACTCCATCCATCCATGAGAGACACAGAGAGGCAGAGACACAGGCAGAGGGAGAAGCAGGCTCCATGCAGGGAGCCAGGTGTGGGACTCTGGGGTCACGCCCTGAGCCAAAGGCAGATGCTCAATCACTGAGCCACTCAGGCGCCCCAGTTCTGTGCACTCAACTACTAAGCTACACTCTCTCCCTCTTCTAGTAAACTTTAACAAGGTGACCTGCAGGAGAAACTCTAGGAGTAGATTCCTTAGTGTTCGGGAGCATGTAAACATTTTGAATTTTTACTTGAGATTTATATATGTACTTAAATTTTACCTAACAAAAAAGAAAGAAAAGAGAAAGTGGGGGGAAAAAACAGACCAATGTAAACTTAACACGAACCGAACCGTTAACCAACGCTTAGATGAGTAGGGAGCAGGTATCTTAGCAGTGCACTGAGGGAACTCTTCTGCTTGGAAGCCCTGGGGTACAAGGATCCAAAGAGCACTCACTCCCTGCACTCCCTGCACAAGGATCCAAAGAGCACTCACTCACACAGAGGAGAACACAGGCAGTATACTGACCGTTTTCAATGTGTATGTGTTATTGGAAGTATGGGAGCTGGACACAGCCTTTCTGGAGGAATCACTGAAGTAAGCTGGGGCTGTGACATAAACATGACCATCCATTCCTGCTGTTAAGCTCCCTTCTTCAAGGATTCAAGAGGTTTGATTAGCTTCAGCTGGATTTTTACCAACCTAAAATTAAAGGTCTTTCTGGAAGCACATGGGACATTTTCTATTCTGGTCCTGCCTAGCACAGGAATGTAAAATGTTACGTGGAAAACTATCCAAGTTATCCAACCAGAAAGGTGAGACAAAGTGTGTGCACTGGCTGCATAATATCCAACACATATCCAAGATTCAAATGATCAGAAACATCTGGGGAGGCTTAACAAAAATCAGGCTGAGATAAACCATTTCACCAGATTTTATGGTATCTGAATTATACCTCAATTAAATTAAAAACACTTTTCCCCATCAAAGTTTTTTTTCTTCAATAGATTTTTTAAAAGCTTATTTATTTAAGTAATCTCTACACCCAGTGGAGGCTCAAACTCACAACCCCGAAATCAAGAGCCACCACTCCTCTGAGCCAGCCAGAGCCTTTCTTTCACCAAATTTAACACAGAACTCCCTTACCTGTGCCAGGGATGATTTGTGTGGGCATGAGATTCTCTGGTTCATGGGACTGCCCCTTTGCACACTTCAACCAGGAGAAAACTTCTTCATCACCCATCTCTTCCGTCTCTGAAACAGAAATGAAATGACTTCATTTATTTTACAAGGGTCACAAGATATATTCCTCTTTGTGAGTCAGAGTTTCAGATCCTAAAGGCCAATTTTCTCATGGGCCAGAAAAGATAACAAATAACTTAAAAAAAATCTGCTTCACTGATTGTTCTTTATTGTATCTACATATAAAAAAATGCAGTAATTTAAAGTGTGCACTTTAATGAATTTTGGCAAACATATACAGTTGTTATAAACACTACCACAATCGTTATATAGAACATTTCCATCTCTCTTCCTCAAGTTCCCTAGCCTTTTCTGGCCGCCATTGATCAACTTTCTAATACTAATGTTTTGTTTTTTCTAGAATTTTATATAACTGGAAGCATACAGTATACAGTCATTTGTGTTGGGTTTCTTTCAAAAAGCATGATTTGAGACTTATACATATTACTCATGTATCAGTAATTCATTCCTTTTTATGGCTGAGTACTATTCCATGGTATGGATATACTTTATTATTACTTTTATTTTTACTACTCATTCGCCAGGTGGTGAACAGTTGGATTGTTTCCAATTTGGGGCTATTATGAATATTATGGGGCTATAAACATCCAAGTATAATCTTTTGTGTGGACACATTTTTATTTTTCACAAATACCCAGAAGTGGGATGGTGGATAATTTGTTAAATTTATGTTTAAATTAAAAAAAAAATGACCATACAAGTTTTCCAATGTGACGGCACCAATTTGCATTCCTACCAGCATTTTTAAGAGTTCCAGTTCCTCCATATCCTTGGCAAGACTTGGAACTGTCATCTTCTAAAATTCTAACCTTCCAAGTGGATATATGGGTTTTTCACTGTGGTTTTAAATTTCCTTTTCTTAATGAATACTGATAATTTTTTAAATGTACTTATTTTCCATTGATCTCTCTTCTTTGATAAAGTATCTGTTCAAATCTTTCACTCACTTAAAAAAATTTTTTTTAAAGATTTTATTTATTTATTCATGAGAGACACAGAAAGGGAGGCAGAGACACAGGCAGAGGGAGAAGCAGGCTCTATACAGGAAGCCCCATGTGGGACTCGATCCGGGGACTCCAGGATCACGCCCTGAGCTGAAGGCAGATGCTCAACCACTGAACCACCCAGGCATCCCTGGGTTGTTTTCTTATTGAGTCATTAAAAGGTCTTTATGGTGGATTCAAGTCCTTTAAGAAAATATGGGATCAGTCAATCTTTTCTTGCAATTTGTGCCTTGTCTTTTTATTTACTTGACCTGTCTTGTGAAGTGGAAGTTTTCAAATTTGCCAATTTTTCTTTTGCTTTTTGTGTCCTATCTAAGCAATATTTATCCAACCCAAGGAAACAAAGATCTTTTATTTTTTCTTCTAGAGGTTTTATAGTTTTATTTTTTTAAAGGTTTTAATAGCTTTAGCTTTTATGTCTAAGCCTATGAGTTAGCTTTTAATATATGGCCTGAGTAAAAATTGAAGTTCATTTTATTTGAGTATGGACACACAATTATTCCAGTACTATTTTTTTCGAAAGAACTTTCTTTTCCCCAATGAATTATTGGGGCATCTTTGTCAAATATCAGTTAATTATATATGTATGTATATTTCTGTTCTATTGTATTACCACAGTGCCTCGATTCCTGCAGCTTTATAAGTCTCAAAGAGTAATATAAAATCTTCCAACTGCCTCCTTCTTTTTCAAAATTATTTTGATTATTCTACTCCTTTGAATTTCATATAAATTTTAGAACCAGTTTGTCAATTTCTACAAAAAGGTGTACTGGATTTTGATTTGAATTACATTTAATAGATCAATTTGGAAGAAGTGACATCTTAGTACACAACCTTCTTTCTATGAATATGGCACATCTCTGCATTTATTTAGTCTTTTTTTCATTTTTCTCAGAAATATGTTGTAGTTTTTAAGGTATGCGCTTTTTGCATATTGACTAAATTTATCCCTACATCCTTCATCTACTACTGTAAATTATATGGATTTAAAAATTCAAATTCTAATTGTTCATTGACTGCATATAAAAATAGAATTGATTTTTGTTGAGTTTGTCCTGCAGTCTTGCGAAATTCTTGTAGCTTTTTTGTAGATTTCTTGGGGTTTTCTTTTCTTCTTCTATTTTTTATATAACCTCTACATCTGGGATGCCTGGCTGGCTCAGTTGGTAGATGGTGTGACTCTTGATCTGGGGGTTGTGAGCTCAAACCCCACAGTGAGTGTAGAGATTACTTAAAAATAAAATCTTTTTTTTTTAGATAATTTATTTATTTATTCATAGAGATAGAGAGAGAGAGAGAGAGAAAGAGAGAGAGAAGCAGAGACACAACACAGGCAGAGGGAGAAGCAGACTCTATGCACGGAGCCTGATGTGGGACTCGATCCAGGGTCTCCAAGATCACGCCCTAGGCTGCAGGCAGCGCTAAACACCACCGGGGCTGCCCTAAAAATAAAATCTTAAAAAAAAAAAAAAAAAAAAGACCACTAAGTTAAAAAACCAAACCAAAACAAATCTCTTCACCCAGTGTCCCCATGATCCTGAGATCAAGAGTCAGACACTTTTCCGATTGAGCCAGCCAGACATTGTACTTGGGATTTTCTATATAGATGATATCACCTGAGAATAAAAAATATTTTACTTTGTTCTAGTCTATATGCCTTTTCTGGGGGGTAAGGGGGCATATGCTTTTATTTCTTCATGCTGGCTAGTAACTAAGCTTAGTGTTGAATTAAATTGTAAAAAAGTGGGTACCTTGCTTTGCTCCTGATCTTAGGGAGAAAAATTCAGTTTTGCAATACATAAGATGTTTCTACCTATACCTAGGTCCAGTGTTTTTTTCACCCTTTATTTCTTTATCACTCCCTCAAAGACCTTTCTAGATATATGGATTTTTAAATATTTTATTTATTTATTCATGAGAGACACAGAAAGAGAGAGAAGCAGGCTCCATGCAGGGAGCCTGACGTAGGACTCGATCCCGGGTCTCCAGGACCACACCCCAGGCCGAAGGCAGTGCTAAACCACTCAGTCACCCGGGCTGCCTCTTTCTAGATATTTTTTGTAATTGTGATACCCATCCCAAGAAAACAGAATATAAGATATACTGTGTATCTGTTTATTTGTTCCAGTTTTTGTTTCATTTTCTTTCTCTTGGTTTTTTAAAGATTTTATTTATATATTCATGAGACAGAGAGAGGCAGAGACACAGGCAGAGGGAAAAGCACGCTCCCTGCAGAGAGCCCGATGAGGGACTCAATCCCTGGACCCAGGATCACAACCTGAGCCAAAGGCAGACACTCAACCACTGAGCCACTCAGGCATCCCTTGTTTCATTTTCCTACTTCTTTAAAATTAATTGCTTTATGTTTTGATTTTGTCTCTGCTGTTGGCTTATTAGCTATATATATCTCTTTGTTACTGTTTGCTCTACGGTTTGTAGTATCTCTAACTTAGCACAGTCTATCTTCAAATATTATACCCTTCTTCACACACAGTGTGAGACTCTTATAAAACTATTTTTCCATTTCCTCTTTCTTTTATGCTATTACTACATATTTTAATTTTATAGACCATATAAACGCCACATTACATTGCTACTTTTCCTTTAAGCAACTATCTTCTAAAAAGATTATGGGACACCTGGGTGGCTCAGTGGTTGAGCATCTTTCTGCCTTCAGCTCAGCGCATGATCTTGGAGACCTGGGATCAAGTCCCACATCGGGCTCCCTCTCTGCTTCTCTCTGTGTCTCTCATGAATAAATAAAATCTAAAAAAAAAAAAAAAAAAGATTAAAAATAAAAAGTTTTTTGTTACTCACATATTTATCACACAGGAAGTTCTTCATTCCTTCAATGCAAATCCAAATTCCATTACTGTATCAGATTTTTTCCTGAATAACTACCTTAGAGAGTATGAATCTGCTGAGTATGACTTCTATCAGCTTTTCTTGATCTGACAAACTATTTCACTTTCATTTTTGAAAGATATTTTTACTAGGTATGATTTTTAGGTTAGAAGGTTTGTTTGGGGATCCCTGGGTCGCGCAGCGGTTTGGCGCCTGCCTTTGGCCCAGGGCGCGATCCTGGAGACCCGGGATCGAATCCCACGTCGGGCTCCCAGTGCATGGAGCCTGCTTCTCCCTCTGCCTGTGTCTCTGCCTCTCTCTCTCTCTGTGAATATCATAAAAAAATAAAATAATAAAAATGATTAAAAAAAAAAAAGGTTTGTTTGTAGCACTTGAGAATATTGCTCCATTGTCTTCGAGTAAAGAGGGTTTGGAACAAGTTGGCTGTCAGTCTTACCTTTGTTACTTTGTATATAATGCCTTTTTTCCCTCCTGTGATTTTTAAAAATTTATTATTTATGATAGTCA
Organism: Canis lupus baileyi; assembly: GCF_048164855.1. Lineage (NCBI taxonomy): Eukaryota > Metazoa > Chordata > Mammalia > Carnivora > Canidae > Canis > Canis lupus. Next base: position 27,268,858 of record NC_132847.1, on the reverse strand, counting down.
TACAGAGAGAGAGAGAGAGAAAGACAGAGAGAGAGAGGCAGAGACACAGGCAGAGGGAGAAGCAGGCTCCATGCACCGGGAGCCCGACGTGGGACTCGACCCCGGGTCTCCAGGATTGCACCCCGGGCCAAAGGCAGGCGCCAAACCGCTGCGCCACCCAGGGATTCCTGATTTTTTTTTTTTTTTAAGATTTTATTTATTTATTCATGAGAGACGGGGGTGGGGGGGTGGGGGGTGGGCAGAGACACAGGCAGAGGGAGAAGCAGGCTCCATGCAGGAGCCCAGGGTGGGACTTGATCGTGGGACTCGATCCCGGGACTCCAGGATCACGCCCTGAGCCAAACGCAGACGCTTAACCGCTGAGCCACCCAGGAGTCCCTCCATTCTATGATTTTGATTTTCTCTTTATCACTGCTTTTCAGTAGGATGGGTTATGATTTGGTTTGGTGTGGTTTTCTTAATGCTTCTTCTGTTTGAGATTCATTGTTAGATTTGTGGTTTTATACCTTTTTCATTAAATTTGACAAATCTATGGCTTTAGTTTTTGTATCTATCCTCCCAGTGTTTCTCTTTCTGGAACTCCCAACAATTACATGTTTGGTAAACTGCCTGATACCACTTGATAGTTCAACAAGGTACTCTTCAATTTCTAAATTTAAGTCTGTCTTCTCTCTGTGTTTAGTTTTGGATGGTTTCCATTGTTGGGTCCTTAAGCTCTATTCCTTCTGCAGTGTCTAATTGGCCATTAACCCCACCTAGTATACTTTCCTTGAAGTATTTTTCATCTCTACATGATTCACTTGGGTCTCTTATGTATTTTTCCTTTCTCTACTCATCATGTTCATGTTTCCCTTTTTGAAATATGTCTTGAAATATGTTTATATCACTTATAATAGCAGCTTTAAGGTCCTTTTATAGTAATTCTATCATCACTGTTATTTCTGGATTTGTTTCTATTGACTGTTTCTTTCCTCCAAATTACTGGTCATATTATCCTGCCTTTTTGCATACCTGATTTTTCTTTTATTTAAAAAATTTTTATTACTGTAGTTGACATAAAGTTGATCTGTTGAAGTAGTTTCAGGTGTACAACATAGTGGTTTGATGATTCTATACATTATGCAGTGTTCACCATAAATGTAGATGCCATCTGTCACCATAAAATGTTATACAATGTTATTGACTATATTCTCAGTGTCATACTTTTTATCCTTTTGACTTATTTTATCACTAGAACTTTGGATCTCTCTTTTTTTCTTTAAGATTTTATTTATTTATTCATGAGAGACACAGAGACAGAGAGAGAGGCAGAGACACAGGCAGAGGGAGAAGCAGGCTCCATGCAGGGAGCCCAATGTGGGACTCGATCCCGGGTCTCCAGGATCATGCCCTGGGCTGAAGGCAGTGCTAAACTGCTGAGCCACCCAGGCTGCCCAACTTTGTTACCTCTTAACCCCTCACCTCCCACTGCTTCCTTTCAAGCGATCACTAGTTTGTTCTATTTATTTATGAGTTTGTTTTACTTAACTCGTTCACTCTAGTTTTTATTATTTTTTAAATTATTATAGTATTTTTGGAGAAATAGCAAGCAATAGAGGAAGAGCATGTAAGTGGGGGTGGGAAGGAATGGCAAAGGATGAGGAAGTGAGAATCTTAAGCAGGCTCCAAGCCCAGGGTAGTGCCTGATGTGGGGCTCAATCTCATGATCCTAAATTATGACCTGAGCAGAAATAAGGAGAGTTAGACTCTTAACTCACTGAGCCACCCAGGTGCCCTTTTATTATTTTTTAATTAAAAAAAAATTTTTTTTTAATGTAGTCTCTATGCCCATTGTTGGGCTTGAACTCATGTCCTCAAAATTAAGACTCACATGCTCTACTGATTGAGACAGCTAGGTATTTTGTTTTTTAGATTCCACATATAAGTGAAAAACGTGTTATCTGTCTGTCTTAATTTCACTTAGTGCAATACCCTGCATGTCCATCCACATTGTTGCAATATGTCCTTCTTTTTATGGCAGAATTATTCTATAGTGTATATGTAGTTGTATATGTATATACACACATAACCCACACATATCTTTATCCATTCATCTATCGATGGACATTTGGGTTGGTTCCTTATCTTGACTATTGTATTTTTTTTTTAAGATCTATCTATCTATCTATCTATCTATCTATCTATCTATCTAGACAGAGAGAGAGAAAGAGAGAGAGAGAGAGAGAGAGAAGCAGAGACACAAGAGGAGGGAGAAGTAGGCTCCATGCCAGGAGCCCAACACGGGACTCAATCCTGGGACTCCAGGATTGTGCCCTGGGCCAAAGGCAGGCGCTAAACTGCTGAGCCACCCAGGGATCCCCCTCTCTTGCCTATTGTAAATAGCAATGCAGTAAACATTGGGGTGCATCTTTTTGAAATAGTATTTCCATTTTCTTTCTTTTTTTTTTAAATTTTTAAAATTTATTTATGATAGTCACACACAGAGCGAGAGGCAGAGACACAGGCAGAGGGAGAAGCAGGCTCCATGCACCGGGAGCCCGACGTGGGACTCGATCCCGGGTCTCCAGGATCGCGCCCTGGGCCAAAGGCAGGTGCCAAACCACTGTGCCACCCAGGGATCCCAGTATTTCCATTTTCTTTGGGTAAATACTCAGTAGTGGAATTACCAGATCACATTTATTTATTTATTTATTTATTTATTTATTTATTTATTTAATTAATTTATGATAGTCACACAGAGAGAGAGAGAGAGCGGCAGAGACACAGGCAGAGGGAGAAGCAGGCTCCATGCACTGGGAGCCTGATGTGGGATTCGATCCCGGGTCTCCAGGATCGCGCCCTGGGCCAAAGGCAGGCGCCAAACCGCTGCGCCACCCAGGGATCCCCCAGATCACATTTATATGTTTAATTTTTTGAGGGACCTACATATTGTTTTCAACAGTGACTCTATTAATTTACACTCCTACCTATAGTGCATGAGGATTCCTTTTTCTTTACATCCTCCCCCAAAACTGTGATTTCTTAGCTTTTTGAAACTAGCCTTTCTGACATGTGGGACATAGTATCTCATTGTGGTTTTTGTCTGCATTTACCTGGTGAGAATGATGTGGAACATGTCTGCGTGTGTCTGTTGGACATCTGTATGTCTTCTTTGAAAAAATGTCTACATAGGTCCTCTGCCCATTTTTGAAGCAGACAGGTTTGTTTGTTTTTTTGGTGTTATCTATATAGTTTAGAAATTAACCATTTATTGGATATATCACCAGCAAGTATCTTCTTCCATTCAGAAGGTGGCCTTTTAGTTTTGTTGATGGTTTCCTTTGCTGTGAAAAAGCTTTTTATTTTGGTAGAGTCCCAATAGTTTATTTTTCTTTTGTTTCCCTTGCCTGAGGAGACATATCCAGAAAAATGTTGCTAAGGCGAGTGATTACTGTCTGTGTTTTCTTACAGGTGTTTTATAGTTTTGGGTCTCACATTTAGTTTTTAATTCATTTTGAGATTACTTTTGTGTATGGTGTAAGAGAGTAGGTACGATTTCATTCCTAGCATGTAGCTGTCCAGTTTTCCCAGCACCATTTACCAAAGAGATTCATACCTGATTCTTTTTTTTTTTTTCCCCCAAAGTCAACTGTATCCCTAGCTTTGGGCTCAAATTAATGACCCTGAGATCAAGAGTGGCATGAGCTAGGCAGGTGCCCCCAGATTATTCATGGTTGAATGAAGAGCTTTGTGACTTCAATGTTTCAGAGTACTGGATTTTGTTGTGATCCTTTAAAGAATGTTTGGTTTTAGTCTAGTGCAGTTAAGTAACCTGCAGATCAGTTTGATCCTTCCAAGACTTGCTCTACACTGTGTTATCTCCAGAGCAGCCTTTATTCTGGGACTACATTAATCCCACTGTCAAACTGTGACCCTTCTGGACTCTACTTTTCACTCTGGCTGGTAACAATACAAATGGTAAGTTCTGGAAATTATTAAGTCAGTTGCTTTCTGAATGTTCCTTTTAGGGCCTCACAGAATATCACCTCATATGTGTGCAGATCACTATATAGTAAAAAACTGAGGTGACCTCTCTGCAGACCTCTAGTATTCTCTGTGCAGCTCTACTGTCTTTAGCATACTGCCTCACTCTTAGACTCTCATCTCTGTCTCAGCTCAGTGAGATTGCTTTTCCATCTACTACAGCCTGGAAACTGCTTATAGGCAGTAAATTGGAGAAACTGTAGAATTTGTCCTGTTTCTTCCTTTCTCTTAGGGATCATAGGTTCATGCGGCCTGCTGCTCAAGGTCTAAAACCATGGTTTCATATATTTAGTCTGGCTTTCTCGTTTATGGCAAGAAGGCAATTCCTATAGAAGTTGACCTTTCATGAGCAGAAGTGGAAAATCTGATAGCTATTTAACACATAGTACCTAGTAGATGTCAGGCCCTGTGCTAACCACTTTAAATACACTATTTCATTTAATTTTCACAACACTGCTGTGTTTTAAAGATGAGGAAATTGAAGCTTTGAGGGTTTAAAAAACTAACCCAAGAGACCACAGCTGGTATAAGATTATATAATATATATAATATTAAGATTACATATTAAGATTATATATTAATATTAAGATATATAATAAGATTATACCAGCTGTGGTGAAAGTAGGTTTCAAATCCCAGTAGCATAAGCTTTAAACCACTGTATTCCAATGGCTGCACAATTATCTCTGAAGAGGGAAGAGTGAGGAGGTTAAGGGGCAAGAAGGTTTCTTGATAAAAAGTAAGATAAGGTGAGGACAGAAGGAAGCAAAAGATTATTCTTGAATAGCCATTTCTTCAAAGATAAACAGAGAAAACAGAGAGCCAATAAACACATGAAAAGATGCTCAACACTATTTATAGTCAGGGAAATGCAAATCAAAATCACACAATGAGATAGGGACTCCTTCCTAGCCACTATGATGGTTATAACCAAAACGGCAGACAATAATAAGCTTCGGTAAAGACGTGGGTGGGGGGAACTGGATCCCTCGTGCATGCTGGTGGGACTATAAAATGATGTAGCTACTTTGGAACACGACTTTACAGTTCCTGAAAGGGTTAAACACAGAACTGTCATATAACTCATCAATTAAACTCTATAGCAAATACTCCAAAGAAACAAAAACCTATATTCACACAAAAACCTGTACACAAATGTTCATAGTGTACTTTTCATAATAGCTCAAAATGGAAACAATCTACATGTCCACCGACTAATGAATAGACAAACAAATGTAGTATATATCCATACAATGGAATATTATTTGGCAATACAAAAGAATGAGTTAATGATATGTGCTATAACACGGATGAAGCTTTAAAATAGTATGCCAAAGTGAAAGAGGTCAGTCACAGAAGGCCAAATATTGTATGATTCCATTTATACGACACGTACAAAACAGGTAAATCTACAGAGATGAGACAGTAAGTAGATTAATGGTTACTAAGGGCTGACAGAAAGAGAAATACGGAGGTATTGCTGATGCGTACAATCTTTCTAGAGCAACCACAGTGAAATATGATAGTGGAAATGGTTTCAAAACCTTGAGAATATACTAAAAACTTTTGAATTGTACACTTTAAAAGGGTGAATTTTAGGGCATGTGAATTATACCTCAATAAAGAAGTTATTAAAACACACACACACACTCATACACACACACACACACACACACACTCACACACACAGCAAGGGAAGGTAAAGAATAACACTTCTTGGCTTCTTTTAGCCTGCTGAGTTAGGCTGGAATACTGGCAATTGTTAAAGGCCTCACAATGCAACAAAAATGAGTGAAGCTAAGCAGTTCAAGAGGGGGCACAAACCCATTCTGGCTTCAAGTCCCATACCTCCAATGACAGGTTACCTTTAGAATTGAACAGGACAATATTTGCTCACCACTGCGTGGACGGCTTTTTCTGAGCCTGTAACAGTCAAGGCAGACCCCAAATCCACATTTGCGACAAACCCAGTGGATGTTGAAGAGAGTTGTTTCACATACATCACACATTTCCCGTACACCACGCACTGCTCGCTTCCATGCCACTTTCTCTGGTGGAAAGAGGAAGAGAAATAATATTGGCATTGATCATCCTGAACAACAAGCAAAAGACCCAGACCCACTGACTGCTACTCGAACTGTTTTGTCCAGCAGAAAAACTCAAAAATGCAAGAAGTTAGTGCTTCTATAAATATGGGATGCCTGGGTAGCTCAGTGGTTTAGCACCTGCCTTCAGCCCAGGGCCTGATCCTGGAGTCCGAGGATGGAGTCCCGTATCGGGCTCCCTGCGTGGAGCCTGCTTCTCCCTCTGTCTATGTCTCTGCCTCTGTCTCTGTCTCTCATGAAAAAAAAATAAGTAAAATCTTAATAAATAAATAAATGTATGTATGTATGTATGTATGTAAGAGAAACAAAATGGAATTGCTAACATTTCTGAACAAGTGTCAGTGAAAATAAATGCCATGTTGTTACTTAAAATAATGTAAAAATTTCGATTTGGGGGAGTTGGAAATAAGAGGACTCTTCACTTGAAGTGTAGGGAATAATTTCATAGTATAATTTTCCTTGGCGTAGAAATAGGGTACAGTATCTCACAGACATAGAAATATCATAAATGTTTGAATAACGGTGGGTTCCAGGTGTGAAACATGGTACCCAGTAGTGCTTCATTTATTCACAAACCATGTAATATCACTTACTATTATAAAGTGGTTCAAAGCAAACTGAAAATATTCAGTGACCCAAACCCAGACAGGGATCAAGGAAGGAATGAGGTCTGCTGGATAGTTAGGGCTTCAGATACTTTTTTCAGATACTTTTAGTTTGCTACAAGAAAACTCTTGTCAGTCTTAATTCATCCACAGAAAATTCCATCTGCCACTCCTTCCACTCCTCCTTTAAGCAACAGAAAATGAAAGTTCCCAAGTAGGAGTGCCTGGAAAACAAGCAAGAGGGTGTCTTACGGTGTGGCTCCACCATCATCATGGCCTCTTTCTCGGACATCACCAGCTGGCAGAACTGGTCCCCAACGTTGGCCAGGATATATTTTGAGGTTTCTAGGTCTATCCCTTCTGCTAGGGAGGAAGAGGGAATCCACAGGTTCATGGCATCAGGGTCACTTTGCTGGGGACTCAGAAACCCCTCCACACGGAGTACCCCCTTCCGAGTGAAGATCAACCTGAGACAGGAAGGTAGACAGTCAAGTACATGCAAACTAATACACACCTAAAACCCTAGGAGCTAAAAACATTAAATGAAACTTAAAAGGAATCAGTGTGTTTTAAGAATTTTCACCCTAGAGGGATCCCTGGGTGGCGCAGCGGTTTGGCGCTTGCCTTGGGCCCAGGGCGTGATCCTGGAGACCCTGGATCGAATCCCACGTGGGGCTCCCGGTGCATGGAGCCTGCTTCTCCCTCTGCCTATGTCTCTGCCTCTCTCTCTCTCTCTCTCTCTCTGTGACTATCATAAATAAAAAAAAAAAAAAAGAATTTTCACCCTAGAGCGTATCTGGCTGGCTTAGTCAGAAGGGCATGCAGCTCCTAATTTTGCGGTTTTGAGTTCAATACCCAAATTGGGTGTAGACATACTTAAAAAAAAAAAAGGCATTTCCACCCTATTTGACCAACATAGTATGCATTCTCTGCACTAGCAGAAAGGTTTGTGAACACTTAGTTATATCTGGATTCTTTAAAAAGCTACCCTCAGAAATGTTTTTCAGTTTCTTTACTTGCCTGTTCCACCTATACACCCATACCACTGAACGTGACCAGAGGAAAATAGCCATGTTCACTGTCACATTTGAAATTCATGTCTATCTATGTCAAGTGAGCCCTTCATTTTGCCTTACAATCACAATAGTTTCCTGGTACACACTCCCTCTTCTAGGTGCCTGTTTCATATCTTCACTTCTCATTTCTTTCTTGTTTTTAAAGATTTTATTTATTTGAAAGAGAGAGAGAGAGAGACTATGAGCGGAGGAAGGGCAGAGGGAGAAGCAGAGTCCCTGCGGAGCAGGGAGCCAGATGTGGGACTCAATCCCAGGACTCTAGGACCACAACCTGAGCCGAAGGCAGATGCATAACTGACTGGGCCACCCAGGTCCCGTTCACCTCTCTCTCTTTTTTTAAAAATTTTTAAAAAAGATTTTATTTATTTATTCATGAGAGACACAGAGAGAGAGGCAGAGACACAAGCAGAGGGAGAAGCAGGCTCCCTGCAGGGAGCCCAATGTGGGACTTGATCCTGGGACTCCAGGATCACACCCTCAGTCAAAGGCAGGTGCTAAACCGCTGAGCCACCCAGGCATCCCCCCGTTCACCTCTCTTTTCTAACCTCTTTAATTTTCCCCATGAAGACCTGGCAATGTATTCCACTGAGAAAAATACAAAAAGCCAGAAAAGATATCCCCAAGTCCTCATCACCATACTACTGGGCCTTCCTGCAATTGGGCCCATGTTCCATTTGACCTGCTGCTGCTTCTGCTGCTAGGAATGAGCTAGATTCTAGACAAGACCAATCTCTCCACCTATATCTGGAGACCTATCCTCTCCACTTGCATGGGCATCATACCATATATTCTCTTTTCCCGGCTGAGCATAGAACCCGATGTGGGGTTCGATCCCAGGACCCTGAGACCATGACCTGGGCTGAAGGCAGATGTTTCACCAACAAAGCCACCTAGGCGCCCCTACAGCAACATTTCCTCAGTTTTCTATACTGACTGTCACCAGTTCCTCTTCTCTTTTCTCTTACTCTACTCTAGTCAGGCTTTCCCTCACCAACATAACCAAACTGTTTTTGAAAAGGTCATATCCCCCATTAAATCCAATGGTCACTTTTAGTTCTCATATGGCCTGACCCAGTCCCCAGTATTTGCCATAGTTCATTACTCCTTCCTAGAAATACTTTCTTCGCTTGCCTTCCAGGATACATCACTGATTGTTCTTTCTCCATCTCCTTTACCAGCTCCTTCTCCTCTTTCCTGTCTCTCCACGTTGGAGAATTCCAGGATTGGTCCTAGGAATGCTTCTCTTCTCTACCTACACTTGGACTCCTTCAAGGTTCTCAAGTAGACACAGCTTTCAATACCTGGTGGTATCCAAATATTTAACCTCCTGCCTGGACTTTCCCCTCAACTTGAAAGTCAAGTTTCCAGCTGCCCTTTCAATATCTCCATCTAGAAATCTAATAGGAGGCTCAATGGCTAAGCATCTGCCTTTGTTCGGCTCAGGGTGTAATTCTGGGGTCCTGGGATGGAGTCTCACATCAGGCTCCCTGCAGGAGTCTGCTTCTCCTTCTGCCTGTGTCTCTGCCTCTCTGTCTCTCATGAATAAATAAAATCTTAAAAAAAAAATTTTAGAAACGTAATAGGCATCTCAAATTTAACATGCCCAAATGAAAAGTTCCCATTTTCTTCCCCAAACCTGTTTTCCCCCAAGAAATCTTATCAGTAAATGGCAATTCCATTCTTGTAGTTTTTGGTCAAGAGCTGTAGAATCATCTTTGACTCCATTCCTTCTTCCAAACTCCATATTTAACCCATCAGAAAATCATGGGAGTTCTCCCTTCAAAATATATCCTTAGGGGTGCCTCAGTAGCTCAGTAGTTAAATGCTCGACTCTTGGAACTCTTGGCTTTGGCTCAGGTCACAATCTCGGGGTCGTGAGACCGAGCCCCATGTCAGGCTCTATGCTAAGCAAGGAGTCTGCTTGAGGTTCTCTCCCTCTGTTCCACCCCAATAAACAGACAAATAAAATCTTCAAAATATGTCCTTTAAAAAAAATAAAATATTTTATTTATTTGACAGAGAGCGAGTGAGCACATGCAGGGGGGAGTGGCAGGCAGAAGGAGAGGGAGTATTAGGCTCCCTGTTGAGCAGTGAGCTGGATGTGGGGCTTGACCAGGACCATGGGATCATGACCTGAGCTGAAGGCAGACAACTTAACTGACTGAGCCACCTTCTCAAAATGTATCGTTAATCCAATCAGACTCATCGCAAGGCAACCATCATTTCTCACCTGGATAATTCCAACAGCATCTTAATTTCTCCATGTTTCTGCCTTTGCCTCAACATAATCTATTCTCAAGAAGGTAGTAACAGTGATCCTTTAAAACATTCCTGTCACTCACCAGCTCAAAACCTTCAATGGCTTCTCTTTCAGCACAAAAGCTAAAGCCCTCAGGAGTATTCCTTTAAAATATGGACCTATCATTAACTCTGTAACTTCAATTCCCCCGGCTCCCACTCTATCCTTTAGCCACCCTAGCTCCACAAACACACCAGGAATATTCCAGCCTCAGGACAGTTGCTCCTGTTGTGCCCTCTGCTTGGAATACTCTCCCAGAACAATGTGTGGATTACTTCCTCACCTCCTTTAGCCTTTACTCAAATCTCACTTTCTCAAATCATCCTATTTAAACCGTAGCCTCTCTAAACCTCTCGTCACTTCAATCCTGTTTCCTGTCTTTATTTTTCTCAGTTATTATCAGGTAACATGCCATATATTTAATCTTTCTCCCTTTATCATCTGCCTCCTCAGTAAACCTCTTAAGGGATGGATCTTTATGGTTTTATACACCACTTAATCCTCGATGCCCACAACACTGTTCAGTAAATATTTGCTGAATGAGTGAATCCACATGAGGATAAAACATTTGGATTTATTTTAAAAATTAAGAATTCTTTAAAGATCATTTAGAAGAAATTTGTCTAATTTATCAAGCAGAAGAAAAGTGACTATATATCTGGTGTCTGGTAAAAGCAGGGGATATTCTCAGGATTTTCATCAGTTATCTCTATTTCAAAGACACTTATTATCTTCTAATCTTCCTTCCCCTTCTCTTGGAGACTCAAGTTACTCTAGCAGCAAAGAGGAATAAGTGGTCAGACAGATAGATCCATATTACAATATGGCATCCTTCTGCTTATACCATTTTCAAATGGAGCCCAAATTAGGAATAACTCAGTGAAGCTCAGGGGCCAGCAGCTGGGACTGTTAACTTCTGTTCCTTAAGGACAAAGCCACCAAGTCACTTTACAATCCAAACACCTGAGTGACTCCTATGGCAGAGCCTCAGTGAAGACTCAGAGCAAAGCAGTTAAGGAAAAGATGTGAGACAGGCTGGGATGTCTGGGTGGCTCAGTGGTTAAGCGATTGTCTGCGTTTGGCTCAGGGCATGGTCCTGGGATTGAGTCCCACATCAGGGTCCCCACAGAGGAGCTTTGCTTCTGCTTCATCCTCTGCCTCTCTCTGTGTCTCTCATGAATAAATAAACAAAATCCTAAAAAACCCCATGTGAGACAGCCTTACAGGTTCAGAGAAAGAGCAACAGTTATGTATCACTAATGGAAACTGGGAAGGAGATGGAGATGGGTCTGGGTACCTCCGGAAGTGAAAGAAGCGGCAGGCCACAGTGGAATCATCTTGCTCCTGTTCTTTAAACTTCCGATACCGCTCCAGGCGGCACTCCCGACACTTGTGCAGGTGAGGGGCTACATTGATGCATGACCCATCCTGCAGGAAAGGCTCTCCGGACTGCTTCAGCTTCTTTACCTTGCTCACATCTTTCAGCACTGACTGGCCAACTGTGACAAGGGAAGGAGGAGAAACAATTGGTCATGAGTGGTATTAATAAGACCCAATAACATGATCTTCCCGGAGATGAATTCTTGTTCTGACCTGGCTCACTCTTCCTTGCCATGGCTGGGCTTGTGCCTATCGTGTTCATCCTTGACAGAAAGGGAGGGAGGAAAGAGGCTTCAACTGGAAGCTAAGGACCATGGAGAGAATTTGTGGCAAGGGCCCCATTACAAGGAAACAACTCTGGCATGGGTGAGGAAAACCCAAGAAGGTAGAAGGAAGCCATTTGCCTCTAGCCTCTGGGGATATGACTGTTTTACTAATCAACAACTCCTATGTCCCCACGGGACACCAATTCCTGATGTTAACAGTTACTTTTACTATTAGACTTTCTCTTAGATACTTGCGCTTACACAATTCTGGACCATAGCTTTGCATAGGACTTAATGGCTTTTGGAAGAGGTGTTAAAACCCTATATATGTAACAGAGTGAAGCAATATGAGGGGTGATTCTTTTTGCTTAAACAAGTCTATGGGAAAAAAAAGTCTATGAAAGGCTGCTATGTGAGAATAAAATCCAATACTCCATAATACCTCTAAAGTAAATTAAAGAAGATGAGCCAAAGAGAAAAGAAAAAGGGTTGAGAAAAACACCAGGAAAGAGCTCCTGACCAGAAGGAGTACCAAGGCTCCTCCTTTGTGGAATTATCATTACACAGGTAGATCTCCTTCTTTAGTAAGGATGCTGGTTAGATGCAATCCTGCCCTGAACCAAAAAGTCTGAGGTGCGGCCTCTATTGGAAGAGGAAATTATAGAACTTTCCATCAAAGAAAGGACTTCTGCCCAAGAGCACAAAAGGCATTAAAGGCTAGTGCCAGAGCCAAGCCAATGGATAATCCCAGCAAGATCACCTTTTAGGGGGGCAGTCCGCGGCCGGCCCTTTGGAGCCTGCTTCCCTTTGCCTTTGCCCAGCAATAGCTCAGCACTTCGCTCCCCATTGGGGCCCAACTTCCCCATCAGGTGCTCTGGAATCCCCTTCAGGCCAGTCTTGGCCTGCAGCTGCTCCTCAGAATCGCTCAAATCCGACAGGTCACTGTTGGTACTGGAGTCCGAGTCCTGTCTGCAAGCCAAGCTTCGTTCATCCAGTGAGAACCTTTTCACAGCTTCAAAAGGAGCTTTGTTCTCCTGTGAAAAATCTGCTGGGGAGGACAGAAAGCTGCCTGAGTGCCTGCCAAAGACGTTACTAAAGGTTTTGAGGAGGGGATTGTCCTGCTGCCCAGGCCCCACAGTTGGCCTCTCCTCTGTGGGGCTGGAGGAGAGAGTAGGCATCTCAATGGGCTGGGTGAGGCTGCTGGTGGGCGAACTGGAGCGGCCATTCCCCATGGCAGAGAGGCTGGGACCCCCGGTGGTAAGAGCTGAGCCCAGAACACCAGATACCAGTTTAGAGGAGTCAGTTGTGATGAAGAGGGTTTTCTTCTTTGCTAAAGATGCCGAATCTGTAGAGGAGTGAGCCTCGGGCCAGCTGGGTGCTGCCTTAGAGGTGACTGTGGTAGCAGAGGAAGAGCTACCCGATGCCTGAGATGCAAAGCTGCTGAAAGGGCTATGTTCAACTTTCTCCACAAATGCCAGGAAAGGGTTAGAGGGCTCTTCTCGGGACAGTTTAGGGGGCTGTAAAAATAGATTTTCATGACTCTCTGGGGTGCGGGTATTTAGGAGGCTCCGTGGGAAGGCTGGCGTGAGGGTGGGCATGGACTCTGCAGGCACCTTCCGGTCCACAGAGCTGCCAGCCTTAGAGCCCGATTTAGGGTCTGCTCCAAGAGTGGATCTGCCTTTACACAGGCTCTCAAGGCTTTGTTTGAATGAGTCTCGACTGGAGGAATCATCAGCCAAACTCTCTGAAACGGTAGTGAAGTAGTTACTGGTAGGTAAAGTTTGGGACATGCATTGAAAAAACAAGTTTTTAGAGAGATCAGAGTCTTTCTGAGACTCTGGTGCAGAGCTACAGCCAAAAGAGAAGCCCAAAGGTTTGTTCTCTGTGGCTAGAACCCCATTGGACTGGCTCCTTCCACTTCCAAAAGTTAAAGGTTGTGATGAACTTGGGAGAGGTGCTCCAAATCCAGAAGACGCCAGAACAGTATTTCTTGAATTCTGAAAAAAAGATAGCCTGAGTTAGTGATGCTGGTTTTTCTGGACAACCTTATTGTTTCTTCCCTGGACCTAGGCCAACGTTTCTTGTGGGTCAAATCAACTTTTCTCTCCTACAATTCCATGAAAATTGCTCTTATAACTACATTTCACCAGCATTAGGCAAGGAACCTGCCACAGACCACACAGAGGGCATCTTTTAACAAGGTGAGCTAGAGATAACAGGATGTCATTCATCCTGCCATTCCTTTGGTTGTTAGCCAAGTGGCTGTCAAAGCACTAGGAGGCTGTGTAGGCTTCTTAGTTTCTATGTGGAAATGAAAACACTACCAGGAATTGAAAGAAAGGGTTCTTGAATACACAAACATGAGCTTTCATTGTGACATGCATTTGGTGGCCCTGTAATATTAATTTACTTCAATGATCTCAGCTATCATCAAAGTTCTGATTTATTTAAAAGTTTTGTTTTGGGACATCTGGGTAGCTCAGTGGCAGAGCGTCTGCCTTCAGCTCAGGGTGTGATCCTGGGATACGGGATTGAGACCCACATCGGGCTCCTTGCAGGGAGTCTGCTTCTCCCTCTGCCTGTGTTTCTGCCTCTCTCTCTGTTTCTCACGAATAAATAAATAAAATGAAATAAAAGTGTTTTGATTTATTTAAATTAACAGCCCATCTTACAAAAGTGACTTCAGTCCCATGACAATGAGGAAAAATATTCTTTATTAGTCTGAAACTCCGCAAGATGGACCATGTCAGATTTTGGCCATTTGAATCCAAATCAACCTGAAAGTTGAGTATTTCTTTCAATTAAAGTTAGACCTAAGGATGTTAAATTATAGAAAGCACACTTATGAGGTGTCTAGGTGGCTCAGTCGGCTAGGCATCTGACTCTTGATCTTGGCTCAGGTCTTGATTTCAGGGTTGTGAGTTCAAGCCTCGCTCAGTGTGGAGCCCACTTAAAAAAAAAAAAAAAAAAAAGGAAAGAAAAGAAAAAGGAAGAAAGAAGGCATACTCATTACTGAACTCTTTTGTTATCATTAGATTCCAAATAGCCTCCAAACAGTAAAACGGTAGATACTCCTACATCCACCAAACAAAAGCATTCAGCTTAACAAATTAGCTAATGAAAAAACATTTTCCTTTTTTTTCACCTTGAAATTGTTAACTTCTGCATGTGGATAAAAGGTGTGTAAAAAGGGCAGGTTTGGGATCCCTGGGTGGCGCAGCGGTTTGGCGCCTGCCTTTGGCCTAGGGCGTGATCCTGGAGACCTAGGATCGATTCCCACGTCGGGCTCCCGGTGCATGGGGCCTGCTTCTCTCTGCCTGTGTCTCTGCCTCTCTTTCTCTCTCTGTGACTATCATAAGTAAATAAAAATTAAAAAAAAAAAAAAAAAGGGCAGGTTTGCTTCCATATATGTACACAGAGAGAAACCTCCATTAACAGGTCTGAACACTTAAAATTAACTTGCAGGTTGTAGAGGACATACTCTTTCTCTGTAAAATATTTTATTTATTTGAGAGAGAGAGAGAGAGAGAGACAGACAGACAGACAACAAGCAGGGGGGAGGGGCAGAGGGAGTGGGAGAAGCAGACTACCCACTGAGCAGGGAGCCTCATGCGGGGCTGGATCTCAGGAACCCCCCCCCCCCCCCCAAATCACAACCTGAGCTGAAGGGAGATGAACTGAGCTGCCCAGGCACCCTGAGGATGTTATCTGTTAACATTCATTTTATTCTTTTTAAATTGTTTTTAAAAAGACTTTATTTATTTGACAGAGAAAGAGAGAGAGAGCACACGCAGGGGATAGTGGCAGAGGGAGAAGGAGAAGCAGGCTCCACAATGAACAGAGAACCTGATGACACAGGGCTCCATCCAGGACCTTGAGATCATGACCTGAGCCCAAGGCAGACACTTAACTGACTGA
Source organism: Canis lupus baileyi (assembly GCF_048164855.1). Taxonomy (NCBI): domain Eukaryota; kingdom Metazoa; phylum Chordata; class Mammalia; order Carnivora; family Canidae; genus Canis; species Canis lupus. The sequence goes on along the minus strand of NC_132847.1, from coordinate 27,253,186 downwards.
GCTACCCATGTGCCCTGATCAGTCATTTTAAAGCATTGGTAACAAAAACTATTCCAGGACTGCTTAATGGCTTCCTTCTGGAGTGATAAAATTTTTTGTAACTAGAAAGTGAAAACAGTTGTACAACATTGTGGATGTATTAAATACCACAGTATTATAACACTTTAAATAGCTAAAATGGTAAATTTAATGGTTACTCTTCCACAATTAAAAAAATTATTACAGAGGCACCTGGGTGGCACAGTTAGTTAAATGTCTGGCTCAGGTCATGATTTCAGGGTCCTGGGATGGAGCCCCATGTAGGGATCCCTGCTCAGCAGGAAGTCTGCTTGACAGGATATACTTCCTCTCCTCTCTGCTCCTTTTCCTGCTTGTGTGTGTGCTTTCTCTCCTAAATCAATCAATCAATCAATCAATCAATCAATCTTCAAATTATTCCAGATATTCAAAAGGGCTATTGTTAAAAAAAGGGGGGTGAGGAGGAGATTGTTTACTTAAGGTGTTCTTAAATACGCAAGAGGAACCTACATTAGGACTTTATCTGAGGGTGGAACAGAGACATGAGAAACAGGAAGGCCACCTAAGGCTTGCCTCCAGTTGATATTTGCTACAGAGGTTGTCTTGGCATTTTAGAGTTAACAACTTGGAAGTTTGTTTAAGGTAAACTTGAAGCCCAACATGGGGTTTTGGGGGTTGGAGATCAAGAGTCACATACTCTCCTGACTGAGCCAGCCAGGCACCCCATTATTCTTTTTCTTTTCCTTCCCACTAATCTACAACTATTGACTTAAAACCCCTCCCAACAAAAAAGAGAATAGAAAGACACAGCCCTAAGGATTGGCTAGCTATTGTTTCTTTCTTCTTCTTTTTTTAAGACTTTATTTATTTGAAAGAGAGAGTCAGAGTGAGCATAAACGGAGGGAGGGGCAGAGGAAGTAGCAGACTTCCCGCTGATCAGGGAGCCTGATATAGGGGTCTGATCCCAGGATCCTGGAATCATGACTTGAGCTGAAGGCACGTACTTAACCAACTGAGCCACCCAGGAACCCCTGGCTGTTGTTTCACTAGCAGAATTTGGCCAGGAGCCTTGACACCTGCATGACTCCAAGGATCCAGCATGGGTAGCTCAGGTTTCACTACTAAAGTTACCCTTTAAAAATAAATCACATGAATGAAAAATAATTTGGATGGCCTTTCATTTTCCTTCAAATGATTAAATTTTAAATCCTCTTCTTATAAGAAAGTGATGACAAACTGATTTCAATTTAATTTTTAGGGCAAGAAGTTTCCTGGGGGCTGTGTCCCTATTTTAGATTTGACACCATAATGGAAACATCCATTTCTGTACTTTTAAATCAGATCCCAGGAGAATACCTAGGCTGACACACTACTAAAGTCACTGATACAGTCACAGAAACTTCTCCAACCTCTTCAGAAAATGCCCTTTGAAACCATATTTCCTCTATCCAGCATTGCTACCCCAAGAATAATACCATTCAGTGGGCTTCCTCTTGTAGCATATAAAACTTAGTCTACTTTGTAAATCCCCCTTTACATCTATACCGTCTTTGACATGGAGGGGATTTTAATTAATTTGAGCAATACGTTGACAGAGGAAATCCACATAAGACCCTCATCTAGTTCTCTTGGGAATGCTGGTCAACTCACAGAGGACAAACTGTGAATAGTGTGAAATTCACATTTATAGGTCTTCTCTTCTGCCTGGACCTTTCACCTCCCTCCCCATCTCTGCACACTTAGGATTCACAAATTGCATCTGCTAGAAGAACTCAGATGAAATGCATATGCCATGCTTTACCTGGCACTGTTATACCTAAAATGATTCCATCTTAAGATGTGAGCTCCTTCAAATAGGGATTTCAATTCTTTGTTTATAATATACAGTACTTAGCACACAGTAGTTTCCTATACATAATTTAAAAAATCATTTAGTATTTTGTCTTTGTATTTCATATTCCAACTTGAGGAAACAGCCAGTCTGAAAAAAAAAATGACTAGCATCACAAATCATTCTTCGGTGACCAAAGTAAGAGTGAAAAGACTGTAAGAAATGATTTTGATATTGTTTTAAATTTGACTGGAGAGCCAACATGATGTTAACTTGTATTTAACAGAAGTTCTATTTCAGCAACAAACATGTTTATCATATAAAGAACATAGTGAGCTGGATACTACTGTGATTAATTCCATCAGATTTTCCAGGTAAGGCTTAAAGAGTAAGTTAGGAAAAAAAAAAAGGCAAAACTTTCATAGCCATATTATATCATGGGAAGAAGCCCAGCCTCAAAGGAAAATATCCTAGAAAAAGATGAACTGAAAACAGGGGATGGTAATAGTCGCTTTCACAAAGCCTTAATTATAGTGTTCACTGTTACCAACACTGTAATTCATTAACCTTGCCTCTCATAGGCCAGGTGGAGGCTCAACCATTATGTGAACTAAATAGATAATTGAATTAAAAAGATTCCCCATCAGATCTATTTGAGCATCTCATTAAATTGGGTTTTATAATCAGTTTTTGATTAATGCAATTGTTCAGGTGACTTTTAAGAGCTAACAAAGTTATTAAAATATACACATTTGCCCAATGAGTAGTAAAGGAGTATTCGTACAATTTAAGCACATCTCAGAAATACTCCCTCCCTGTGGCATTTTAGATGCTTTTTAATGTGTTAACATTAAAAGAATGAACCCAAATCTTGCAAATCTGCCCCTGAAACAACTCACCTCTCCTGGGGCCTGTAATCGGCTGCCTTTCTGTTTTTCCGGCCCAGTCCCTGCTGCAAGGCCAGTGTCTGAGATCCTCACCGTGGTTGGGGTGGAGCTGGCGGTAGTGACCACAGCTGCTGAAGCCACTATGCCCTGGCCAACTTGTTCCAGTGTTTTTCCTGCCTCTTTGTTTTCGGCTCCACCCACCTCTGGGGCCAAAGGTGTTTGACCTGTGGCTGTAGAATATGGAGTGAAAGGTACAGGTGTGTCCCCACCTACAGGCTCATCCTGCACCACCAGAGTCCTGCCGTTTTCTTTGGTGTAAGTGGCAAAGCGAATGTTGCGGTTAATCTGGGGAACAAATGTAGTCGGTGGCTGCTTGGCTCTCTGATCCAGCCCTGGCTCTCCACTGGCATTCCCTCCTTTCCAGGGCCCTCGGCTTGCCTCACCTCCATCGCTCCCATTACTGTCTACTTCACCCCTGTCTCCTTTTAATTTCTTTGATGCAGGGTCACACCCAGAGTCCGAAGCACTTTTCCTCCTCCGGCCATCTTTCCCCTCTATGCTCTCTCTCTTCTTCTTTCCTTTGGAAGATTTTACTGCTTTTAACGTACCCCCCTACAAAACAAAATTCAAAAAAGATTTATTATAAGGAACCTTCCATCCTGTGAAAACCATACACCATTAGTTCTTTCCCATCTCTAGAAGCAGACAAAGCAGGCAGACTGCTACATTCCGACACCAGCTCTAAGATATCCCCTTAGTCAGAAAGCTCCAACCTTCCTGTGACTCAATTTATACACATATACAAGATAATGATTATGAGAGATTAACTCACTTGGCAAACCTTTCCTTAAATAAAAGGCTTCCTCAAATGGACTTTTTTGAGGGTTTGAAAAATTTAGAATTTCTTTTACAAAAGAAGACTGTTACTGGTAGGCTAGGAGCTCATTTGCCCCTTGATGGAAAAAAAAATCTGCTGTATTTCATATTTTTCTTCTTGTTGGACTGAAAATAGCATTTCAAGTATTGAAATATAAAATCTCCTCTTTTCAGATGTCACTAAAAAAACTGGTGACAACATTAGGAAGACCAACATTTGTTGAGTCCGTGACCAAAGGAAAAGTGAGTCCAATACAGACAGGTCTGGATTATTCTTATGGGCACTATAAATACACAAACAATCTCTAGAACTTCTTTGAAGGTATTAGATAAAGGAATGCAAAAAAGGCAGGCTACCATAGCAGGCTACCATAGACCAAACAGCTAAATCCCTTAGCTCTTCCAATAATTTCAGCCTATCTCATGAAATCTGACTTGTGTCTTACTTGAGAGGCCAAGCAACCTTAAAAGATAGAAGATTAGAAGACACAATTCTATCTCTAAATAAATTCCTTCCCTGACAAGGGCAAGGGGAAGGGCACTTAGAACTCAGCTACCATTCTCTCAAGCAATCTTTGTGCTGCAAGAAATTTTATCTAGAATATTCTCAGAATCATATCCTATCATGAAGCAATGTGTTTTTTTTTTTTTTTAAGCTTTATTCAGGTAACTTTCAGATAGTTTTACTCAGGTAACATGTGTTGGGGTGGCAATAAGCTAGTGACACACAGTTATTTAGCCATTAATATTTACCAACTTCATTAAACTAATCTTATTGCCCTTGAATATTTATAGCTTCTTTACATAGATCATTTCTGTCATAACCATTACTATACCTATTAAAATTGGAACTTTTTCAAATTTTATATTTCTTTTGGCCAGTTCTGGTTTCTCTATTCTCTCTCTTTTTTAGTTTCTCTATTCTCTCTCTTTTTTGCTCTTTTTTATTTCCATCTTTTCTCCCTTGATTTCCTTCTACAGCTCTTAACACTTCAAGATTCCCTTCTGTTTCCCTCATACTTTTGGTAATCTACTGCTGAAAACCACAGTTCTAATCTTTAATGCATCCAGTGAAGTTGCTGATCTTGGCTCATAGCAACCTCCCTGAGCAATAACTTATATTTATGTCCTACTTATAGTGAGCTCCTCACATGTGAACAGACAGCATAAGGCATGGAGACCAGTACTCTCCAGTTACGTCTGACCATCTAAATAGTGTATTGCATGTAAGAGGTAATGAAAGAAAGAAAGAAAGAAAGAAAGAAAGAAAGAAAGAAAGAACGAACGAACTAAAAAGGGGCCCAACACACTATCAAAAGTAAAAGGTATTTTCAGTCATGTAAACAGTCCACAGACTTATCCCACTTGTGGCAATATGTGGTAAAGAGCTATTAAATTTAACCCTGATTTTTTTTCCCCCTAATTTCATCTTATTTTATCAAGTCAAGAATGACTGGATAAAGATGAGAAGAACTATAATACTTAGCAGGAGTAGCCAAGACAGCAGTATTACAGAGATGCTAAGAGATTATGAGGAACATGTGGCTAGAGGACTATCATAGTCAATGTCTTAGTGAAGGAAATTCACACAGGATTCCTTGACTGGTTCAGGTACTAGTTTACTATCTTTTTGGGGGTTATGATAATTCTGAATGAACCAAGAGCTGGCATGATTCACAGTAATTATGGAGTAATCCACTGTGTGCTGAGCACTGACTTAAGCACCTATTTGATTTGATTCTTCTTGGGATACCAAATATCGGACTCCTTGGAGCTCACTACTATCTAATGGAAAGAAAAAGAGGATGCAGCTTCTCCATTTCCTACAACTGGGTAGGTTATAAATATTACCACTGCTTGTTACAGCTTTAACTGAGTACTCTATCTTTCAAATATACGAAATATACCTGTCCTGAAACAATGTAAGGAGAAATAGTTAGGCCATAGATTTTTTTAAATGGTTAGGCAATACAGTCATAATTAGATGAGTTTGCTCAGACTATACTTCCTTCTTTAGACTATATTCCCTTAACTAGACAAGACTGTGGAGAGAGAAAGTGATGTACAATGACCAGAATGGAAACCCAAAGGGCATCCATGGATAACACACATATGAAGAATCTGCATTAACATGATAAAGAAAGCTTATTAGTCGGCACAGAGACTCAGTCAATTACTGTACCTCGCTCTGAGTAGTTGAATTATCCATCAGCATCACATGGATCAGTCTGGGATCTACGGACTTGATTTCACCACTCTAGAGTAGGAGGATAGCAGAAAATATGAAAAAGGGGAGACGAAAAAGAAAGATTTAAGCCTTGTCCAAGGACATAATTATATATTTTTCTAATCCATGCAATTACCTCTTTCTTTTTTCTTGTTTTTTTTTTTTTTTTTTTTTTTAAAAGACTGTATTTATTTATTCATGAGAGACACAGAAAGAGAGAGAGAGAGAGAGAGGCAGAGGGAGAAGCAGGCTCCATGCAAAGAGCCCAATGTGGAACTTGATCCCGGATCCTGGGATCACGACCTGAGCCAAAGGCAGATGCTCAACCACTGAGCCACCCAGGCGTTCCTATCTCTTTGTTTCTACTCCAATATAATGAAAGCTCCATGAAAGCAGGGTTCTCTACGATCTTACCCACTGCCAGAATAACATCCAAAACAAGGTCAGGAATTCAATAAGCACTCAAATATTTGTTAAATTAACGAAAGAATTGAGTTCAATGCCCAAATGTCTCTCTCTCTTTTTCTTTAACGATTTTATTTATTTATTCGACAGAAAGAGAATGCACAAGCAGAGGAGTACAGCAGAGGGAGAAGGAGAAGCATGCTCCCCACGGAGAAGGGAGCCCCACCCCACGTAGGGCTCGATCCCAGGACCCTGAGACCACAATCTAAGCCAAAGGCAGACACCCAACCAACTGAGCCACCCAGGTGCCCCCCAAATGTCTCTTTTAGGGACATTAATTTCAAATTCTGCATCTCTAAAATCTTCCTATTCTGTACATACCAGAAGGTAAAAACTTACAGAACCAAAAATCATTAAAAGAACCACTCTACTAATAAACCATAAAACCACTGGGATCAGCTGATTCGACACCCTGCCAGATTTAACATCCATATCCTTTGATCTAGCAATTATATACCTAGAAATTTATTCCGATTAATAATGTGAAGTACCGTACAACAATATGTTCAAGGTTATTCACTGTAGCATTATTTGTATTACTGAAAATACAGGCAGTGATTTAAATGTCCATCAATTTTAGATTAGTTATGAAATACTCATTTAGTGGAAAAACACACAGCTATTTTATTTTTTTTTTAATTTTATTTATGTATTTATTTATGTATTTATTTATGTATTTATTTATTTATGATAGTCACAGAGAGAGAGAGAGAGAGAGAGGCAGAGACATAGGCAGAGGGAGAAGCAGGCTCCATGCACCAGGAGCCCGACGTGGGATTCGATCCCGGGTCTCCAAGATCGCGCCCTGGGCCAAAGGCAGGCGCCAAACCACTGCGCCACCCAGGAATCCCCACACAGCTATTTTAAAAGGATGAGGCAAATTTCTACATATATTTACATAGAAATATGTTGATAACCTACAGCTAAGCAAAAAAGGTAAATTACAGAACTATATGTATTGTATAATCCCTTTTGTTAATAAAGCATGGCTCATATACTTATCACATAAATAGATAACATGTAAATATTACAACAGACACACTGTATTTGAAAGAATATGGAATACATACCAATCTATTAATGGTAGTTACCACTGAAGGGAGTGATTTTGCCTGGGGAGAGGGGTGACTTCTAACATCTACTTAATGTATTTCTTTTTAAAATGAAGATAAATAGCAATATTTTTGAAAACACAATAAGAAATTAAGTAAATAAAATCATTTATGCTTATACTACATGTGACTGTTAAGGCCAAATCTGAAACCAAGGACAGCACAAGTACATTTCTGTTTGCCTCAAAACACTCATCTGTTACTTTTTCCTAGACAATTCTCCAGGTAGCTCTAGATGCTGTTTTATTTTTATTTACTTCATTAGAAAGGATTCATTTTTTTTCAGCATCTAAAGGGGAGTGGTTAAGTATTACAGAAGCAAATACTCACTGCCTAGATTTTAAACTACTAACGTTTATGGATATGATAAAAGAAGGATGATACCACTTCACATTTTAACATTAATGTTTAACAGATTTCAAAGCACTTTCCAATATATTATCTTAGTTCCCCAAAGCAGTGCTGAGGTGGGGTTAGGGGAGTACCCAATTATCTGTTAATTTACAGATGAGAACAATGAGGTTAGGAAAACTTAACAGCCTTTCTCCAGGTCATACAGTCATTAAGTGAAAGAGTGAGACAGAACTCAAATTTGTATACACAGTCAAGTGCTCCCTTCCTCTACACTGCCCTCTGTAAGGGGATGAATGAATCTTTTAGAGGAAATAAGCCAAAACCTCACCTCAGTTACAGAGACCTCCATAAGGCGGGTGATGGAGTCTTGATGGCTAACAACACCATAGAGCCAACTTTCTTCCCCCTCTGGCTGGTATACTTTGACCCTGTGACCTTGAACACTGTAGGGACCTAAAGGAGAGATCAGTCAGTACTGTGTATGCTTGGCTAAGCTATAGTTCATGACTTTCTAAAAGCATAAAGAAAACTATATGGTGTAAATATTTAGCACTTTCAGTTCTCTTATATGGAGTTAAATATAAATAAGCAATTTCAGATTTATCATACTCAGCAATTTAAAAACAAAACAGTTTTTCCTAGTAATCTTTGTAAATTCTTGTTTATTTGGAGATGTCTTACCATCTCCCAGATCTGATTTCACCTTCTTTTAATCTAATTCCAAAAGTAATATTAGGAAGAGAAAGAAACCTTACAAGCAACAACTATAGTTACTAAGAAAACCTACCAGATACATTTGATCTGACATATACATATAAAAAAATGAGAGGCCAGTAAGTTGACTATACTATTTTGTTAAGTGACCATAGGAATGATAGATAACCATTTACATTCTGCTGACTTTCAGTAACAGTAGGTGAAGAGTTCAATTTTCCAGCCCTTGCACTAATAATAGTCTGAACAAATATAGCACCTGTCTTCCGAGGAACAAAGAGTCTTAAAGATATTACTTTATCAGCAGATAATGTCACTCTACAATATCAACAGGCCTTCCAATAAGGATAGCTTCTCTCTTCTGCATATCTCATATATTTGAGAATATATAGCTAAATCATTACTGATTTAAATTATTTATTATCTTAGAACTATAAGTTTCCTCAATTTTTCTATACATACTCCCGTATACCTCCACCTTTCATTCTGTCCACTCAATTTTCTTCTCTCTGCTATAATTTTTTCCCTCACATTCTTTATGCCTCCATATCTTTCCTTGATTATTAAACATCACTTTATCCTGATAGTCTCCTTTCCTCAGTTAGCCAGTTTTCCTACCTTTACTCATTCAGACACAGCTTGAGAAAAGACAACCAAAGACCCTATTTCACTGAAAATCACGATTTAAGAGGCTCAGAAAGGAAGAGGAGTAGGTGTGCACCACAAGGTTTATTCTTTTTGTGGAATCTTGGCAAAATCTGTATTTGAACTGGAAAAAGCTAATAATTCTTTTGTTGTTTATTTATTTATTTATTTATTTTTTAAAGATTTTTATTTATTCATTAGAGACAGAGAGAGAGAGAGAGAGAGAGAGAGGCAGAGACACAGGCAGAGGGAGAAGCAGGCTCCATGCAGGGAGCCTGATGTGGCTGGGACTCGATCCTGGGTCTCCAGGATCATGCCCCGGGCTGAAGGCAGTGCTAAACCACTGAGCCACCCAGGTTTCCTTGTTTTGTTTTGTTTTTAAAGATTTTTACTTATTTCTATATGAGAGACACACACACAGAGAGAGGCAGAGACACAAGGCAGAGTGAGAAGGAAGCTCCCTGCGGGGAACCCAACACAGCACTTGATCCCAGGATCCTGGGATCATGACCTGAGCAAAAGGCAGATGTTCAACCACTGAGCCGCCTAGGCATCCCTTTTGTTTTCATTCTTTCTGCTTTTATTATTTATTTATTTATTTTTAAAAGATTTTATTTATTTATTCATGAGAGACACACACAGAGAGGCAGAGACACAGGCAGAGAGAGAAGCAGGCTCCCTGTGGGGAGCCTGATGCAGGACTTGATCCCAGGACTCTGGGATCATGACCTGAGTCAAAGGCAGACACTCAACCACTGAACCACCCAGGTGCTCCTCCAGGTTTGTCCTTAATAAATATTTAAGAAACGAGAAAAAAAAAAAAACTCACAACAAAATTGGATATTTTGAAATGTAATTTAAAGAGGAAATAGTGGTTTGAGTGAGATCTTATTTTTCCAAACTATTCTAGATCTAGCTAAGTGGAGATACACTTGACTCTCCCCACAAAAAAGAAACACAAATGTTTAGAGTTGCATAGTGTCTTCTCCATTCTATTACTTTCAACACTGATCACATACGTGATTCAGGATTCAGGGATAGAAGACTAACTGTTCTTACCTCGGCTGAATATCTCTTGTAGCTTCTGGTCACTGATCAAAGCATTAACTGTATCTCTCAGTGCAGTGTGTTCCAGAAGAATCTGGTTTTGGCTATCTGTTCCCATCTGGTAAAGATAAAAGAAGAAAACAACCAAATATAAAATGAATAGCAATAATATCTAACCAGATTAGAAAAATCATATCCTCGAGGAACTATGCCAGCATGGCCAAAGAATGTTCTGTAGAACCCTAGTCTCATGAGATATTTTGCAAAAAATAACGATGCTACGATCAATTAGGTTTAGGAAATAATATATACTCTATCTTTTTTTTTTTTTTTTTTAAGATTTTATTTGACAGAGAGAGGGGGAGAGCAGATGCAGGGAAAGCAACAGGCAGAGGGAGAGGGAGAAGCAGGCTTCCCACAGAGCAGGGAGCCCAGTGCAGAGCTTGATCCCAGGACCCTGAGATCAAGACCTGAGCCAAAGGCAGAAGCTTAACTAACTGAGCCACCCAGGCACGCCTACTGTATCTTTCTATACACAGTAGTATATTAAAGGCTCTGAAGAGACATGGGGAAAAAAACTGTTTAGGGTCAGTGTTTCTCATACATATCTGACCACAGAATATTTTATTACATGTAAATTTTTTTGGCATATTTTGGTATTTATTTGACTTTTACCAAATGCCTATTCATAGAAGTACTAGAACTGCCAAGATGAATAAAGCACGGGTGGTGAGAGGGAGTGAGGCCTAAAGAGGGAGGAAGACGTATCAACAAAGAAATCGTCATTAATATTTCACACAACAGAGTTTAGGAAATAATGTTCTTGGCTGCTTTGATAAGACAACAAAACTCTTAGAAGTCTCCTAATTTTTAACCTTTGGACAGTAAACCTTACAAGTGAAAAATAAATATTACCATCCATAAATTCTGAAACTCTAACTTGGAAGCTAGTTTGTTTAAACTACTAACATACCCCTTTTCTTTCTAAGTAGAGATAAATCTAAGCTTTTTAATATTTAATGCTGCTTGGAATCAGCCCAAACTCCCAGTCTCTCTGCCACTGACCTAAGTATAGGCCCCTTTAAGTTACACAAGCAGCCATCTCTGGGAAGCCACCTTCTGAAGAGATCCTCAGAATTGTGGTCTTAAGTCTTAAGTGGTTTCAGGATAGGGTAGGGTGTGTAGGAAAACAAACAAGCCATTCAGCCAGTGAATGAACTTTCAGGGTAGCAGAGAAACTTTAAAAGGCACAGGGAATTATTAGGAGGAAGTACTTCTTTCAATGCTAAAAGAAAAGAGGGAACATATTTGTAATTAACAAAGAAATTAGCAAGGAGAGCAGCTTAGGACTAGAGCAAATGTCAAGTACCTGAAACAGATGTAATCCATTAGCATCTGACAGGAAACGAAGCTCTCGATCCAGAAGGTATTCCACTGGAACCACAGAACCCAAACCAAGTTTATCTACTAGGGGAGTGAAAGTCTGTGAAACAGAAAGGACAGAAATTGATTAGAACTTGGAAAAGATGGGCAGCCCGGGTGGCTCAGTGGTTTAGCACCGCCTTCAGCCCTGAATAAATAAATAAAATCTTAAAAAAAAAAAAAAAATTGGTAAAGAAAATAAGTAACAATTCAACCACATCTCAGCTTCACAGAAAATATCTACTATAAATATATTTTACCCCAGTAAATATAAAGTCTAAGTCCCTAAAAACATTCCCAACCCACCATCTCCCCCACAAAAACTCATAGGAAGGAAACCAGAGCAGAAAGAAAGTCCACTTAATACTCTTATTTACAGCTAAAAAGGACACAAAAAATAAGAAATTCCTTAATCCCTCTAGGGATCTGACTAATCTTGTCAGGCTTTGAGAGAGCTAAATTACAGTGAATTCCCAGAATAAAGACTTACACCTGGCAGCCCGGGTGGCTCAGCGGTTTAGCGCCGCCTTCACCCAGGGCATGATCCTGGGGACCTGGGATGGAGTCCCACATCAGGCTCCCTGCAAGGAGTCTGCTTCTCCTTCTGCCTGTGTCTCTGCCTCTCTTCCTCTCTGTGTCTCTCATGAATAAATAAATAAAATCTTTAAAAAAAAAAAAAAAAAGACACCAGTATCATCTCTAGAACTCCTAAAATCTTTGTGAGATTTGTAAAATAACCAGTGGTATAAATGTTCATGGGTAAATTCATATTGCTGTTTCATAAACAGCCTTCAAAAGTCACCCAGGGGCGCGTGTCCATTTGAACTTCTTCAAAAAGTTCAATTGGAAATGGCCTTAAAAACAAACAAAAAGACAGTATTAGAGTAAATGATGTTTTGTATAATCAATAGGTAAAAAAATATTAGGTAAAAAAATATTTGTTTTGAATATTTATTTAATCTGGTTAGCCATAGGAGAATTAGATTTTTTTTTTTTTTTTTAAAGTAACCGTTTATGGGGCAGCCCCGGGTGGCTTAGTGGTTTAGTGCCACCTTCAGCCCAGGGCCTGATCCTGGAGACCTGGGATCGAGTCTCATGTTGGGCTCCCTGTATGGAGCCTACTTCTCCCTCTGCTTGCATCTCTGCCTCTCTCTCTCTCTCTCTGTGTCTCTCATGAATAAGTAAATAAAATCTTAAAAAAAAAAAAAAAAAAGTAACCATTTATGTCTTTACTTTGCTAATAGGATGTAAACTCAGAATTAAACTTAGAGCACTGTGGGCAGCCCCAGTGGTGCAGCGGTTTGGCGCCGCCTGCAGCCTGGGGTGTGATTCTGGAGACCTGGGATCCAGTCCCACATCGGGCTTCCTGCATGGAGCCTGCCTCTCCCTCTCCCTCTCCCTCTCTCTGTGTGTCTATGAATAAATAAATAAAATAAACTTAGAGCACTGTTTTGTCACTTCAGAAAATAAAACTTAATAATTAAAAAAATCAAGTACAAACAACAAAAGCAAAAATAAATGAGACTATATTAAACTAAAAACCTTACACACAGCAAAAGAAATGACCAAAAAAATGAAAAGGCAATATAAGGAATGGGAGAAAATATTTGCAAATCATATATTAGGTAAGGGGTTAATATCTAATATATAAGGAACTCATACAATTCAAAAGCAAAAAAAAAACAAATAACTTATTTAAAAACGGGCAAATCACCCAGATAGAGGTTTTTGCAAAGAAAATATACAAATAGCCAATAGGTACACAAAAAGAGGCTGAACAGGGGCACTTGGGTGGCTTAGTCAGCTAAGTGTCCAACTCCTGATTTTAGCTCAGGTCATGATCTGAGGGTCATAAGACTGAGCACTGCATTGGACTCCATGCTGAGCATGGAGCCAGCTTGAGATTCTCTCTCCCTCTTCCTTGGCATCCTATCCACTTCCATGTGGGCTCTCTCTCTCTCGCTCTCTCTCTCAAAAAGTGGAGGGAGGAGGGCCTGAACCTTACTAATCATTAGGAAACGCAAATAAATCCACAAGGAGACATCACTTCATACCTGTTAGAGGGACTATCATCAAAGACAAAAAATAACAAGGGCTGCCAAGGATGCAGAGAAAAAGGAATCCTTGTGCACAGTTGAAGGAAATGTAAATTGGTGCAGCCACTATGGAAAACACCATGGAGGATCCTTAAAAAATTAAAAACAGAACTACCATATGATGTAGCAATCCCACTTCTGGGTGTATATCTGAAGAAAATGAAATTACCATCTCAAAAGATTATCTACACCCCCCACATTGCATCATTATGCACAATAGCCAAGACATGGAAACAAGAAGAATCCAGTGATGGATGAATGGATAGGGAAAATGATGTGGTGTGTGCATGTGTCCACACACTGGAGTATTACTCAGCCATAAAAAAGGAGGAAAGCCCACACGTTACAACAACATGGATGAAACTTGCAGGCATTACACTAAGTGAATACATCGGACAGAGAACGACAAATAAGGTATGATTCTGTTTACAAATAGAAGCTAAAAAAAAAAACAAAAACGCATAGATACAGAGAAGACTGACAATTCCCATGGGATGGGGGAATATGAAATGAGTGAAGGCGGTCAAAGGCTGCATATAAGTTCTAGGAAGCCTAATGTGTACAGCATGGTGACTAAAGTTAATAATAACATATACTTGAGAGTTGCTCAGAAAGTAAATCTTAAAAGTTTTGACCACACATATAGAGAATATCAACTATGTGAACCAGCGGATATATTAACTAATCTTACCGTAGCAATGATTTTACAATATATATGTATATCAAATTATTATGTTGTTCACAAACTTGTGCAATGTTGTATGTCAATTCTACCTAACTGGGAAAAAATAAACAGTTCTTAGGGAAAGAAATGATGTTAGGGATTAAATTGTTTCATAACCTTACTATGAGAACACACTAAAGGTGAAAAAATTCTTTAGAAACATAAGTATCAGAAGTATCAAATGTTATCTAAAATATAAAAAGTTTCACAATGGGCACAAAAGTAGACACAAAGATCAACTGAACAGAATCAAGAGCCCAGAAGTAAACTCATGCTTATAGCTTATATTTATGGTGAATTAATCTCTGACAAAGGATACAAGACTATATAATGAGGAAAAGACAGTCTCTCCAACAAATAATATTGGGAAAACTATGTGCAAAATAATAAAACTGGACATCTCTCTCATATCAATACAAAAATAAACTCAAAATGGACTAAACACCTAAATGTTAAGACCTGAAACCAAAAAAAAAAAAAAAAAGAAAGAAAGAAACAGAAAACATGCAATAATTTTGTGGACATCGGCCACAGAAACATTTTTCTCTTTCCTTTTTTTTTTTTAGAAATTTTATTCATTTATTCATGAAAGACACACAGAGAGAAGCAGAGACACAGGCAGAAGGGAGAAGCAGGTTTCCTGCAAGAAGCCTGATGCAGGACTCAATCCGGGGGTTCCAGGATCATACCCTGAGCCAAAGGCAGACACTCAACCGATGGGCCACCCAAGTGTCCCTAGAAACATTTTTTTTTTGATAGGTCTCCTCAGGGAAGGGAAATCAAAAGCAAAAATAAACTATCAGGACTACATCAAAATAAAAAATCTTTGCAGAGCAAAGGAAATCATCAACAAAATGACATGGCAACTATGGGAGATGATATATACAGTAAGGGGTAATATTCAAATTACATAACACCAAAAAAAAAAAAAAAAAGAAAAAAAAAAAGAAAGCCCAAATTAAACAGGGGCAGAAAACCTGAACAGACATTTTTCCAAAGAAGACTTGCAGATGGTCAACAGACACATGAGAAGATGCTCAACATCACTCCTCATTAGGGAAATGCAGGTCAAAATCACAATGAGATACCACTTCACACCAGTCAGAAGGATAGGATCGAAAGGACCAAAAATGACAAGTGTTGGTGAGGATGTGGAGAAAAAGGCACTCTCCTGACTTGTTAGTGGGAACATAAATTGGTGTAGCCACTGTGGAAACAGTATGGAAGATTCTCAAAAAATTAAAAATACAATACCAAATAATCCAAGAATTCCACTACTAGGTATTTACCCAAAGAAAACATAAACACTAATTTGAAAAGATACATATATTCTAATGTTTCTTGCAGTGTTATTTACAATAGGCAAGATACAGTAGCAATCTAAGTGTCTATCGACAGATAAATGGATAAAGAACACATATACACAGAGACACACAAACAAAATGGAATATTACTCATCCATAAAAAAAGAATAAGATCTTGCCATTTGGAATAGCATGAATGGACTCAGTGGGTATAATGCTAATTGAAGTCAGACAAAGAGAAACAAATACCATATAATTTCACACATATGTAGAATTTAAGAAACAAAATGAACAACGAAAAAAGAAAGAAAAAACTAGACTCTTTAATACAGAGAACAGAGGGGAGACAGGTGGGGGCAGGAATGAAATAAAGAGAATTAAGAGTATATTTATCACAATGAGCATTGAATAATGTATAGAATTGTTGAATCACTGTATTGTACACCTAAAACTAATATAAACATTGTATGTTAACTATACTTCAATAAAATAAAGTTTTAGAACAAAGGAGAAAAGATCTCCAAACTTTTGCTTTAGTAACCTCAGAATAAAAAAATGTTAGGGACAAGCATGGAGTTGTGGGAATTCTAAAGAGTTCAGCTTTGGATAAACACCATAGTTACAGTTATAGCATAGGAGCAAAACCCAAATATGTTCCTAGCCAATAAGCCACTCACCAGGGCTGGCCACTGTGCGATTGAGACTCGAGTGCCCTGGACAAGGACTGGGTCCTTCCGCGGTGCCCATACCAGAGACCCTTCCAGTAGCAGCACAATAACTTCTTCAGCATGAACTTTAACCCAGGAGTGTTGCTTCCAGTTACAGCCATCAAATTCTACAAAGATCTGCAAAAAGAGATAAAAAGGAGTTTGGAGGTCACATCTGGAAAAAGCCCACAGTGTAATAATTTAACAAACATAAATTGTGACTAGGAAAAATTCTAACAACTTATTTTTAAGTTCTTTTAATGAATTTCAATAAAAATCAATGTTACTTCAGAGCAAGGAAGCTGAGCTCAGCTTCACTGTGAAAAGGATTAGCAGAGTTAAGGGGGCACATCTACAGTTAGCAATTTTTAGCCATGATCCTATTGAAATTTGTAACTCTAGGTTTCTAATTTACATCTACACACACCAGCTGGGGGCTTACTATGTATAAAGCACTGGACTACGTTCAGAAATACCAAGAGAAATCTAGTACATTTCCTGGTCTCAAGGAGCTCATAGTCTAATAGGATGGAGAGGAATCTTTTACACTTCTACTGAAAATGTGAACTTCTCTGAAAATTTTTTTTGAATAGGTGATATATGCATGTGGTACAAAATTCAAAAGGATAAACACTGGGGCGGGGGGGGGGGGGGGGAGGAAGCTGTCCTCCCAGTCCAGCCTGTGGATTTTTAAAATGACTCCTGCCAGGAGTGATCTCATACATGTTAGGAGGCATAATGCTATCATCATCAAGGCTTTGCTTTCTCCAACAAGAGACATTCACTTGAGATATGGTTAAAGCAGACAATGTAAGAAGTTTTTGGAAGTGATTCATATTAAATTAAATTACATTTTTTCTATTAAATACAATGTTTAGGTTTGGCTTCTCCATATACATTGTGACTTCTGAACATGTTTCACATGTAGCATAAAGAGCAAGACATAAACAAATAGGTTATTAGTACTTAGAATAGATATACCCAGGACCTAAAATATAGCTGGTCATAGAAGGGCTAGAGTGTTTATTCATGTTCATTGAATTTTAGTTGGCTTTTGAGAAACATTTCATGCAATAAAATGATAAAATATAAATTCAAAGAATCAAGACCAAGCAAACTACAACAGGAAGTCACTACTGAGGTATAAAACTGAAAAGTAAGCTGGCCCTAAGTATCTACACAGCTATACAACTGAGCCATGTTTCTGGCTCTCAGCTTCCTAAAGGCCAATTTGAAAATGGGAGGTCACCTGCATAAGTCCCACAGTCTACATCTTTTTTTTAAAAAAATATTTTATTTATTCATTCATGACAGAGAGAGAGAGAGAGAGAGAGAGAGAGAGAGAGGCAGAGACACAGGCAGAGGGAGAAGCAGGCCCCACACAGGGAGCCGGACAGTGGGACCCGATCTCAGGTCTCTAGGAGCACATGGGCCGAAGGCAGCATAAAACTGCTGGGCCATCGGGGCTGACCTACATCTTTTTTTTTTTGTTTGTTTTTTTAATTAAACTCTACCCCCAACTTGGGACTCAAACTCACAACCTAGAGATCAAGAGTCACATGCTCCACCCGCTGAGCCAACCAGTCGCCCCTCCCACTGTCTAAAAGGAAAATAAAGCATGGTGCCTGGGCGGTCACTTGGTTAAGTGTCTGCCTTCGGCTCAGGTCACGACCCTAGGTCCTGAGATGGAGTCCCACGTCGGTCTCCACTTAAGACTGCCCAGCAAGGAGTCTGCTTCTCCCTCTCCCTCTGCTGCTCCCCCTGCTTGTGCTCTCTGTCAAATAAATAAATAAAATATTTGAACAAAAAAATAAAAGGAAAACAAAGCAATCACTCAGGGAAGCCATGCTTTTCCAATCCCTCGGCACTGTAGAGAATTTCTCACAAGAAGTTTCCTAAAGCAACAATGAGTGATGCAGGACAAAGCCAGAATCCCTATAGCAACGACCCTCAACTGGAAAGGAACCCTGAAGTTACCAAGATTTTAAGTAGGAGGAGCACTAAGCATTTCCTATAGAGTGAATACTACATGTGTTGTACATGTATGTCCTATTATTTTTTGTACTATTATTTTTTAAATATGCTGGTGATATAATGAATAAAATTTAAATCCTTTAAAAATGTTACTGAATTCATATCAGCTTTTGTTGGTATACATGTTCTCATCCAGTCAACATACAAAATTTTAGGTACAATTATATGAAATTTCAGGATAGTTATACTTGAAAAGTGTGAAATTACTTCTCAATAGCCTACCATTAGGCTTAATCTCTTCGCAGGCAATATATACTTGTGGATGTAGAGTGCATTGCTGAAACGTTATCCCAGGAATTAAATTCGTTATATAAAGCACTAGTTTTATTATTATAACAAGTAGGCTTCACTTCTACTTAAACACACACACACACACACACACACACACACACACACACACACGGGAAACAAGTCTCAGAAATCGGAAGCACGATTTTTACAGAGAAAGAAAACACTGAACTGGCAAGGTATTTAACATATGAATGGCCTCACTCATATATACATATATGTTCCAAGGGATTAAAACACAACTTCAAATAACTTGCAGACAAATGGGAATCACACTTACACTCACATGCTGACTCAGCACCAAGAAGGGTAGTAGCAGCATAATAAACAGAGGTTGGAGCTTATGTTCCAGGAGGCTTGGATTTGAGTATTAGCTGTATTCTATGAACTGCAAAACCCGATAAATCACTCTTCCCTCCTCAAGCATTGGCTTCCTCCATTGTGATAAGACACATCTATCTCTTACTTTACTCATACACGGGTTATGAAATTTAAATAAAGTAATGGATTCAAAAGTACTTTGGTCATTGCAAAGCACTACTCAGGCAATATTATGCCATAAAATAAAGTATGGGGGAATGTTCAGAGGCAGGAGAGATCATTCAGGAGTGAAGAGGGAATTACATGGGCTGAGGCCAAAAAAAGGTCTCAATCAAGTTCTAAGATGGCCAGGAGCTATACAAGCAGACTGCGGGGGAAGGAGTGGGAGATGACAGTAAAAAAAAACAACAACAACTAGGAGTCAATGTAGACCTGAATACTGGGATAAAAAACTGGGGCTTCATCCAGCTGCCACTGGGCGAGGTGAGCGTGTGTGCACGTGCGTGCGTGCCTACAAGTGCCATTGAAAGGTTTCTAACCGAGGTCAGGATATGAACAGCTCAGTTGGTTTTACGGAAATTCAGCTACCTACCAGTGGATATAAATGGACTGAGTTGGAGGAAAGTAACAGGGATTCTTCCATGACCTAGAGTGGGAGCAGTGAGACTAGGAAAAAAATGACTCGTGCTTGTGAGAATCCATGAATTCTAACACCAAGCTTGATAACTGGCTGGATAGAAGGGTAAAGGAAAACGCAAAAATGGCTTGGGTTTTGAACCTGAGTGGTACCATTACATAACTGGTGTCAGGAGGAGGAGGTGACTAAAAAACACGCAAGACCTTGCTCGGTATTGAAAAGAAGCATAAAGAAAAAAAAAAAAAAGAAAAGAAGCATAAAGCATTAAATGCCCTGGCTGAGGGACACACTCCTGTACTGGGCATCACTCAGAAAACCAGGGATCCCTGGGTGGCGCAGCGGTTTGGCGCCTGCCTTTGGCCCAGGGTGTGATCCTGGAGACCTGGGATCGAATCCCATGTCGGGCTCCCGGTGCATGGAGCCTGCTTCTCCCTCTGCCTATGTCTCTGCCTCTCTCTCTCTCTCTCTCTCTCTGTAGGACTATCATAAATAAATAAAAATTAAAAAAAAAAAAAAAAAGAAATTGTCCCCTTTAAAAAAAAAAAAAAAAAAAAAGAAAACCAGAGGTTGAGGCTCCATGGCTACTGACAACCAGGTACCATGCTGCGGTTCTAGTCCACCAACCACATTAAAAATTGGCCCATGAGTCACAAAATTCTAAGTTATAGCAACACACAAATAAAAGAACAACACTAAAAGGAGTCACTACTACAACTGTAACAATTTTTACTCTTTGTACAAAAGAACTTCAACATTCAAAAAGTTCATATTCAGGAATCCTAGCATCACTTATCTAAACACATCAGGGAAAAATTCAATTAAGAAAGCCACATTTCACTTAATTTAGGGGAAACTGTCTCTCAACTCACCTGGGCAAAGGACACATATGGACTAAAGTGTTTACTTTGACAACAGTGCTATATATTCTGGGATTGTTATACCTAAAAGCTAACAATATGATTTGTTTTAAGAGCAACATGGAGGGGTGCCTGGGTGGCTCAGTCGGTTAAGTGGCTGATTTTTGGTTTTAGCTCAGGTCCTGATTTCAGAGTCCTGAGACTGAGCCCCAGGTAGTGAGATGGAGCTCCGCAGTCAATGCAGAGTCAGCTCTGAATTCTCTCTCTCTCTGCCCCTCCCCACCACACGCGGTCTCTCTCTCCCCAAAACAAGTAAGTCTTTAGAAGTAAAATAAAGAGCAATATGGAATGTGGATATATGT
This sequence comes from Canis lupus baileyi, assembly GCF_048164855.1. Taxonomy (NCBI): domain Eukaryota; kingdom Metazoa; phylum Chordata; class Mammalia; order Carnivora; family Canidae; genus Canis; species Canis lupus. The sequence continues at coordinate 27,232,258 of NC_132847.1, read as the reverse complement.
AAAAATGTTGGGATCCCTGGGTGGCGCAGCGGTTTGGCGCCTGCCTTTGGCCCAGGGCGCGGTCCTGGAGACCTGGGATCGAATCCCACGTCGGGCTCCCGGTGCATGGAGCCTGCTTCTCCCTCTGCCTGTGTCTCTGCCTCTCTCTCTCTCACTGTGTGCCTATCATAAATAAATAAAAGTTTAAAAAAAAAATGTAAAAATGTTTTTGGATAAGTGAGGCTTATTTCTGGCCCTAGCGCTATGCTTTACTTCCTAGCTAAAGTAATGGAAAAAGTTAGAACATATGAGGTAAAGAATCATTTCACATCAAAGTACCTAGAACACAAACTTTTAAAATGGTAGTGGCCAGGCCAGAAAACAGGAGGAAAGGATATAAACTAACAAAAATCAATGATTATGGTTGGGTTGAGTCAGAGATGACCAGGGCAGGTTGATCATCTGAACAGAGTAAGACTAAAACAGTTTGAGTTATTTAAAAAGTGTTTTAAAAATTAGGCACATGGGTGACTCAGTTGGTTAAGTGTCTGCCTTGGGCTCAGGTCATGATTCTAGCATCCTGGGATGGAGCCCTGCACCAGACTCCTTACTCAGCATGGGAGTCTGCTTCTCCTTCCTCTCCCTTTCCCTATACCCCCTGCTCGTGCTCTCTCTCTCTCTAATAAATAAAATCTTAAAAAAAAATTCTATTAGAATAGAGGTAGCAAATAGAACTATACAAGCTACAGCAAAAATCAAAGGACTAGGTATAAAATATTTTATTAGTCAAAGAGTTAGTGGTAACACTCTTGCTTTCTATTTCAAAATTCCTTTTAAGTATGTGATATATTTTAGTGACACTAAAATCAAATAAATTATTTGATAAAATCAATTAATTTCTCCTAAGTTTGATAACATCTGATAGTAGTAACCTGAGTCAAATAAGCTTTCATGTTTATTGTGTAATCAGTTTGGATTCTGGTTCCCCCTAAAGCCATGCTTACTACAATTAATAAAATTATTAATTTATTCACTCTCAACAAAAATAGAACACCTCTTATGTTAACATATAGCATTTACTGGGGCCAAGAATATCAAGGTGAATAAAGCCAGCAATTGACAGGAAGGACTCACACCCCAGGTGAGTCAACAGAGAGGTATAGAAATGATTACAAAGCTATGTAATAAGGGCAGTAACAAAGATCTGAACATGCTATATTAGGTCAGAAAAGGCATCTGCCTTGAGAAACTAGAACAATTTCACAGAAGAGGTGGTGGTACCCAAGTTAGGTCTTAAAGGACAACCATTCTGGCAGAGAATAGAGAGAAGACTTTCCAGCAGGTATGAAGAAAAAGAAACATAAAAGCAGAGTGCTTCAGGCTGCATCCACAGCTGTCAGTAAGCAAGCTGTAAGGGCTCTGATTGGCATGTTAATGTATGATACACTGAAATCTGGTGGCAAAGTGTCTTGTTTGGCCAGCAGAGTGGTTTTTTGTTGTTGTTGTTGGTATGTTTTTAACGTGCATCAAACATCTTTAGGCAGTGTCTGCCCTATCCAGTTGCCAATCGCCACTATACCCTTTGGTCTATCACCTAGCTTATTTTATTTTCATAAGCCTGGATATATGTGGGTTTATGTTCCCTGATATAGGCCTTAGGGGAGCCACTGATAGTTTTTCAAGACATGGTAAAATGTTTTATAAAGACAATGCCACACAGGGAAAAAACTTCTCAATGCTCAGTTTAAAACAGAAAATCAAAATAGAATTACAAAGTATTTAATAATTAGATGAATGGCCAAACACACTTTACTCATACTATTTAAGCAGTATTGATAAGTTTTTTTTAAAAAATGAGATACATCTAAAAGACTAACAAGGAAAGACTTCCAGGATATATTATATACAAAAAAACTGGTTGCAGCGGTGACTGGGTGGCTCAGTTGGTTTAGTGTCTGACTTCAGCAGGGTGGTAGTCTAGGGTTCCTGGGATAGAGCTCAGCGTGGGCAGGGAGTCTGTTTGTCCCTGCCCCTCCCCCCAAACTTGTTCTTTTTCTCTCTCCTTCCCTCTCAAATAAATATCTTAAAAAGAAAAAAAAAAAAAGAGCTGGTTGCAGATTTTAGGGGTGGTGGTGGTGAGGGAATAAAAGGGGTAGTAATAGTATTTTAGCCTTAATCAGTAAATGTTCCTCTCTAAAAAAAAATGTACTCATATAATGCTCAAATAATTAAAACTTTTTAAAAGGGAAAGAATTAACTTTGGGAACAGGGTGGAAGATTAAACAAAGCCATGATAACTCAGGAAAGAGATGAAAAAGGATTAACCCCATAAGACTGTAGGAATGGAAAAGGGTATTTGAGAAACTACAGAGATAAAAATAACTGGATATGGTGATGATTGAGAGTAAGGGAAATGGAAAACTAACTCAACTCCCAAGGTCCTAAATTTTCTCTTCCAATTTTCCTACCTACATTCTGTTCAAAAAGGACAACAGGTCCAAAATAGTCACTCGTGCTAAACCCAAGTCCTCAAACCACAACAAAACCCCTCCCAGGAATGGAATCTTAAAGCAGTAAATCTGGAATTACCTGGTCAGTACTAGTGAGGTAATCTGCCTGGTAGACCCCTGGTGTCCCCCAAGAAAAGTAACCTTGTCTGAAACAATCAGCTCTTTGCTAAAATAACTTCCTTGTTCCACCTCCTTCGGCCTTAAGTCTTTCATTTTGCACAGCTCTCTGGAGTTCCTTTCTATCAGCCACAAGGGATGCTGCCTGAGTCAGATACTGTTGAACAAAGCCATTAAGATCCATAAAATTTGCCAGTTGAATTTTTTTTAACAATTCTAAACAAAATATAAACTCTGATTCAAATGATTTTACAAATGATTTCAAATTGTGGGTTATCTTGACAGCTAAGATGGGGAATGATGCATGTTTAGAAGATGGCAATTTTCAAACAAAAAATAATTTTCTCTATATGGTTCCTTTAAAAATTTTTTTTAGTTGTTTATTTATTTATTCATGAGAGACATACAGAGAGAGGCAGAGACCTAGGTCGAGAGAGAAGGAGGCTCCTTGCTGGGGGGGGGGGGGGGGGGGAGGGGAGAAACGACCCTGGACTAGGACCTGACCTGAAGGTAGAGGCTCAACCACTGAGCCACCCAGGTGCCCCTATAGGATTCCTTTGATTAAGAGATAGCTTTCTAACTTAACCTCATTCCCCATCCCCCTTCTAATATCCACAATAAATTAAATGTTAAGTACTTGAGTATCATAGAGATAACCCGAATAAAAACTCAAGCATATACATATATAGTGCTTTTAGGGGCTGTGGAATCACAAAGATCTGGATTTGCATCCCATCTTGCTCCTTTCTTAGCTGTGTAGCCCAGGGCAAGTCACTTTAGCCTCTTTGAGCCTCACTTCCTTTGCCTATAAATAGGGACAATAAGTACCTCAAAGGATTGTCTGAAGATTAAATGAAATAAAAGCATAAAAGGCCTAGCAGACTTTGGGATCCTGATAAACATGCATTTCTTAGGAAACTCACTCTACTGGTCTGATTATAAATTGGTATGATTTTCAAAAAAGAAAAAAATGTTATCTACTAAGAATCTTAAATACATGTACGCTCTGTGTCTCCATAACACTCCTGGCAATAATCCTAGGAAATAACCCTAAATATAGTATAAGCTTTATTCACAAAAATGCTCATCACAGCATTATTGATAGAGCCTCTGAAACAATTTCAATATTCAATGAAAGAGGAATAGTTAAATAAATTCTCCAGCCAATAAAAATAAGATTTTTCTTAGCATTTTATTGTTTTCCTTTCAGTTGTGGGAGCAATACATGTTACCTATAGAAAATAAAAGCACCAGGAAAATTAAAATCACCCATATACAAGAGTTTTCAGTAACACAGGAAAATTGCCACATTAAGTGAAAGAGCAAAACACAAAATTGAAAATACAGTATGAATTCGACTTCTAACAATCCTAAAAAAGAGATTAGATGAATATGTATCAAAATATAAACAGCAGTTTCTAATTGGTTACAGGGGCTACATTTTAAATTATCAAAATATTTTCTTCATTTTGTATCACAGGCATGCATTACCTGAGAATCACAAAAATAAAACATCTAATGCTTCTAATCTAACAAGCTAGGTATAAGTCACAAAAACCAGTGGACATTGGACCTTGGAGTCTCAAGTAAGATTCCAATAATCTCAAGACAAAAAAATTAGTACTGAGTCCCTATCAACAGAAATATGTAACAAAAAATTTAAAGATTATAAACACCTTATTAACAGGAGGCCAGAGTAGAAATTCCATAATAAATCAAATGTGAAAGTTAACATCTAGAATCGGCTTCTAAATATTCTTTTTAAGATATAATAGAGAAAGCCTCTTAAAATAGTAACAGAAAAATGCATGTTCTGTTCTTGATGGAACTTACAATTTAGTAGGGGCAATAAGGTATATATCTTGTTATATATCTATAAGAAAAAAAACTCTGATTAATATTCCAAAAGAGGTATATAACAAAGTACTAAAGGAGCAAAGAAAAAAATAAAAACACGCTGGGCTTTATAGGTGGTAGAACCTAGAATGGACAGGCTTTCTCAACTCCTCATAGGACTTCGATGGTGAACATTAAGAGCAAAGGGAAAAGCCAGAAAGTATTAAGTAAGTGGAAGATCACTGAATCAGGGTTGTCTGCTATAAATATCCTTTTGGTAACACTCAATTTCCCTCATACAATTCTTTGCACACCAAGGATCCTTCTTACCTGTAATTTGGTCTCTAGAGTACACCAGGAGGGGGCTCTGTGCATATCTCTGGATAGGTATATCTCCCATTGTAAATTAATAACCTTATATGCAGATTTACAAATCAGTCTCCAGAGAGTCTGGTGAGAATCAGTTCCCTAGAGCCTGATTACCCCTGTACACACACACAAAAATGGAGTTTTTGCCCTTCCTAAACAGAGAGAGGTCATACTATATGAGTCACTACTGAACCATCAGGCAAGTCTTACCCATCTACAGTACAAGGGTAAAAGACATTCTGGCAGTTGGGTTAGTGGTGTAGGGAGGGCTTAAAAACCACCAACCTGTCAAAGGCAGTGGAAAACTGAGAAGCAGCAACAGGTGTTATGTCCCCCAGGCCTTGTGGAAGCAAAGCCTACAGGAATCAACTCCAGCTGTTGAGAAAATCACTAACAACAGAAAAGGCCACATTACTTACCCACCACTTAGGGGAAGCAAAGTGGAGAACTGAATCAACCATAACAAGTTGGAAATAAGAACTGCACAAGTGAGCACTGAAGGAGGCAATGAGCCCACGGCAGGTGGGGAATTAGTGAAGCAATTCTTAGAAACAAATAGGTAATTAAAAGGAAAGATCTGATTGTGTTGTAAAGGAAGAGGATGCTGGATGGACAAAATGACCAGAGTATGTGATCACTGGTGGATATACTGCACAGCTCTAAAATAATGCAAACACAAAGTAAGAGACAATTAACAATTTAACAATTATACACATATAAGACAAACCTAAAAAAAAAAAAAAAAAAAAAAAAGAGAGGGCAGCCCCGGTGGCTCAGCATTTAGCACCGCCTTCAGCCCAGGGTGTGATCCTGGAGATCCAGGATCGAGTCCCACGTCGGGTTCCCTTCGTGGAGCCTGCTCCCTCTGCTTGTGTCTCTGCCTCTCTCTCTCTCTCTCTCTCTCTCTCTCTCTCTGTGTCTCTCATGAATAAATATAAAGTCTTAAAAAAAAAAAAAAAAGATTGTCTCTCTCCCTCTGTCCCTCTTTCTCTAAAAAAATAAATAAATAAATAAATTTTTAAAAATGAACAAGCAGAATGCAAACACAAAGTAAGAGACAACTGTTAACAATTACACACATCCACACAAGACGAACTTTTAAAACAATGAACATCTAAGTGCCGGGAAAACTTAAAGATGGCTCAATGTCTCAAAAACAGACCTCCTGCTCAGAGTATTAAGTTGAAAAGTGCAGTTAGAAGGGCTCACACTTAAACATTATATATTCATTTGTACAGTCTCACTTTCATTTAATGTTCTCTACACCATACAGTGACCCACAAAACCATATTCTACTTACTTTAATAAAGAACTTATCATGTATCATGCAGATCTTTATTGAACTTGTGGAATTATAAGAAAAGGACACTTAAGGATAATCATTAAAATCCATAACTCCCATTTCAATTAGGGCTGAAGTTTTAGGTTTGTGTGAGATTGTGCACTGGAAACATGGTCCTGTCCTGGACCTGATTATAATCATTACATTACCCAGAAACAAACTAGAGAGGTATTTTAAAGTCCACCTAACCTGAGACAAGGAGGAAAGGTTGGAGGAGGACGTTAAAAAGTAAGGCAGATACAGATATGCTTTCATTCTTCTTGGAAGACTCCCAGATAGAAGAATCATGGTACTAGCCTGGACACTGCTACAATTATTACATTATCTGGAATCAAAGGAAAGGAGTACTTTACAGTGTACCTTTCCACCAGATAGAGATGCAAGATTAAGGGATAAAAAAATAAGGCAGATATGCTTTCACTCCTCTTCCAAGTTCTAGATAGCTGTGATAGCTACGATACACATTCAAAACAAATCAATGCTACTAAAAGCATCATTTAATTCTAAGAAACAGCAAGAAAAGGGCAGTTTACTGAATAAAATTGGTGCTGCCACAATTGGCAAGTTACCTCACATGCCATTTACAAAAATATTTCAGGTGGATCAAAGATCTAAAGGTAAAAACAAAGAAAAACTGAACAACCTTTTTACAGGCTCAAGATGGGGGAGCTATCCCCAAGCAAGTAACCCGGAAGCCATTAAAGAAAAGTCCAAGAGATCTGATGATATCAACATTTTGTTTTACTCTATAAACAACTTATAAAGTCAAAAGACAAAGGAGAGAAAATAAATGCAATACACTTGTGAAGTAAAGGGGGTCATATACTGAAAATGCATAGAACTTATACAAAGTGATAAGACAACAACCATTTTCAAATGAGCAAGATAGGCAGTTAACTCATTAAAAAATATAAACAGCAAATTGACAAAGAAAAAGACTAGGAGTCATGAAAATGATGTATTATTTTTCATCCATCAGATTGCCAAAAATGACAAAGACTGATGACACCAATGATGGCAAAGGTGAAGGGAAACCAGCACTGCTGGTGGGAGTATGAAATTCTATCATCTTATTGGAAAACAACCTGGCATTACCTAATAAAAGATGTATATACTCCTGTAACTCCTAACCCACTTCTGGATGTCTAAACTATAGAAATAAAACCATGATTACACAAGATATATGCACAAGTTTACTGACCACAGCATTATTTGTAGTGCCAAATTTTTTTTCCAATAACTTGAATGTCCAGCCTAAGGAGGAATGATTGAACAAATGATGGTACATCATCCATTCTATGAAATATAATGTAGTCACTTCAAAGGATGAGTAAGATCTATAGGTATTGATGCCCATTGTATAACGTTAAATGGAACTAGAGGGGTACCTGGCTGTCTCAGTCAGTAAAGCCTGCAACTCTTGATCTCGGGGTCTTAAGTTTGAGCCCCACATTGGATATAGAAATTACTTTAAAAAAAAAAAAAAAAGTCCTTACTTAAAAAAAGAGGCCGGGAGAAAGAGGATGCAGATATTGTGCAATGTGATACCATTTGCCAAAAAAAAAAAAAAAAAAGGGCAACTCTTTGTATATGGATGAATGTTTTTATATTTTTTGTACTAGTATTAAGAAAGATAAGCAAAGCCTCCTTTTTCAACTGGAAGCCTGTGAAAGAAAGATTGTTGGCTTTTTCTGTATATGCTTTTGGTTATTTGACATTTCACAAAATAGTTTTGCTTTTTAACCAAAAAAAGGAAGGAAAACCCATGTTTGTTTGTTTTTTTTTTTTTTGGTCTGTTTGTTTTATCTACCACACCTACATATATGAAGGTCCCAAGGTCTCTGCAACTCATATGGACCAATAATGATTCAGAACACAAAGAGGACAGCCTTACCAGTCTGAAATGAAAGCATAAAAATCCATTAAACTAATATTGCAGCAAGACTGTTTTCTTTTTCAACAGGCCTATTTTGAAATACAAATTAAGCTACTATTCCACAGCGTGGGGGAGGGGGGAGAGGTTTTTTTTTTCCTATTACGTCTAAAAATCTCAGCAGTTATCTGTCAGCATGTTTGATGAAAATGCCCACTATCAAACCGTTATCAACCAAAACTCCCAATCAACAGGATCCTGACTTTTCTTTTTTCGTATTTCATCTTAAGGAAATACATGGCTTTGGTATTGTTTTCCAGAAAAGGGTTCACTAAATGGAGCAGGGCTACATTTTGAAAGATTTCAGGATCAAAAAGTATTTAGAAAGAGGGTATTAATGGAGCCTAAAACTGAAAAGTGTTTTCAATCACTTCAAAAACTCATTCATCCAACCTCAATTACTCAACCTTAACAGGGGGCGCCCTGCTATGCATTACTCAAAACCAAGCATGCCTGAAAACATCTTAAACTAACTGAATGAAAATCTGCCCAATCACAGGCCAGCTGCTTGAAAACTCCACCCTTGAGTACAGGAAGAACACTTTTGATTGGAAGACGGTTGTGTTTACTACGGTGTGTGGTGCAAATTGGTAAGGCCCACATGTCTGGGGTCCAAAGAAAATCTCTTTAATGAAAAGGAAAAACAAACGGCCAGTTCTCATCCTAGACTAGTCATTGTCATTAATAGAACCTCTACATAGCAACTGCAATTCTTGAGCAATTTTGCAAACTGGTGAAAAATTCTAAAAGTTCTGAGTTTTGTTATGGTTGTTTTCTCATCCACGTACCTTGATATACACACAGGACAAGCCTGTTTATTCTCAAAACCCTAATCTGCCTTTGCTTCTGTATGTATACAGCTCCACGCAGGATCTCAACACAGATCTAATGTGCACTTTGCTTTAACTTCCAAGTATCACGGCAACTTTTTTCACTTGGTTTGAGAAACCAATTCAATGAGCCCAGTGGCAAAATGATTCAGTATGTAGCTTAGTAGGTGTCCAGCATTATAGTAAGCTTCAAAAACCTCTGCCCTTAGGGAGCCCAGCAAACAACAAAGTGAATGGGTAGCCATTTCAGGTGCAGAGCTCATTAGCAATTCATCTGATGGAGGAAACAACTAGAATATAAAATTTCAACTGAAAAGCTAGGGCAGGCTAGGCCTTAAGTCCAAGTATACATGGAACAGTGGATCTTCATTATGATTTGCAATTAGCAGGGGTAAATTTTTGGATCTGAGACAAGATGCTTCTCCCCCACCCCAACCTAGAAAGCAGTCTTTTAAAGAAAGGAGGAATTTAAATCCAAATCCCCTCCTTAATCATCGTCCTCATCCCCTTATATTCGTGGCATCTTTTTACAAATTCGCCCCACTGAAGCCTCTAAATGGCCAAGCAGCCTTTTCTTATTTAGCGTGGAGAAAGATAAAAAAATGTGAACTCAAGTAGCCAAGGCAAAGACTACGCCAGCCGCAAGCCAAAAAACCTATAAAGCTTGCGTTTAAGGGGGAGGGGGAGAAGCCTAACACCACTAATCAATAGGTAGAAAAATGATAATCAGAAACCTACAATATTAGTACCAAATCTCAGAAAATCATTCCAATTGCAAAAATAGCAAATAACACATCTGCAGGAGCAAGTTCATCACGAAAATTTACCTTCTGCCTGCTGATGATTACATTCCAAAGGAATCTCCCTATTTTCGGTCTTATCTTAAACAGAGAAGCTAGGGCCGCTATGAGAATGAGGAACTAGGAGAGGCTGGCCAAAGCTCAAAGACAGTATTCTGCGGCCACATTAACAAAAATAACACAACATGACACCAAAAACTAGTTAAGTTCTATTTTACGAACAACTTTAATCACAAAATGCACCAAGGCAAGCATTCAAATCGCCGAGCTCCAACACAAAGTTTCAAAACAAAACCTCTCCCAGGGCTGAGGGAGTAGCCGAGCTGGGAGCAAAAAAAAAAAAAAAAAAAAAAAAAAAAAAAAAGGCACACCACCTAGCAGCCCCATTCGGCTGCTAAGACGCATCTCAAACTTATCGACAACAGCCACAACTGCAGCCCCTGTCACCCAGAAGCTCAAAGAGAAAGGAGCCCCGAGAGCGTCCCGAGAGGTGGCCTTTCTGGAGACCGCCAGGCCGAGTCAGGCTCAGACAAGGAGGAAGTAACTGCCAGATAAAAAAGCCCAGAGCCGCTCCGACTGCAGCCTCCGTGCTTCCCACAATTGCCCACATTCCCGCCCCACTCGGGGCTCCGGGAGGAGCGAACAGGGCGCAGGTTTCCAGGGAGGCTGGGACTACAGGTCCGCGTCTTTCGGGAGGCAGCGACGGCACCAGCCCAACTCTGAGCGGCCCCGGAGCCCAGGGTGCGGGAGCCCGCGCCCCAGGCGTGCTCGGCGGGGGGCGGGAGGGGGTAGCGCCGAGAAAGGGGTCGCTCCGGAGGCGGGGCCTCCCGGCGGAGGCAGCAGCTCCCGGCGCCCTGGCCGCCCCCCGGGGGAAACCGGGGCGCGCACCCCGACGCGGAAGCCATGCCGGCCAGAGCTCGGGGTGCGGAGGAGCCGGTGGGGGGCGCTAAGGAGACCTGGGGGCGCGGAACTGGGTCACCCCCACCCCACCGCCCCCTCACAAAGGCCCCCGGGGAGGCCGCCCGCAGGCCCCGCAGCCCCGGCCTCAAGTGCCCGCCTCGGCCGCCACTCACCGCCAGGTCCTGGGGCACCGCCCCGCTCATGGCCCGCACCGTGCCGGCCCGCCAGGCCCGAGTGCGCAGCGCAGGCCCCGGATCTCCGCCCGCCGCCGCCGCCGCCGCCGCCGCCGCCGCGGGGACCGAGGCCGAGGCCGAGGCCGCGGTATCCGCGAACAGAAGCAGCAGCCGCTTGCCCACCGGGGAGGCCGCCGCGTCCGCCATCGCCAGGGCCGGCCAGACCCGCGCTCCCGCCCGCCGCCTCCCACCACCTCTGCCGCTGAGCGCCCGATCCGCCCGCAAGGCCTCCCTCCGCACCACCCGCGGCCGCGGCTCCCCCCCACCCCCCCCAACAGCCACCACCAACCACCGGCGCCGCGCAGCGCCCCCCGTGGCCGGGAGCGGAGCCGCAGCCCGGGCCCCGCACAGCGCCCCCCGCGCTCCGGAGCGGGCCGGCAGCTCCGGGCCCCTCGCGGCGCTCCGCCCCAACCTCCCCGGGGCCTGCAGTGCCCCCTGCGGCAGGGAGGGGAATTGCAGCCTAGGCCGGGGTGGGGAAGTGGGCGGCTCCTTCAGTCTTCGTGGCACCATCCCTGGCCCGAGCCGCGTCCTGGGGGTGCCCTATGTGAAGAGGCTTCAGCTTACCCGCCTCGGACACCAAAGACTTTTACTGGGGTGGGGGTGGGGGGCTTGAGGGGCAAGGTACCTAGAGTTGGTGTTTGAGCCAAACAGTTAGCGCCCCGATACCTAGTGATTTCCCATCCTGAAAATATGCCGTACCATTCCTTTTAGAAAACCCATCCCCCCTCGGTCCATCTTTTTTCTCACTAGCCCGTAACGTAGTACCATCCTATTCTATACCACCAGTATTTCATAGGTTCCTTTCCAAATGACCAATTGACCAATGTGCTGCATCCAATGGATGTTATAATACCATCCTTTTCACTGGGTGAAGGCCCATGTGCTTCCAACATCCTGGTATTTGGACTTAAACCCATGGAACTTCTTGCCTTTCCAAGTTGACCAATGTTACTAAGTACGGGTGTTTCTCAGTTAAACTTTGAGGGGAATTGGAAAGAGACCAGCAAAATTATCTTCTCTGGTTCAACAGCACTTCATCTTACCGTGGAAGTAGTGGGAGTGGGGGCAGAGAAAGCCCCACCTCTCCGGTCTGTAATACAGGTGTGGGAGATTGATAACTCCTGATAGAAAAGGGGCTGTAGAGAAGGGGAGATAACGAAATTTTGGCCTAGATGGTCTTGCACACCAGGTACTGGGAAACCTCAATCATTAACATTGGTGGTATCAGACTACCACAGGCTGCAGGGTCTTATGGATGCAGAATGAGTATATATGGAAGTAGTACAAACCAGAAAGACAAAGGGTCTAGAAATAATCCCTGGTTGTTGTCCTAAAAGTGACCATTTCTTTCAATGACCTCCCCTACAGACAGAGCAGCAGCTGGTTCTTTCTAGAAGACTTATATGTCTACATGGGTATCTCCTGCCCATACCTTTTCTCTACCCTTGACCTATTTTTCTTGTAGCAAAGGTCAGGAGTTTCAAGGGGGAGCAGGCAGCAGCTGCTGACTTTAGAAAAAGTAGGAAACCTCTAGGGAAGTCATTCTAGAACCCTCTTGAGCACCAAGGAAACATTTCCTTGGATTTTCTTCTCTCCCTATTCCTTGGAACATCCGTCCATCTATAAGCCAAACAGGCCTAAATCCCAATGCTTTCCTGGGCCAAGAGACATCCCTTAAAGCACATGGCCCACAAACAATAGTCGGTAAAAGGAGAACAAGGGTGAATTCTTAAGACCTGGCTGCCTTGCAGGTTTTCTACCAAAATTCACTGTTGGGATTTTCTCCTGTATGGAGCTCTAATTACTGCCCCAGTGTTCTAAAGCTTACTTATCAGCACCAGAGACAGAAATGTGCCTAAGTTCAGGGACAGAAAGGCAAAGATGAGAAATTCATTCAACAAATAGGATAGGCACTTTTCACATACCAGTAACTTTTCAACATGCTGGGGACCCAACAATGAACAAAACCCTTGTCCTCATGGAGTTTACATTCTTTCCTATCCTACCAGGACTTGAGGAACAGAAGAGGAAATCTCACTTTGCCTCACAGAAAATAAACAGTAAAAATCTAACAACAGCAACAAAATGAACGTAAAGGAAAAAAAGGAAAGTCATTTTAGATGGTTTAAACTTTATGCCTGCTTAAACAGTAGGTGAAATAAAACAGCAAGTTTTAAAGAAAGAAAAAACTCCTAACACTGAGCCCTCTTTAACCACATGCCAAAGCCCCATCCTCCTCAAAGCCCTTCCTTTGTTTTGGGGGCAGGTGGCAACCCCCACTCTTTCTGGAGTGTATTTTCATCCCCTAAAGGTTCCTGCTCTAGGTTATCAAGCCAATCCTGTCCTCCTGCACATTTCATGGGTATTCAATGATGAATGCCACAAATTTCAAGCAGGAAACTGGGACGGAGGCTAAGCAACTTGACTCTTCTTGTGCCTGGCAAGTCAGGACCCCAACTGGTAAAGAAAGGCTATGCCTTCGGGACAGAGGCTCCCGCCTGGATCTCTAAGCAAATCAGTTACACCCACACAAACTGGAAGAATGCGAACATAGGAAAAAGGGTGGAATAGCAACGTCTAACGAGAGTGAACCACACAGCTTCCCTGAACACAAACATCCCAAATTGAAGCATTATGGAAAATACCAACTTCTAGGGCAAAAGAGAAGCTCTGCTGTTAGGATAATTTTCCAAAAGCAGTATTTTTAGAATGGAGAAATTGCCGAGGTCTTTGGAATCTGAATTCTGATGACTAAATCTCCATCTCTCCAGGGTATAAGATGTGAAAACTCTTAAAAAAAGAAAAAGATTCCCAGTCAAGTCTCTCAGCCTTCTTTCCCCCACTTCCTAAAGCCCACAGACCAATCTAGACAAGTTCCTAACTGGACCATGAAACACTTCCCAGGGAGCTAGAATGTATAAATACTTGACTTCAACTTGCTGGAAGAATGACCAGAGGGAAGAGGAGATAGGTACCAGGGAAATAAAGACCAAATCAGACTGCCAGAAATAACCAAGGCCTTAACACAAGCCTGGGCCACAGGATATGACTGCAGTGGCTTCAAAGGGCCTAGGGACCAAGACACTGCCCTGGAAGGGGTGAAGGCCCAGCCATGCACTAGAGGAAAGAGCTGTTAGACTTAGATGGCCTTCTCCCTGCTTACTCCTTGCCTTTCTTTGTGGAGAAGGGAAGAAGACACTGTAGTACACAAGATTGCTTGGGAAAATGAATTATTCTAATAAAACTTTATTTTTTCAAACACAGCCACAGAGGCAGGACCTCATGTTTAACACACACAGACTTATGGATTTTTTTTTTTAATATAAAACAAAGTTTACGAAAAAATTTTTTTTCCACTTTTTGTATTTGTAATCCCATTAGCACAGGGACTTTGGCAGCAGGTGGGAGTGAAGGGCAGCTGGAGCTGCCACTGGGCAGTCACCGGGCACAGGAGGAGAGCACCAGCCTGGGAGTGGCTTCACTCACACACGCAGGAATACTCACCTACTGGTCAGCCACACCACACACACAACACAGATGCAGATGTCTACCCAGCGTCAACCACAGCCCTGTAAAGGTGTGCTCCACTCTGGGTAAGCCCAATAGGTGAAAATCCAAATAGTTAAAACAGCTAAAGTAGAGGGAGGTTGCTTGCTTTACAAAAGAAGCAATCACACAGGCTGCTTTTAAATGGTCAGCAGTCCAAAAGCATCGCAAAATAGCATTTGGCTTACACAGAACTGTTGGAACAGATCCACTGTGTAAAGCAAAATGAACCACTTCTTAAAAAGGCCTGTCCCAGGGTCATGGGCGCTTAGATTGGGAAGCAGGATGACAGTTTCAACTAATTTAACTTTCCAGATCTTACAGTGATAGAATTCAAATAGACTCTCTGTAGACCCTCTCCCCTAAGGATCGCACCCCTAGGGCTTTGGGGAAGCCAGGGTAGAGGCAGAATTACTGCCCTTACTTCTTCAGCTTGGAGCTTGCAGAGACCGCACTGGTCTTGCCAGTGGCCTACTGGAAGCTGGCATGGCCAATATGCAGCAGAGAGCCCAGGGATAAGGATGCCCCAGGAGAAAAAGAAGCTGGCATCAGGGAAATTATGGCCTAAAGAAGGAGAAGAGCCAAGGGAGGGATGAAACCAAGGATGGGCACCTCCTGGGCTCACAGATTCCCTGGATTCTCCAGAGAGCCTCTCTCAGGCCTCTACAGACCTGGGAGCTCACTGGTAATACATGGTAACGAGCAGAGGAGGAAAGCCCCGGAAGGGTAGAACCTCTAGAGCCAGAGGCTCAAGAAGAAATGGCCACCTCCTCTGGAGTGGAAGTGAGGAGACTGCAGGCTTGGTGACACTCCTATCTGACATGTGGGAAACCAAGAAAATGACAGGTTCAATTCCAGGAGGAAGAAAACATGTGGACTTTGGTCTTCTTCCCTAACATGAGAAACTGGATCCTAAGACACCCTGGAGGATCGATGAGAATGCCCTTCCTCCAATAAACAGGAAGGGCGGGTCCAATTCAGTTGTGCAGCGTCTAACCAAAGCTGGACAAAGCCTCACAAGCTACTTGGCAGCCACGTCAGTATGTATCTCCACTGGTGCCAGTCCTACCAAGGGTCCGGCAGCCATTAAACCCATCATTGCAGCCACCGGGACCTGCTGCCCCGGCTCAAGTTACGGGTGAGAAACAAACAAAAAGGAAATTCAACCCAACAACAAACTCCCAGCTGCTTCTCGTAGCCTTTGCTTTACACATCCTCAGCCAACCCTCACTGAGCCCCAACCTCACTGATGTCTCTCAGGTCCAATTAGAGGCAAATAAACATTTCCTGGCAGGAATGGAAGACAAGCAAACTGGTAAAAGCTGACATCCTCTTCCTCTTTCTCAAGCAAGTCAGAAAAGAGGTTAGACCTGGATCTTCTAACAACAGGTTTCCTAAAGTCTGCTTCCAAAGGGCAGTGCTGGGATGAGCTTACCCATGCTTACTTGACAAAGTAAGTCAACTTGACTGCCAATTCTGCTGCAGGTGGGCCTCAGATGATAAGGACCAATACAGAGCCTCCCCTCCATGTTCTTGACCCTTGAAATTCAGACAGTGAGGGGGAAAATGTCCCATCAATAGAGAGGGAAAGAGAAAGATGGACCCCTCTAACTCTGCCTCAGTTGCCGACATGCACTTACATCTACTTAAGAGACAAAGGCTGTATATAGCCTAGGCAATCTGATGAGGAAAAAAGGCCAGCTCAGAATCAATGTAAAGAGCCTTCTCCAGTCCTAATATTAGATCTGTCTAGGGGAGGGGATGGGCCTAAGAAAAAGACCATTAGCTGAGGTCACAGCTCTTAAAGACCCTGCCATACCCCAAAAGAGAATCCTCTGCAGAGCCAGTGGTGCTTATGGATTATAAGCCTGGTTCCAGAGCTACTTAGAAAAAAAGAAAAACTTGGTGCTATCCTCTTGACTCCTTGAGTAAGCCTGCTGTCCTGTGAAAATTCAAGATCCTGGGGGTATCATGATGCTCTGCTGTTAAGGAGCAACTGCCTTCCTTCCCTAAGGCTACGCAAACACACCTTTCCCCAAGTATACTCCCATGCACGCACACACTCTCACACAATTTCTCCGAGGAGGCTGAATGAACCCCCCACCCTGGCCAAATTCTAAGACACAAGTGCCCTTTGAAGCAAAGGGGCTAGTGAAATTCCCCGAGCTGGGGTCAGCAGACCCCTTCCTTCCCTGCCCACTGCTTTCTCGGTGGCAGGGATACTCACACTCAGGGCCGCCATGGGAAGGGTCTGCTCTGGGGCTGTCCCTCCCGCCACCAGCTCCGTTAATCTTGTCCCGGCCAGTCTCTTGGCATGGTCGAGCTTCCTGGAGCAAGAAGATTTCAGGCTGCCCTGAGTCGGAGCCCTCCACTCACCCCCATTCCCAGGCTGGGCCCCTGGCCTTGGGGCCTCGACACTTGTTAGTAGCCAGAGAGAGTCAGTCTGTGTGGCCCCAGGAAGTAGCCTCTCAGTTTTAGTTCTCCTCAATTAGATTCAAGTCCAGGTCCCCAAAGTCCTGCTGGCACAGTGTCCGCTTGCTCAGTGCCTGCCGCCCCCACCGCACGGCCCCCTCCTCCTCCTCTTCGCTTTCACTCAGCACCTGGGAGGAACCCCCAACGGGGCTGCAGGAAGCAGAGAGGTGCGGGGGGCTACAGGCCATGAACCACGGTGGAGAGATGCTGCTGCCTTCCCGGGCTGCTTCTTGGAGACAGAGACCTCCTGAGTATGGTTTCTGTCAAACAAACAACAAAGTTAAGAATGCAAAAAAAAAAAAAAAAAAAAAAAAAAGATACCAACTTCCACAGAACCCTGGCCCAAGCTGGATTTCCAAGTGTCCTTCCTGGTTACCCTTGCAGGCAGGAGTTGTAGGCTTTAGGGTGAGGTATGTGAACTCCCAGATAACATTTGGAAAATTTTTAATTTTTCCAAATTCTTTGAGGAAATAGCTCATAATTTCTATCACATTCAAAATTAGGAGCTCATTTATAAGCTTCATGTGGGCAGAACATTTTCTGTATGTTTTACAATACTGTGAGTGCCTAGTCACAACCTGGTACATGGCAGGTATTCAGTAACATTTGCTGACTCGTTGGAGGAATGACACGATGAATAAGCAGGTAGATTCTCAAAGAGGTTTGTGACCCAGGAGACTAGAAGGAAGAATATGAAGAGTCGGCAAGTGCATACAACAGCCGTATTCACACTGGGAAGTCAAAATGTGTTTGCTGTACATGAATGATGCAGCAACCCATTCTGCGAAGCCCTCACAGACCCAGGGGAAGCTGTGAAGGACAAGTGGCAAACGAGCCCTGAGGTCAAGAAGGGGCAGGGCACTAATGATGGGACTTGTATTGCTTATGCATCCTCAGAGTGCAAGGAAAGTGCCCTTGGCAGAACAATTGGGAATCCCTGTTGGAAGATTTAACATGGGTCTCATCTCAATTTCTTTAGAACCCCCAGGCCCAAGGAGTGACACAGGACATGAGACCTTGAGTACTAAATTGGGTATAGTCCTGGGCAACTAGGACGGTAAATCACCCTGGTGAAAGCTCAGTCAGTTAACGTTATACTCTTGATCTGAGCTCAGGCCTTGATCTTAGGGTCCTGAGTTCAAGCCCTGTGTTGCCTACTCAAACTTAAAAAAAAAATTTTTTTAAATTAGAAAGGAACCTGCCAGTTGTACATGGAGCTCGAGGATGGCTCTCCGTGAAAATGCAAGTCTCCCTCCTCCCAACCAAGCTTCCCTAGTTCTGCTGGTCCCACCTGATTCATCTTGTCAAAGTCCAAAGAAGGCCGCAGCCGCCGGGGGTCCTCCTCATGGCGCCGCTTGACTCCAGCTTTGCGGGCATCCAGATCACAGGGCTGTGAGCGGCTTCGGGGAAGATTGCGGAGGCCTCGAGGTCGCCAGGGCAGCTCTGGGGAGGATGCAGGGGAGCTCCGGGCAGAGGGCAAGAAGCGGCTTGCCTGAGGGCCCAGGCTGGGTGACAGGGAGAAGCGGCGCTGGGGTGGGCAAGGTGACAGGGACTCAGCATCACTCTCCCAGGAGCCACTTTGGGGGGAGGTGGCACAGGGTCGAGAGGAATCTTGGGCCAGAGCCAGGCTGAAGAAAGGGGGACTGTAGGGTCTGTGGGCTGGGGCACATTGAGAAGAGGCACTGGGAGCTTGGAGGAACCTGAGGCTGGAGACCCGCTTTGGGGGGCTCTGGTGAGGCACCTGCGGCCCACCCCCTCCACCACTGCCCCGGTGCTTGATGGGAGTCCACAGCTTGGAGGGGGCAGGCCGCCACACCGGCTGCCAGCGAGACAGGTCCACGGGCACTGAGAGTGAGCGGCAGTGCCTCTTGGATGGAGGGGCAGGGGGCACAGGAAGCTTCTCTGGGTCTGGGGGCTCAGGGCTTAGGACTTGGGAGAGGGGCTGCTCCTGTGGGGAACTTCCTGGGCTGGGTGGTCTGAGGTGCAGGCTCAAGCCTGAGGGGTGGTAGCTGAGGTTGAGGCTGTCCTGGAACTCAGCACAGGAACAGTGGGGCAGGCCCCTCCAGGAAGCACCTTCTGGAAAGCATTCATAGTAAAATAGTATTAATGATAGCATTTTTTTTTTTAAGATTTCATTTATTCATGACAAACACAGAGAGATAGAGAGAGGCAGAGACACAGGCAGAGGGAGAAGCAGGCTCCCTGCGGGGAGTCTGATGCTGGACTTGATCCCGGGACCCCGGTATCACAACCTGAGCAGAAGGCAGATGCTCAACCGCTGAGTCACCCAGGCATCCCCCCCCCTTTTTTTTTTTTTTTTTTTTTTTTTTAAGATTCATAGCTAGCTATTTTTAAGGGCTCACTATGTGCCACACAACGTAATGAACACTTTATGTGATGTTCCTCAAAAACTCATAAGGTAGGTACTATTATCCCCATTTCACAGATGACAGAGGTCCAGTAACTTATCCAAAGTCATATAGAAATGAAATGACCAGGGCACGTAGATGGCTCAGTGGTTGAACGTTTGCCTTCAGCTCAGATCGTGATCCCGGGGTCCTGGATTGAGTCCCACATCGGGCTCCCTGCATGGAGCCCGCTTCTCCTCTGCCTGTGTCTCTGCCTCTGTGTGTCTCTCATGAATAAATAAAATCTTAAAACAAAAAAAAAAAAAAAAAAAAGAAAGAAAAGAAAAAAAGGAATGAAATGGTCAAAGGAAGATTCAAACTCAGGTTTGTCTGATGCTAAGGGTAGGGCTCTTCACCACTAGATGATACTGCCTTCATTCTGAGAAGCCAGCTGAAATTCAAAAGTGTCCTATATTGCCTGTCACTCCCTCTCAAAGGTAGATGAATTCAGAGAAGCAAATGCATGTGTGCCCTGCTCTTTCCTATCTCCACCTAACCCTACTCTGCTCCCCTACCCACTAACCCCTCAAGTTGGGAAAGCAGGCCCACGCTCTTCTTCCTTGGTCTCTCCCCTTCCAAAATAGGAGTTAGGGCTGTCAAGGAGTAAGAGGTAATCAAGCATGTAAAAGATCATTTTTATTCCTCAAGAGTGTAAATAGGGTAGGGAAGGCCTTTGACAGTAGAACCTGTGATTGGGAGACCTTGAGACTATCCATGTTCCTTTGTGTCTGGCCACCCACAAAGAAATACTGAAATTAACACACTGACATGCAGAGATCTTCTAGCTCTATTATAGTTAAGTTAAAAAAAAAAAAAAAAGCACAAATAATATATATAGTATGCAACCTTTTACAGAAATAAAAAAAACACACTTATGTTTGCTTCTATTTCTATTAAAAAACTCTAGTTGGATAGACAAAGTAATAACAAGAGCTGCTTTTAAGGAGGTGGTGGGAGATGGATGGAGAAAGGAAACTTTTCTCACTATAAACTTATTATTTCATATTTTTTTTATTTTTTTTTTAATTTTTATTTATTTATGATAGTCACAGAGAGAGAGAGAGAGGCAGAGACACAGGCAGAGGGAGAAGCAGGCTCCATGAACCGGGAGCCTGATGTGGGATTTGATCCCGGGTCTCCAGGATCGCGCCCTGGGCCAAAGGCAGGCGCCAAACCGCTGCGCCACCCAGGGATCCCTAAACTTATTATTTCAAAAAAAATTTTTTTTATTTCAAAAATTTTGAACTACATGAGCATACTACTTATTTTTTTAAAAAATCAGATTATGGGAGGAGACAAAATATATAAACAAATAAATAAAATCAGATTATAAAAGTCCTATCAAGGCTTGAGTAAGAGCCAACTAAACAAGTAACTCCCATGCTGGGGTGGTAAAATGGAGGAGACAAGTGACAACCTTAGCAGGTAACCCCAGCAAGAAAGCCATGGAGGTAGGCTGGCTAGCCAGGGTCACTGGAAACCAGCGCAAGAAAAATGAGGATGGAGGTATGTACACGCGTGAGCGCATACGTGCACACACACGCGCACGCACACACACAGATGTCTTACCAGACACAAGCTGGAAGGGGTTCCCACAGCCGGAGAGGTCTGCATGATCAGGCAGGGGCTAAGGGAAAGATAACACCCATAATGAGTCAGGCTCAGGACACAGATTTCCAGGAAGCCCTCCACGGCTCACCCCTGGAGTCTATGGGTTATAGGGACGGGAGGAACTCCTAGTGATCTCTTCTCCTTGTCTTCCCAAAGTTAGTGAGTAAAATAATCCACATCTCCCAACATCTCAAACCCTTCTCCACCCCAGTTTTGGTGTCCCTTCTCTACCAGTGGAAAAGTACCTGCCCCCTTCCTTTTGGGCTGGGTTTGAGCCTTTACTGGGCTTTTCCAGTACAAGTACAATGACTCATATGACACAGGACATGGGTAGAGTAGTAGCAACAAACAGCCTCAGAAAAAAGGGGGAGGGGGTTGTAGAGAAGCAGGAAGACTGGTCTTTTACCAGACTGATGCTGAAGCGTGTGCATTTCAGCTCATCCAGAGTCTGTTTCTGTAGCTGCTCAGTGATCAGGGTTATCATGATTCTCCCCAGGATCTGACTTGCACACTTTGGAGCAAATGATGGATGTCTTCCCTGTCGTTCTTCCAGACCTCACTCGTGGGCCGTCTTCTGCCACTGCAGCACCATCCTAGCACCATTGGGACTTCCCTCTCCAGTCATGCCTGCTGAGTCTGCCAATTACAGAGGGACCAGCCCCAAGTGATATTAGAGATGTACCTGGCCCAAAGGTAGAAAATGCATGGCACACATACCACAGCATCCCTATGCCAGGCCTCTGGCAGACATCATTAATTGATCACAGCTCTTTCCTACTAAGCCTAAACACAGCCTTGGAAACATCCTGAACTTGACACTTTAGTTAACCAGTAAAACGAACTAGAGTAAGCAAGCAAGTTGAGACCTAATTGCCACCCCTAACCTGGTTCATGCTGGGCTTTGCCTACCCAGAGTACCAGCACCACTTAAAAAACAGCTCAAGTGAGAGAGGGATATCCAAATGGTTACTTTCATCCTGATTCCCCCAATACTTTATCTTCCAATCAGAATCAGAGAGGTAACCATTTCCCTAAACTACATTAAAAGGAACAGGGAACAGCAAGGAGAACTGGTTGTAGGAATGACTTTCTGCTTCAGATCAATCAGAGTAAACAAGGTTTTATGTTCTCCCTAAGCTTCAGTGTTTGATATATTATTGTTTTCCAACAGATACTGTAAATATTCTCTCTAAAAGGGTTAAGAAGATAGAGAAATGGTACCAGGATTTTTCCAATTACATTTCAACTCTATACATGTTAAAAACACCAACTGTATGACTTCATTCAACTAAGTTTTTAGCCTGATCTTACTCAAAGACCATGGATTCAATTAATCAAGGCTCCTTCCCATGGTCAAGTTCAGTATAAGCAAACTAATTCCATCAGAGAACAGGCTTCAAGCCCACACAATTGCCTGAGGGGCCTTGCTCAATGGAGGAGGGGAGGATAACCTAGTGTTTCCATATGGTTCCGCCTATTCCCAGAAATGACCAGCAGGCAGACAGCTCATCAGAAGGTGTATGTAGCATTCTCCAGTAGATATAACAAACATTCAAGAAATCTACGTCTTGTGTTAATTTGCTGGGACAGTTCTGGGAAATCACTGGAGTTTTCTTGGCCTTAGTTAACCTACATGTAAAATGGGCAGAATAAATGTCTTAATGTGTCATGGGTACAATATAATGTGAAATATCAAAGTGTAAAAAGCATACCATCTAACCTGCACAAATCAGGAGTCCACATAGACTGTTTCTCAAACTCTCCTGTTTGTTGCTCTACACAGCCTA
The DNA here is from genome assembly GCF_048164855.1 of Canis lupus baileyi. NCBI lineage: Eukaryota > Metazoa > Chordata > Mammalia > Carnivora > Canidae > Canis > Canis lupus. The sequence continues at coordinate 27,209,585 of NC_132847.1, read as the reverse complement.
AGAATGCCACATGTGATAATATCATTAATCTGAAGAGGACAATTGGGTTTATCTATTTGGCTGGATGCCAACCTCCCTCACCTGAACACCCAGGGAAGCCCCAAACAGCTCTTCTGTGACCTTGGAGGTAGAGTACTTTCTACTTTTGCAAAAAGAGGGAATCATCTCTACCCCGTTCCACCTTGGAGAGAAGTAAGTAAAGAAAAGCAAAGAACTACGTGTTGATGTATCTGCAGTTTTTTGGAAGCTGTGGGAGAAATCAACCATCATTACAGTTAACTATCATTTTCATGCATAATTATTATTACCACCCTCAAAGAAGTTCTAGCTTCCTGAGAGCTCCCTTCAGCGGCTTCCCCTATGATCTTGTGGGAAAAGCTAAAGCTTATATCACATTGCTCTTGGTTTCTTAACTCTGCCCCCAAAAGATCAACTAGAGAGGGACCCTAACTGCAGGCTTTTACCCCAGAGATCCCAGGCCTCAGGCTCACCAGCCATGAAGAGCAGGGAGTGAAGCAAAGTCTTTCAAGCTTTTCATGAGGCATTTGGCCAAACAGCAAACTCCCAGCCCTCTCTGGGATCAAGTGAAGAGAGTGATTTTGTGTTTTTCTGCATTTTAATTGTTGGGATGTGGCCACACACGGCGGTAATTGGAACAATGCAACTACCACCACGCAACTGATACTCTCAGCCTGAGTTTCCTAAAACAGGCCAGGCTGAGAGGGGGAACAGAACGGAAGCCATAAGGAATCAAACCAGGACACAAAAGAAGGCAAACCAGCTCCGCGAGGGGCCTCCTCTTTCTCAGGCAGGCATAGAAAAAAGTGTAAGAAACCCTCTCTTGCCGCCTTCCTTCCCCTTCCATTTTGTGTATCTGAGGGGCAGAGACAGCCCTGAATGTTCACTAAACAAGTTAAAACTTCTCAGCTTAACAACTGGCACAGGGCTCAGCCCTTCACAGAGCAGCAGGCCGCTAGGCCCTCCCTACGACCCCACCAGGCCCAACTCTCAATCCAGGCTTTCCCTCCACCAACAGCCCCCTAAAATAAAGACTGGACCCCCACCCCATCTACTATTGGATGGTAGTAACCCCTGACGTTGGGGTTTCAGGGATGCTAAGGTTGTGCTGAAACCTGGAGAACCCAGGATCAAATCAAGCCAAGAGGGAGGAGAGTCACAAATCCCCTGGGGACCCTCCCCCCAGGTCCCAGCCCCACACCTCTGGGGGACACTAAAGAAAAACATGAGGGAGGCAGGGAGGTACATGAACAGGTAAGTGGGGAACTGACTGCTCTTCCTCCATATGGCTCTGGCGGGGATAGGGGTGACAAGTGGGGAGCACCCCTCCCCCCACCCCGATGAAGAAGCAAAAGGCTAGGCCCCCCTCCAGTCTTCAACCTCTCCCTCGGTTGCCCTGCCTGTCCCCGCGGGGTGGGGCATGGGGCGTCCGCTAGCCCCTAGGGGGGCACCAGGGCTCGCTCAGGGGGGCTGTCTTTCGCCTCTTCCCAATCAGCTTCCATCATCTGGCCGCGGGAAGCGAACTCAGGACGCAGGAGATGGAAAGGGTCTGGGACTTAGCACTCCACCAACCCCTCCCCCACCGGGTCCCGTGCTCTCCCCGCGGAGGCGTCCAGAGAGGCCGTGCCGCGCGCGCCGCCGGGCTGGGGGAAGGGAAAGAGGGAAGGAGGGAGGGACAGTCGAGGTGCCCGCCCCGAGGCCCCAGCGCCACCTGCCCTCGCCACCTACCGCGGCTCCTCCAGCTCCCTGGGCCGCGGCCGGAGCAGCTCTGAGCGCTCCGTTCGCCCCACGGTGCCCTTAAAAGGCGCCGGCGCGAACCAACGGGCCCCGAAGGAGAGTGGGGGAATCGCTCTGGTTCGCAGAATCGCCCTGAACCGCCCGGGGAGGCTCGAACCCCGCGTCGCTTCTCTCCCAAAATCTTTTTTGGAAAGTGCTGTCGGGAATGAGCCAAGCTCTTTGATTTAGGGATGAAGGTGGCTTCTTCACTATCGAGTCACCCCCTCCAAAATATTGCTGAAGGTGGACGGACCCAGTTGGCGGCACAGCTCCAAACCCGCGGGGGAGACCGTGTCGGACGAAGGTAAACAAAGCGATTCTCCTCGCCCTCCATTCCAACATTGGCCCTAGTACGGCCCCCTACCCGGTTCGGGCCGCGTAACAGAAATAGCCAGAGTTGCTCTTACCTGCTCTCTCCTCCCGCCCTCTACGGGCACCTCTCAGAAGGAATCCCCCTTCCGCCAGCAGAGGACCGGCCCGCGGCGTGAAGACTTCTGGGAAATGTAGTCCAAGAGCCGATCAGGGCCTGCTCTGAGTCCCGGGAGCCCCTCTTCCAGCTGCCGGATACCCTCCAACCTTATAAACCCAGGACTTGTAACGGTTGCGGGGCCGTTCCCAATTGATTCTGTAATTAGCCCTCACCCAAAACACTTTGTAAAGCTGAAAAGGGCCCAGGGCTGCTCACTCCTCCTCCTTCCTCTACGCACCCCCACCCCCCAGCAGGATGAGGTAATGGGGTTGTGATTATGACATCATAGGCGGTTCAGTTGCTTGCGGGGGTGGGCGGGGGAGGGGGGGGGGAGTATGGTGGTTACAGCTGGACCACTTTCCTTAAGACAGAAAGGGAGGGAGGAAGGAAACAGGCAGCTGGGTAAAAGATGTTGATAGCTTTGTATTTCCTCTTCAGGAAGAGGATGCCACCCTTTATTAAATTTCCACCACTACCATCACCTCCCACCTCAGCCAAAGTTTAAGTCTTTTTTGAGAAGCCTGAATGTAGACGTTAGTAGGGAGGAGGTTGGGGAACAGCAAAATGGTTACTGGCTCTTATGTAAATTTGAGGCTCAGCTATCAAAGAAGGTTTAGAAAAGCAGGCAGAAATGGAAAAAGAAGTTTTAAACAATGCTTTCGTGTTGTGATCTCTTTGTAGGGCAGTTTTAGATTTTTTTTTTTTAATCCATTGGGAAGTAGCAGTAATGCAGGTAATCTTTACTGTTACACTTAGCAACACGTCCCTTGAAAGACATATGCTTTCTCTAAATATTTTGTGCCTCATTCAAATCTGGGACAGGTATGTAACTGTGATCAGCTAGAAAGTAGAACCAGTGGTGTTCTTCCTCATAGAGCCAGGGAAAGGAGTAGGCAGGAGGTACCAAGTCTGCAAACTGAAAAAGAAGAGTAGAGGCAGAGTGAGCTACTTATGAAGAAAATGGGGGTGGAAGGAAGATGCACTGCACATTTCCTTTCCTTGCACATTTCTCCTTGGCAAAAGAGGGGACAGGGACCATGAAGTGGGGAGACCTAGTTTCCAATAATTGCTGTTGTGGAGCACTTATTATGTGCCAGGCACCGTGCTACATACTTTAATATGTATTCTTATTTTTTGCTTAGAATCATCAAATGAGACAAATCTCCCTATTTGACAGTTGAAATGGTTGGAGAGATGAAGTGATTGTCCATGTGGTGGACAAAGGTAATATTATAAAGCAGTCCTGAGGCTCTAAAGCCCTTGGTCTTCATTCCACTTGGTAATCCTTGTTTTTATTATCAACCATACTTTATTAAAGTTCAGTGACTGAGAATAAGAAGTAAAGTTAGCATTGGCTCATTTGCAAAATATTGAAATAAAAGGAGACATTAAAAAAGCCATATCAGGTTTCAAGGCCTCAATTCCAAGAAATATTGTACTCCTTTCATCAAGTATAAAATAACCCCCAATGCAGCCCAATTTCCCACCATTGTTAACTACAATTAAATGTCCTTATGCCACCTTTTTCTTAGATATTTTAATTCATGTCCTATTTTTTCTTGCTGCCCAATTTTTCTTCTTTTGTTTTTCGACTACTACCTTGAATCCCATCCTAATTGTTACCTTGTGGGCCAGACCCTACTCTAACCCTGCTCCAATGGGTTTTAGAAAAGGATACTACCTGGGCTCCCTTCTGGTCTTCATTCAGATTCACTGATGGTTCCAGGGCCTGGAACCAGTCATCCAGGAGGTCATCCGTAGGTGTGGAACCCATTGGCTCTAAGAGATGCTCCATTCCCTGGCTGGGAAAGTGGCAGAGTCAGAGGAATATGCACCTCTTTCAGACTATCCCTTTTCAGCCAGAAAAAGCTAAACCTCTGCAAAGTGAGGAGAGGTAGGGCTCAGTCCACCACTCCTAACAAGGAACCAAGAATAATACACACACCCCTCGGACCTCCTGCCTTTCGGGGGCTGGCTGGGGGGATCCCAGGAATGCAGGGCTCTTCTCCACTGCCTGATCTGGGCATCCCAGGAGCGGCGGCTGTACCTCCTCTTCTTGTTTGGTGTTTGAGGGTGAAGTCCTGGCTGTCGCTTTGCCCTGGCGATGGCAAATAAGTGTCAGACTCAGGCCAAAATAAAGGGGCACAGTGCATTGTTTATCACAGTGAATTCAGAGATTCATTAGGGATTTCCTGAGAGTAAGGTAAGACCAGTGTCCTCAATTCAATGGGAAAAAAATAAATCTTCAGATGGGATTAAGCACTGAACTTTCTAAATTTCTAATATTCTTCTGAGAAAGGTAATTTAGATAAACTCACTCCCCTAGAAGTCAAGATAGATATAAGATGGTATCTGACATCCCTTTAAAATACATACTACCAAAAATAAATAATAAAATAAAATAAATAAAATAAAATAAAATAAAATAAAATACATACTGCCGGGCAGCTTGGGTGGCTCAGCGGTGTACCGCCACCTTCAGCTCAGGGAATGATCCTGGAGACCCGGGATCGAACCCACGTCGGGCTCCCTGCATGGAGCCTGCTTTTCTCTCTGCCTCTCTCTCTCTGTCTCTCTCATGAATAAATAAATAAAATATTTAAAAAAATAAAATACATACTACCCTTTAATACATTTTTGTGTGTATGCATGGAAACTTACATATAATTAGGTTGTAATTAGCGAAGTCAGCTGAAGGTATGAGGTAATGGTTAGAAAGAAAAAACTTCATAGCAAACATGAATAGAACTCTAAAAACTCTCAGGGCTCAAGTATGATTTGTTCCATTAAAAAAAAATCTTGAAAATTTATTTTTGGGGCTACATTTTAGGAGAATTAGTTGTAGTAATGATAGAACTTTGTGAGAGCACTCAGATTCTAGTATCTTTCCGTCATCCTACATTGAAACAAACAGCTTGGCTGACACTTTTGTTGTGACCACCCACAACTGCACTCACTTGGGGACCTGCTGCAGGAAACACTGGTAACCAGGTGTGCGCTTGCCATAATCTATCTGTTTTTGCCGCCGCTGTAGAACAGTTTCATCTGTCTCTACCTCCCACCTGTGGGGGAATTATACAGTGGCCCCATGAAGTATGATTAGGGTTATCAAAGCAGAAATCAATTCATCCCATACTCCTTTAACCCCCAGTCTGATTTTCAAACTCACCTGGAATGGCAGGGCTCTGTGCTGACGCCCACACTCACCATCTCAATCCCAGAGAATAAAGACTCTTCACATACTTTCTTTCTGGGGAAGCAGATTCTACAGATGAAAAGAGTATTAGGATAGTGTAGTCTGGCTGACTACACTGCACCACCACCAAGATGTGGACACCAGTAAAGGTTGTATGCCAGACTTAACTGTTTTTCAAAGACAAAGGTTTTTTTTTTGTTTTGTTTTGTTTTTCTGATTTGTTTCTCAGACTGGTCTGCAAGCCATCAGCATGAGTAGCCCCTGGGAGCCTTGAGAATTCCTAGGCCCCGCTCTCGACTTACTGAATCATAATTTTGGGGCCTGCATTTTAAAAAGCTTCTGGGCTATTTTGATCATTTTTTTTATTACAGAAAATTTCAAAAATACAGAGAAGAACACAGTATAATGTTTTGCTACTCAAAGTGTGGTCCCAGGACCAGCTGCACCAACATCAGCATCAGCTGCAAGCTTATTAGAAGTGCAGAATCTTGGGCTCCAACCCAGACCTATTGAATCAGAACCTGCATTTTAACAAGATCCCCAGATGATTAGTATGCATTTTAAACTTTGAGAGTAATAATATAATGGATCGCCACTCACCCATCACGTAATACTCATGGCAAACCTTGTTTCATCTATACCCACCACTACTCCCACTGGATGATTCAAATCTTCAATATTAAGAATTATTGAAAAAAATATTGAGGGTCATCTGGCTTAGCTAAGTCGGAAATCCATGGGATTCTTGATCTTGGGATCCTGAGTTTGAGCCCCACATTGGGTGTAGAGATTACAAAAGTAAATAAACTTTGGGGGGGGGGGAGGAATAATTCTTTAATATCACCTCATCAGTGTTCAAATTTCCATAAACGACCGGTTTGCGATCCTTTAGTCTGTAATAAGGATTACGCCAAGAGATGGTTCAATCCCCCCGCTTTCCTTCAAAAGATATTTCCTTTATCCTACATAACCTAGCTTCTAATAGATGCTGCGCTCTACAAGAACACAGAACAAGGAAAGCTCTTGCAAGGGGCCAGTGCTGCTCGACATAAGCACACACACCTGTCTTGGCTCAACATCTGCTACACCAGCGGAAAACGCTCCATCTCCGACCGAAGGCAAGCAAAACGGAGAGGAAAAGACCCACGTAACGACAGAAGAAAGAAGCAAGGAAAGAGAACCTTTTAAGACACCTTGCATCCAAACAAACCTCCTTAGGTAATATCCTAAAGAGTGATAATCGCTCTCGAAGTGCAGTTTAAATCTCCCGGGGTTGGAGGGGCACAGGAAAGGGAGCGCCCGAGCCCGCGGTGGCGATTGGCTGGAGGGAGAACCAATGGTGTGCCAGGCGTCCAGGGGGCGGGGCTTGCCCAGCTTGCTGGACGCTGGTGGGCCAATGGGCATCCTGCTCCGCCTACGGGGCGGGGCAAATTGTGCTCCTTCCAAAGCAAGCTCACGCCTGGTGACGTAGGGCCAAACGATTGGCTGTGGCGGTGGGGGCGTGCGCAGATTGGCTGGCGCAGCTTTGCGGGGAATGGGATAGGGTTACTGGGAAGGCGGAAGGTTTGAACAGCCAGGCCCTGGGACTCTGGACTCTTCCCCGGAGGCCGCCACTTTGGTCGTTTCCTGGGAGAAGCGCAAAGCCCGACTCCAGCCTCTTTTGTCTAGAAGCAGAATTGTAGGCTGGTTAATTCACTCCTTTCCTCAGGTTTCTTTTAATTCTGCTCAAGTGTTCGCTTGTGATTGATCTCCCAGGTGCGTTTGTCCTGAAGGTGAATCTCAGGGTCCAACCTGAGGTAAGCTCGGAGCTGTCTCCGCCGGGATCACGGAGACCCCAGCGTCCCCTTGGGGTCGGGGCGCCACAAACAGAACTCCAGGGGACCTAATGGTCTTTGTCGTGAGTGAAGAAACCTAAATTCCTTCCTTTCACGAGTCACGAGCTGTGTGGGCCCCGAACAAGTGAAAGCCCTCTTTCATTCCTTTTTTAACGTCTTGGTTTTGGGGCGCCTGGCTAGGTCAGTCGATGGAACGTGGGACTGTTGATCCTGAGGTCGTGAGTTCGAGCCCTACCTTGGGTTGTAGGCCTTACTTTAAAAGAGGGGGGAGGGACGCCTGGGTGGCTGAGTGGTTGAGCGTCTGCCTTCGGTCCAGGGCGTGGTACTGGAGTCCTGGGATCGAGTCCCGCATCGGGCTCCGTGAAGGGAGCCTGCTTCCCCTCTCTCTGCCTGTGTCTCTGCCTCTCTCTCTGTGTGTCTCATGAATAAATAAATAAAATCTTTTTTAAAAATTAAAAAAAAATAAAAGAGGGCGGAGGTGAGTGGCTCCGTGGTTCAGCATCTGCCTTCGGCTCGGGTCCTGGCCCAGTGGTTCTGCGATCCAGACCCGCATCGGGCTCCCCGCAGGGAGCCTGCTTCTCCCTCTGCCTTGCCTCTGTGTCTCTCATGAATAAATGAATAAATAAGTATTTTTTTAATGGAAAAAAGTATTTTTTTCTTTTTTTTAATGATTTTTAAAAGTTCAGGCTCCAAGGAAAAGGGCAAGCCGCTTGGGGTGCGTTTGATTTCACCTTCAGGTGGAGCTATGTGATTTATCACTTGAGATGCCCCTCCTCCACTGCGAACCACTCGGCCTGTGCTGGGAAGGGTGTAGAAGGTGTGAAAACTGGACAGTCTGTGGGGTACCTATGTAGGTGACTTTCACCTCCTAGCTAATTTTTATTATTATTTTTCCCCCCTTAGGATTGAGAGGCCATGTCTGCAGAATTCATTTCATCCATAGGACAGGAAGGATGCCCCGGCTCAGGACCCAGTTTTAGATCCAGTCAGAGGAAGATGTTAAACCTGCTCCTGGAGAGAGAGACTTCCTTTACCACCTGCCCAGACCTCCCTAGAACTCCAGTGAACAAACACTTTGGTGATTCTGCCAACCTAAGCGTTTTGTCTGGGTAAATTCATCTTTTCACACCTTATCGACTTTGCTTTTCTGAACAGTCTTTGTTTTTTTGTTTTGTTTTGTTTTGTTGTTGTTTTTTTTAATTAACCCAGCTCGAAGATCAGGGGTGAAATTTTAAACCCTGCCCTTAACTAATTGTGTGACTCTTGAATCTCAGGTTTCTTTTCTATGACATAGAAATAATCTCTTCCTATCTTACTAGGATCTTGTGAGAATCAAATGATCTGATGTCTGGGAGAAGTTTTTGAAAACTCTATATTGCATTATATGAGTTGGTTGTTTTATTAATATTTATACTAGTGTTATTGTATTTTAAATTCTGGTCATGCCATGCTCTGACGCTTCAGCTAGCAAACAAACTTGGAGAGCTATAAATCTGAGAAGTACTAGAGACTCCAAAGAGAAATCAAATAAATCTGTGTGCTCACAGTGCACTGGGCAGAAGATGTGGGGTCAAGGCCAACTTCAGCCAATAATATTGGTTCTCAATTAAGAAAAAAATTACTTAAAAAAAAAGAAAAAAATTACTTGTCTCAGTATGTTGGTGAGGAGGAAATGGTGAATTATTGGAGTAGAGGAAAGTGGGAGATTTTTCTCAGCCTACTCTGAAATATTTACAAAAGCCAGCTAGATTTATTTGGACATTGTTCACATTGTGTGAATGACTATGGAGGGGTGCTTCAAATTGAGAGGATAATGTGATCTTTGCCTCTTTTTAAAATTTTTTTTTGATCTTTGCCTTTTAAGGATATTACAATCTAATAGGAATCTTGATGTATTGTTATGTCTCAATAGAGGAACCCCCAAATGTTGCCTTGATCTTTCGAATCTTAGCAGTAGCGGAGAGATATCTGCCAATCAACTTACCACTTCTGCAGACCTTGATGAAACTGGTAAGGGGAAGGGAGGTAAAAGCCTCAAGGGAAAGAACAACTTTTAAGGGAGATAACAGAGTAGTTGGATAGAGATGAAAGGTGCTAAAAGTTGGTAGAGTTCCCTGAAGTTGGAATTCTGTGAGTACCTAGTGGTGGATTTTTGAGAATGATAAGCCAAGAAGAGAAATGTAATATCATTAATAGGAGTTACTTTGCATTTGAAAAATTTAACAGGAAGGAATTTTTTGTTGATTGGTGGTGGGAATGAAAGTAGTAGTTAAAATGAGACGTTTCACGTCCTAGTCTAGTCTTAAGAAAGGCAAAGAAGTAAACATAAATATTTGTTAACTAAACCTTCTGTTTTTGTAGGGTCTGATCTCAAAAGGAGTAATTAGTCAACCATTTTAGTATTTGTTCTACTTTTAGATTTTCTGAGTGATAAGCATTATTTTCTACTCATGAAAAAAAAACCTCTTTTGGTTAGGGTAGGGCACTGTTTCCCAACATTTTTTTTTTCTTTGTGACACATGTAAATTCTTAAGTTACCATGAACTTGTACCTTGTACCATAAACTTAGTACCTATCAAGAGACTTTGTGTTCATAACATCAGCTTTTGAAATTAATATGGCTTACTGGTAATGAAGATAACCAGAAGAAAAGATAGGATGCAAGGACAAGAATAACTCTTCATATTTGATTACAGGTCACTTGGATTCTAAAGGACCTCAGGAAATACGTTTAGTTGGGATGTAAGTTCTTTTACTAAATGAACCCCTTGCTAAAGCCTTTTTAGCAGTGGCACAGGGTTTTTATACTATGCAGACTCTGGAACCTTTTGCTTTGAGTGTAAGTGGGCTTGAAGGCCTGGATCCTTCCCTTGAAAGGTCTTTTAAATTTCCTGGATCTAAATAATTCATTTTAACCATTATATACAATCCATATTATTTTTAAAAATGAAAGAAAATGGTAAATTGTATTTAGGCATCAGCTCTTACCTGCATGTGAATAGTGCTATGTTAGAGCACTTAGGTTCCAGTGGCTTACTATGTCACCACCAGCTATGACTCCGAAGAGTTTCTTTAACTTCACTGGACCTCAGTTTCTTTATTTGTAATGCATAACAATGGAGATAATACTAGTACTTCTCATAACTGCTCTTCTAAGGATGAAAGTTAGTACATCCCAAGCATTTTATAATGTTTAGTACTATTATTCACAGCATGGGGATTTTTTGTTGGAGATCCAAATGTTCAACTGGGGAATCCTTAAGAAATGAAAAGTAATTTTAATTCAACTTCTTAACTACCTGGGCTTATTTGTAAAGTTTACATTTGACTGTTTTATTTTTTTATTTTTTTTTTAAGATTTTATTTATTTATTCAAGAGAGACATACAGACAGGCAGAGACACAGGCAGAGGGAGAAGCAGGCTAAACTACTGAGCCACCCAGGCTGCCCTGTTTTAATCTTTTTAGAACTTTATCCTTCCATGTGTAGGTGAATTGGGTGCCACTATAGTGCACTAGTGGAAGCATTCCATGACTTTTAAATTATTTATTTATTTATTTATTTATTTTATTTTTTATTTTTTATTTTTTTTTTAAAGATTTTATCTTTAGGGCCTGCCCGGGTGGCTCAGCGGTTTAGCACTGCCTTCAGCCCAGGGCCTGATCCTGGAGACCCAGGATCTAGTCCATGTCAGGCTCCCTGCATGGAACCTGCTTCTCCCTCTGCCTGTCTCTCTTTCTCTATATCTCTCATGAATAAATAAATAAAATCTTTTTTAAAAAAATAAAGATTTTATCTTTAAAATTTATTTATTTATTATTTTTTATAAGATTTATTTATTTATTCATGAGAAATATAGGCTGAGAGAGAGGCAGAGACACAGGCAGAGGGAGAAGCAGGCTCCTCACAGGGAGCCCAATGTGGGACTCGATCCTGGATCCAAGGATCATGACCTGAGCCAAAGGCAGGTGCCCAACTGCTGAGCCACCCAGGCATCCCCAAAATTTTTTTTATTATTATTATTTTTTTTAATTTTTTTTTTTTTTATTTATTTATGATAGTTACAGAGAGAGAGAGAGAGGCAGAGACACAGGCAGAGGGAGAAGCAGGCTCCATGCACCGGGAGCCCGATGTGGGATTTGATCCCGGGTCTCCAGGATCGCGCCCTGGGCCAAAGGCAGGCGCCAAACCGCTGCGCCACCCAGGGATCCCTTTATTATTTTTTTAAAGATGTTATTTATTTATTCATGAGAGATACAACAAGAGACAGAGACATAGGCCGAGATCATGGGACTTGATCCCAGGACCCCAGGATCATGACCTGAGCCAAAGGCAGATGCTTGAGTGGCTGAGTCTGCCTTTGACTTAAGGTGTGATCCCAGAATCCAGGATAGAGTCCCACATTGGGCTCCCTGCGAGCAGCCTGCTTCTCCCTCTGCCTATGTCTCTGCCTCTTTCTCTGTGTCTCTCATGAATAAATAAATAAATAAATTTTTTTAAAAAAAGATTTTGTTTACTTATTCATGAGAGAGACAGAGAGGCAGAGAGGAGAAGCAGGCTCCATGCAAAGAGCGAGCTCAATATGGGACTCAATCCCGGGACTCCAGGATCACATCCTGAGCTGAAGGCAGATGCTCAACCGCTGAGCCACCCAACGGTTCAAAACATTTTTTTTATATTTAAGGCATCTCTACATCTAACGTGGGGCTTGAACTCAGAATTCCGAGATCAAGAGTTACATGCTCTAGTGACAGCCAGCCAGGTACCCCTCCATGACTATTTTTAATAGTACATGTGAAAGTTTCATTTTGGATTGCTTGTAGTTTCTTTGGCTTATTTAAAATGTCCTAGCCCATGTAGACTGGATAAAATCCTGGCAGAAAGGATAGTATTTCATAAAAAATAAATATTAGGGGATCCCTGGGTGGCTCAGCGGTTTAATGCCTGCCTTTGGTCCAGGGTGCGATCCTGGAGTCCCTGGATCAAGTCCTGCGTCAGGCTCCCGGCATGGAGCCTGCTTCTCCTTCCTCCTGTGTCTCTGCCTCTCTCTCTCTCTCTCTGTCTATCATAAATAAATAAATCTTTAAAAAAAAATTAGCTCCCAGTAGCCAATGCTGAAAAATTAGTCAATTGTGACTGTAAGATGTAGAATAAACTCATCATCTTTGACGCATATCTGTTTGTATGATTATGCATGTGAAATGAGTGCCTTATTCCCAGGATGTCACTCAACATTTTCATACTTAACACAGAAGTAGAGACACATTGTTACTGAAAGAGACCCATCGACTAGGTATAGGGTTCCCAGCATGGAAAAAAGGAAAAGTTGGGATGCCTCAAGCCACTGACGAATAACTGAATAGTATTTGGTGTTAACTGCACAGCTTTTTTTTGGTCTACAGGAGTCATCACCAGCACCTTATAAAATGCAGCCCAGTGAGTAGCACCTCTTTCTTGGGTTTGGGTTTGTTTCTCAGTTGGGAGACAGAAGCTTTCCAGCTTATCTGTGGCTCTTGGATGCTGGATTTTCTCAGAAAACATTCTCTTGTAGGCACAACTGTTTTGTAGCACTCCAAATGCTTTGGATCATGGCAAGAGAAAGAAAGATGCAATATGTCGCTCATCCGCAAAGAAAGAAAATGTGAGTGTTAAACGGAAACCTATATACATTAGCACTTTTCTTGCTGTGAGGGCAGCAACTCATCAGTATCATTATGAGAGCCTAGGACCCTATGTGTCAAGTGCTGCAAACAAGCAAACTGCAACACTATAGACAAAAAATTCTTTATGGTTTGTTTTTTCAGGACTTGACCCTAGAACATAAACTTAGCTGCAAGTCTTCCACAGCGGGTCATCATTATTACTCCATGTTCAGTTGATTGATTTAAGGACAAAAATCTCTGTTACTGTAGTTTGGGAATTTAGAACTATTTTCTTTAAACAGATAAAGGTAATGTATATAAGTTGTTCACATACTCTTTGAATGGCTTCATGCATAGGTCTTCTTTATTTTTATTTCTCCCTTAGTCCAGCTTATTAGCCCATATTCTGAGAAAGCCATGGGCCTTTTTGTGTGAGCCTCAGGCCTTCTATCAGTTCTTTCTTTTTTTTTTTTTAAGATTTGTTTATTTTATTTTATTTTTTTTAAGATTTTATTTATTTATTCAAGAGAGACACAGGGAGAGAGAGGCAGAGACACAGGCAGAAGGAGAAGGAGGCTCCATGCAGGGAGCCCGATGTGGGACTCAATCCTGGGTCTCCAGGATCAGGTCCTGGGCTGAAGGCGGCGCTAAACCACTGAGCCACCCGGTTGCCCAAGATTTGTTTATTTTTTTTTATTTTTTATTTTTTTTAAAGAAAGTTATTTTCTTTTTTTTTTTTTTAAATTAATTATTTATTTATTTATGATAGTCACAGAGAAAGAGAGAGGCAGAGGGACAAGCAGGCTCCATGCACCAGGAGCCAGACGCGGGACTCGATGCCCGGTCTCCGGGATCGCTCCCTGGGCCAAAGGCAGGCGCTAAACCGCTGCGCCACCTAGGGATCCCCAGATTTGTTTATTTTTAAAAAGATTTTATTTATTTGAGAGAGAGAGAGTGAGAGAGAGCATGAGCCAGGGAAGAAGCTAAGAGAGGGAGAAGCAGACTCCCCGCTGAGCAGGGAGAACAACATGGGGCTTGAACCCAGGATCCTGGGATCATGACCTGAGTTGAAGGCAGATGCTTAACCAACTGAGCCACCCAGGTGCCCATATTTATTTATTTGACAGAGAGAGAGCACACCTGAGCGAGTACAAGGGAAGGGGCAGAGGGAGAGGGACAGAATCCACAAGCTGACTCCTGCTGAGTACAGAGCCTGAGGCAGGGTTGATCCCATGACCCTGAGATCTTGACCTGAGCTGAAACCTAGAGTCAGATGTTTACCCACTGAGTTACCCAGGTGCCCTCCCCACCATCAGTTCTAAGTTTAACTGGGCTCTACAGCATTACCTAATCACCAAGATAATTGTCTAAATAATCCCTTCAACTAGCCATCTTTTTCTTTTCCCTGCTTCCCATCCTTTCCCTCATGTCAATGTATATAAAAGATAGCTGCTGTTCTTTCCTCACATTGACTAAGTTATACCCATGTTTTTGACTGTTCTACTCCGCTTTTTCTAGATGATTTGATACTGTCCTTCTGATGACTTTTTAAAAATCTCACCATCCCCTTCCCGCTCAGGCTCCCCTCTTCTCCCTTCCTTTGGCTTGTGATTGTAAAATTAGTATCCTCCAAAGCAAATCTAAATATCATACGTCAAATTCAAACCATAATTTGTATCATCAGGATATAGGATCAACTTTGATTACTCTCAATGTGTTTTGTGAGGGTTATTCATGGCTTCTGATGAAAAGTGTTTGGCAGGGCTTGCTGACACTTGTCTTCCTCCAGACAAAGTAGTTCTTCTTGTACAGGAGAACAACACTTTGAAGTCCTTGGGGTGGGCACCCAGGAGCCTTAAGTTTCGAAAGACACCAGGGGGGCCTTACATGTCTCCGCTTTCTCTCCCAGTGAGTCACTGAACATCCTCATCAAGGGTCTGCTAAGGTGTTGTGGATTATAGGATGGCAGATCGCGTTTACAACCCTTTGAATTTTTCTAGGCTTGCTTGGGTGAGAAAAGGGGTTGGAGAAATAACTCTAGAAAAGGGAGGAGACACATCTTCTGATCTTTTTATTTAAATTTAAGGAGGAAAAAAATTTTTTAGGCCTTTTACATATTTTCTTTTATTCTTCATGTAGCTCCCTCCCCTCCCATTTTTTTTTAAAGATTTTATTTATTTATCCATGAGAGACACTGAGAGAGAGACAGAGAGGGAGAAGCAGGCTCTTTGCAGGGAGCCCAATGTGGGACTCGATTCCTGGACTTAGGATCACGACCTGAGCCAAAGGCAGATGCTCAATCACTGAGCCACCCAGGCATCCCCCTCCCCAATTTTAAAAGTACTTTGTGCCCATTGTGAAAATGGTTTAAAAATATAAGAGTATAAAAAAAGAAGATAGCTACCTCCTAGAGGGAAAACTGCTGTTAACATTTTACTTCGTTTCTTTACAATCTTTTGGTATAGTTTTCCAAAGTCATATTACGTATATATAACTTTGTATCCCATTTTTTAGAGTTAATATTGAAATTCCTAGTAAACGTTATTTTTTCATAGATGCTTTTACTCTAACAAATGGACCATAATATATGTACTTCCCTATTTTTGGTCACTTAGTGGTGTCGATATTTTGCTTTTACAAGTAACGTTATTATGTAAGTTCTTGAGCATCAATCCTTACCTATATTTCAAAATATTTTCTCTAGGATTAGTACCAAGAATTATAATTAGGAGGTTAAAGCATATATTTTTAAGATTTTTGATATATATATGGCCAGATTTCTTTCCCAAAAAGTTGTGAGAATTTACATATTTGTTAACAATCTATAGGTCTTTGGATAAATGATCTGTTTTTATTTTTTATTTTTTAAAGATTTTATTTTATTTATTCATGAGAGACAGAGACAGAGAGAGAGAGAGAGAGAGAGAGGCAGAGACACAGGCAGAGACACAGGCAGAAGGAGAATCAGGCTCCATGCAGGGAGCCTGATGTGGGACTCTATCCTGGGTCTCCAGGATCACGCCCTGGGCTGCAGGCAGCGCTAAACTGCTGCGCCACCGGGGCTGCCCTAAATGTTTTTATTATTTTAACTGCTAATTAGATTGGTAAAATGTTTTATTTTATGTTAAAAACAATTAGTAGTAATTTCATGTGAATATTAGCCATGTACATTTCCCCTTGTAAATGACTGTGTTTCCTTTGTCCCTTTAGCTACTGGAGTCTTAAGTTCCCCAGGCACTTAACTTGCTTTTAATAGACAGTGGATTCAAGATACTCCAGAGATTTAGAGTCTAATCTCAATCCTAAGGAAAAGTCATTTTAACGTGGCCCATCCTACATAGATTGACTGTGTTTTAGGTTTTTTGTTTGTTTTCTTGTTTTTTTTTGTTTGTTTGTTTATTGGAGTTCAATTTGTCATCATATAGCATAACACCCAGTGCTCATCCCAACAAGTGCCCCCCTCAGTGCCTGTCACCCAGTCACCCCAACCCCCTAGGTTTTTTATTTCTTGGAGATAAAGAAGACTTGGAGCATGGTAAATTATTGGATAGTCTCCTCTATGTGTGTGTATCTTTTAATGTGGTAAAGTATACATAACATAAAATTTGCCATTTTAACCAATTTTAAATGTACAATCCAGCAACATTAAATACATTCATAATGTTGTGCACCCATCACCACTGTTCATTTCCAGGTTTTTTTTTTCATCATTTAGAATAGAAAGTCTCTACTCATTAAAAAATGACTCCCCCATTTCTCCCTGCCTTCCACCCCTGGTGACCTCTAGTCTGTTTTCTGTCTATGAATTTTACTAGTCTAGGTACTTCATGATGTGGAGTCATAAATTATATGTCCTTTTGTCTCTGAATTATGTCACTTAGTACAATGTCTTTAAGATTCATTTTTGTTGTAGCATGTTTCAGAATTTCATTCCTTTTTATGGCTGAATAATAGCCCATGGTCTGTCTATACCACATTCCTTTTATCTATTAATTTGTTAGTTGGACATTTGGGTTGTTTCAACCTTTTTCATTGTGAATAATGAATATTGGTGTACAAATATCTGTTCAAATCTTTGCTTTCAATTCTTTGGAGTATATACCCAGAAATGGAATTAGTGGATCATATGACAATTCTATATTTAATTTGAGGGGAAAACACTCTACTGTTATCCATAGCAGCTGTACCATTTTTAAATCTTTTTTTTACTATATTATGCTGCATGAGTTTTTAAATATATTCTAGATATTAATCATCCCTTATCAGACATATAATTTGCCAATATTTTCTCCCATTTGGGCATTGCCTTTTTACTTTCTTGGTATTTTTTGATGCACAGAAGTTTTTGTTTTGTTTTGTTTTCTGTTTTTTTATTCATGAGAGAGAGAGAGAGAGAGACAGGCAGAGGGAGAAGCAGGCTCTATGCAGGAAGCCTGATGTGGGAGTTGATCCCAGGACTCCCGGATCACGCCCTGAGCCAAAGGCAAACGCCCAACCGCTGAGCCACCCAGGCGTC
Source organism: Canis lupus baileyi (assembly GCF_048164855.1). Taxonomy (NCBI): domain Eukaryota; kingdom Metazoa; phylum Chordata; class Mammalia; order Carnivora; family Canidae; genus Canis; species Canis lupus. Next base: position 27,192,133 of record NC_132847.1, on the reverse strand, counting down.
CCTGCACAGAAGTTTTTAATTTCAATGTCTAATTTGTCCATTTTTTTTTTCTGTTGCTGATGCTTTTGTGTCATATTCATGAAATCACTGCCAAATCCATTGTTACGAACTTTGCCCACCATTCTAAGAATTTTATAGTTTTAGCTCTTATATTTAGGTCTTTGATTCATTTTGAGTTAGTTTTTGTGGATTATATAAGGTAAGGATCCTGAATAACTTTTAATATTAATATTGTGAATAATAAAAAAAAAATATTGTGAATAATTTTAATATGATTGACAGGACCATGGAAACATTTTGGAAAGTGAAATAAAATATCTGGGCAGTCCCATTACTACACTTCCAAAATTGGATAAAAATCCAGAACTAGAAGATCAGGCAGTGGAGATTTTTGAGGAATTGATGACGTTTTCTCTGGAAGATCAAGAAGAGGGCAAGGTAAAGTACTGTCTGATATCTGCATTTCCATATTCCTTCAATCTTGGATAAACAATCTTGTGTGTCTATTGGGTTTTAGCCACTGTACTAAGTGGTAGGTCTGCAGAGATCAAGAGGACATGGTCTCTGTACTCTAAGGGCTACCTGAATGGTGGGATTTATGTGTTAACCATATTACTGCTGAGAAGTTTCCAGTTAGTAGTTTGAGTACATCACCATCAATGTAATTTGGCATAAGTGATGCTTCCAGAATAATAGTCATTACTATTGGAACATACCTAGCATGATTTTTCAGGTGTTTTACAATATATCCTCCCTGTTCCTGGGAGGCATACTGGAAGCCTGTGGCTTATTGGTCATGTACTGATATGTCAAAGAGATTCTGAAACATTTAGCGTTTCCAAATCAACTTAATTCCTTCAAAATAAATATGTATAGGAGAGTGTTTTTTAAGTTTATTGATTAGACAGGCAAATGTGCTATAGTTAAGTCCTCGGATTGTAGTCCAGGTCATTCTCTTATTTAGTGTTATGAACATGAGAAAGATACTTAACCAGTCTAAGCCTCAGTTTCTCACTTGTAAGATAGAGAGCATAATAATGAGATATACTTCCTCAGTAGGATTTCTGTGAATATGATTAGGTATTAAATGCAGTTTATAATATTTCATATATTTTATTATTGTTAATAAAAACAAATGTAAGCTATAAAACCCTTGATAAATATTTATTATGAGACTGATATGCACCAGGTGCTATATTAGAACTGAAGACAGAGTCATGATTAAGATGGTCAAGATTTGGGGGACATCTGGGTGGCTCAGGGGTTGGGCGGCTGCCTTCAGCTCAGGTCGTGATCTTGGAATCTGGGATCGAGTCCCACATCAGGCTCCTGCAAAGAGCCTGCTTCTCCCTCTGCCTATGTCTCTGCCTCTCTCTCTCTCTCTCTCTCTCTCTGTGTCTCTCATGAATAAATAAATAAATCTTAAAAAAAAAAAAAAAAGATGGTCAAGATTTGGGATCCCTGGGTGGCTCAGTGGTTTAGCGCCTGCCTTCGGCCCGGGGCCCAGGATCGAGTCCTGCATTGGACTTCCTGCATGGAGCCTGCTTCTCCCTCTGCCTATGTCTCTGCCTCTCTCTGTGTGTCTCGCATGAATAAATAAATAAAACCTTAAAAAAATAAAAAAAGTGATTTAAAAAAAAAGAAAAAAAAGATGGTCAAGATTCCTAACTTTCACAGAGCTTATATTTTTTCTAGTTTAGAAGATAGACAACAGAAGCAAAACAATACCCACAATAATAGAATGTCATAGTGGCATGAAAAAGGACCTAGAGGGCAGCCCCGGTGGCGCAGCGGTTTAGCGCCGCCTGCAGCCCAGGGTGTGATCCTGGAGACCTGGGATGGAGTCCCACATCAGGCTCCCTGCATGGTGCCTGCTTCTCCCTCTGCCTGTGTCTCTGCCTCTCTCTCTAGCTGTGTCTCTATGAATAAATAAATAAATAAATGAAATCTTAAAAAAAAAAAAAAAAAAGAAAGAAAAAGGACCTAGATGTTTAGTAGGGTGCTGCTTTTAACTTTAACTTGAGTAACTAGAGCAGTCCTGACATTGCAATGAATTTGAAAAAGAAGGATGGATTCAAAGGGAATCAGATGCATTCTGTTTTGGACATTTGAGTTAGAGGCGTTAGTAGGAAATATATTCTCCTTGAAAAAAACTAAAACATAATAGCTAAAGCTAACCCTGTGTGATCACCATTCCTAGCCCCTGTTGAAAGGTGACTTTGAGGATCCCTGGGTGGCGCAGCGGTTTGGCGCCTGTCTTTGGCCCAGGGCGCGATCCTGGAGACCTGGGATCGAATCCCACATCGGGCTCCCGGTGCATGGAGCCTGCTTCTCCCTCTGCCTGTGTCTCTGCCTCTCTCTCTCTGTGACTATCATAAATAAATAAAAAATTAAAAAAAAAAAAAAAGGAAAAAGAAAGGTGACTTTGAGATTATGTGGGATTATAGGGAAATGTCAAGAGCATGGGAGTCAATGGAGCATATTGGTCTAGAAAGTAACAGACCCTGGGTCCAGGCTCCCTGGGTTCCATAACTTGGCTCTCTAACAGTATGGGTAAAGTCATATGATTTCCCTATGCTTCAATTTCTTAATCTACATAAAAGAAAAGATTTTGATAACTATTTCATAGGGTTGTTGTGATGATGAAATGAGTTAATTGTACATAAAGCATTTAGAACAATACTTGCCAATCACTAATGCTGGATTATTATAATGTGATATAAGTGCTTAATTATTGTAGGATAAGGACCGAAATGTGTGGAGTTATAAAGACTGGTAGAGAAGGGATGCTCAGGCAGCCCGGGTGGCTCAGTGGTTTAGCGCTGCCTTCAGCCCAGGGCCTGATCCTGGAGACCCAGGATCGAGTCCTACATCGGGCTCCCTGCATGGAGCCTGCTTCTCCCTCTGCCTGTGTCTCTGCCTCTCTCTCTTTCTCTCTCTGTGTCTCTCATGAATAAATAAATAAAACCTTAAAAAAAAAAAAGCAAATGTCATTATAACATGTTCCTGGGACAATTTTTACCTCCCAGGTATATTCAGCAAAAGACATTACAATACTGCTAAAAATACCAGCTCAGAAGGAAGTCAAGCAAATCTCAGCTTAAATCCTGACTCTGCCAATGGCTAACTTTGTGACCTTAGTTAACAGCCTTTATCCTATGGTCTGATGTTCCTCCTCAAAGGGATCATACTAAAGAAAAAACAAAAGAGAGAGAAGAAAGAAAATAAAAGAGCATTATGCTTCTATTTCAGGACTGACATGAAAATGAAATGTGATAATGAATGTAAACAGCTTAACACACAATGCCCAGTACAAGTAGTCAATAAACTGGACCTACTATTATTACTTGCCTCTCATTTTTTTCTTTCCCACTCTAGTCTCTCAAGATACTCCACATTCATACAGTGTTCTAAAAACTGAAAACCCTTCAGAGAGGGACTCCATAACTTCTTAAATAATCGCACCAAGCTTCTCCTGCACTCCATATCAGTTTCTCAACAAACAGGGACCAAAAAACAACAACAACAACAACAAAAACCCAAGAAAAACAAAATTTTGCAACCCTCCTCTATTACTCTACCATCAAGAATTCAAACTTGGCATGTCCTTAATTAACTAAAATCTCCCCTAGTTCTCAAAAGTTCCCAAACCAGATGCTTCTTCCTCCTCAGCAACTTTCAACCATATTACTGTTCTTATTTTACTGAGTCTACCCAGTGAGACATTTGGCTCCTTATCCAGGCTTTGATCCATCATTATCTACTTCTCTGTTACTTTCACCATCACCTATGCTAAGTCAACCCCTTTTTCATCTGCCATTAGTAACCTCCTACCATAACTTAATCATCCCAGGAGTTCCAGTCTCCAATCTTGCTTCTAGGCAATAGCATACTATGCCATGCAGTCTATTACATAAAACCTTACAAATATCATTTCATTAGCCTTTTAATAATTCCCTTCTGTGGCTTCCAGAAGTTGATTATAACTTTCTCCAAACTCTTCAAGACCATCACCTAACACTCTCGCCTGAATCATCAGATTACTGCAACTTTCACTTTGCTAAAGACATCAAGGCCATTGAGCATTCCTTCTCTTTTTTTTCAATTTTTTAAAAAGATTTTATTTATTTATTCATGAGAGACACAGAGAGAGAAAGAGAGAGAGGCAGAGACACAGGCAGAGGGAGAAGCAGGCTCCATGCAGGGAGCCCGATGTGGAACTGGATCCTGGGTCCCCAGGATCAGGCCCTGGGCTGAAGGCGGCGCTAAACCACTGAGCCACCTGGGTTGCCCCCTTTTTTTTTCTTTTTCTTTTTTAGATTTTATTTATTTATTTGAGAGAGAGAGAGAGCAAGCAGGGGGAGGGGCAGAAGGAGAGGGAGAGAGAATCCTAAGCAGACTCTGCACCAAACTTGGAGCTTGACACAGGGCTCCATCCCAGGACCCCAAGATCATGACCTAAGCTGAAATCAAGAGTTGGATGCTTAAACAACTGAGCCATCCAGGCATCCCAACATTTGCTTTTTTTTTTTTTAATATTTATTTATTCATGAGAAACACAGAGAGAGAAAGAGAGAGAGACACAGGCAGAGGGAGAAGCAGGCTCCATGCAGGGAGCCCGACGTGGGACTCGATCCCAGGTCTCCAGTATCACACCCTGGGCTGAAGGCCGCACTAAACCGCTGAGCCACCGGGCTGCCCCCAACATTTGCTTTTTGCGTAAAGATGGTAAGGTTAAATACCTGAGTTTAAATTGACTGAAGTGTTAGGAAGGATGGTGAATCAATTATCTAGAACACTGCTATGCTGTAAAACTTTCTGAGATAATGGAAATCTTTATATTTATCCAATATAGTAGCCACTCTATGGCTTTTGAGCACTTAAAATGTGACTAATGCCACTAGACACTGAAGTTTTAAATTTTTTGTTTTAATTAATGCAGATAGCCATGTGTGGTTAGTGTTAGTATAGTGGGTAGTCAGATCTAGAGCCCTCTATAAAGTATGGTCCCTGGAGAAGCACCATCTGTATCAGATAGGAATTTCTCAGCAATGCAAATTTCTGGGCCCCATCCCAGACTTCCTAAATCAGAAACTGTGAGGGTGGGGCCCAGCAGTCTGTTTTAACAACCCCTCCAAGTGATTTTGACGTGCCCTGAAGTTTGAAATCCTAGGTGTATAATGCAGTATTAAATCCTGTTTTGGTTTAATGTTATTGATTTGTGAGAAGACAACAGAACCAAGGTATAATTTGAAAAAGACAAGATGAGTATTGGGAGAATTGACAGCGACCTTCCTAAAACAAACATTTTTGAGGACTCGCTGATAATGGAGGATAATATGCGGAAAAACAGCAAGTTTAAGGATAGTTAGCATGAGAAAAGTTGCTAGGCCTTCTGGGGAAAAAAAGAGCAATGGAAAGCGAACATTTAGTGGGACTCTTACGAATATATGTTAGTCTTCATATTTGTAAAATGTAGCTGAAATAGTCAAATCTCAACTAGGATTAACTAGTAATTAAATTTAATGTTGATTAAAAAGAAAATCTTTTGTTTTCAATTCTATTGTTGAAAATTTGTCTTATGTGGTTAGTCTGTTTTTAAGAAACAATCAGTACAGGGGATATGGTTGGTTCTTTCCTTCCTAAAGGTCTTTTATCATCTTAGAAACGTCATTCTGAGTTGTTTAACATAGTATAGAAGAGTAGGTTTAAAATAGACTAACTCCAGGTAGTACTCTGGAAATTTTGTTTATGTGGAAGAAAAGCATCTGGCTTTCAGGTATTTTTTTGAGGGTTTTTTTTTTTTTTTTTTTTGGTGTTTAAAAAACTTAAGTCCCCTTATGTGCTCATTTTAATGCATTGTGACTCTTACAACATCATTATCAGGTGAGGGCATACTGTATATGAATATGCATAGCAGTAAGTTTTAGAACAGAAAAGGAGTAGGGATTTTCATTATTGAGTTTATCACTTTGATGCTCAGTGGAAATAGATACCTGACAAAGCAAGGAGATTTGTATAACGTTAGTGATTTCTGATGCATTCATTTAAAAAATATTTATAAAGTGCAGGTTGTCAGGCCCTGTGTTAGGCACGGGTAGTACAATGATGAACAATACAGACTAGGTTTATGTCCTCTTGGAGTTCATATGCTTGTCAAGGAGACATCAACAAAAACAACAAACTCACATTTGTCAAGTTGATAAGTGTTCTAGTTTAGAGTTCTTGGTTGCAAATAAAACAAACTGATTTCTAGTTACTTTAAGCAGAAAAGGGATTTTCTGGAGGGTATTGAGGAATTCAGAATTACCAGGAAGGCTGGAAAACAAGGTAAGACCTGGCCAAATGCTGCTGTGGGGTCCTCATGCTTGGGATATCACCACCTGCTGGCTGAATAGTTAGTGTCACCATTGCTGGCCCCCTGCCCCAGAAGATAATCCAACCTGTTGCTGGACTCTATTGCTCTGGACCATTTGCTGCCACCCTCTATATTCTCCACTGTGATGCTACAACCATAAAAAAGACTCAGCCAACCCTATACTTTTGTATTATTCCTCAAGTTTCAAAATCCAGTCAGGAATATCTGGTTGATTATAAGAGAATGGAAAAGGGAATATCTGTCCCCCTTTGGCCTCCTTATCAGGAGTCAGGGCTGCCTTCCATCTAATTTAAGATTTTACTAAATCTCCAGTTTTAGCCAAATTGCAAATGGCTGCCATAAGAGACAAGATAATTTAATTATTGCAAATTGTCCAAGTATAATGAAGGAAACAAAATGGGGACTGAGATAAACACTAATAAAAGGGGACCTTTAAGTGGGAATAAATAGGAAAGGCCTCTTTGAGCAAGAGATATTTAGCTGAGAACAGGTTGATAAACTGTCCCCATTTGTGTGCCGTTGAGGAGGCTCCCATGACCTGGGCCTTTCAGTGCTGAAACTGGAAAATCCCAGACAGATTTAGATGGGTTGGTCACGCTAGCTGTGCACGAAACATATATGGCATGACTCGAGGCAAGAGCAATCCATGAGGAGGGAATATTGTAGGTGCAAAGGTCCCAAGGTTGAGTAGATCTTGGTGTGTACAAGGAAGCCAGTGTGAGGAAGGGAGAGAGTTGCCTGAGGTGGGACGATAGAGGTAAGCAGGGGATAGACTGTGCAGGGCCTTAGAGCAATGGTGAGTGTATGGAGTTTATTCTAAGTGCATTAGGAAGCCATTAGCGGGTATTCATCAGAGGAATGATGGGACCTGGTTTGTTTTATGAAGTCCTCTCATTGCTAGATGAAAAAGGGATTAGAGAGGATTAAGGGTTCGAAGGAGGAGAGATGTTGGAATCAGGTGAGAATAGGATGGGAAGCTATTGTGGTAGTCTCAGGGAGGGTTGGTTGTAGCCTGGACTAAGGTGGTGGCTACAGAGACAGAAATGGATGAATTTAGAAGGTATTTTGAATACAGAACAGACAAGACTTGATGGGTTGGATATAGGCAGTGAAGGAAGGATAGGATCAAGGATGACTTTAGAAATTTGAAGTGTTTTTATTTCTAAGGGAAGACAAAAGCAGTCAGAAGAAAACTACCTTTTTCTCTCACCAAATATAGCATCCTATCTGCTTTCATACCCATATAACTGCCTTCCCTCTTATTCTGAACAAAGTGTCCCTTCTCCTATCTGAACTCCCTCCCCTTCTGCACTTCCTCCTATTCATCCATCCATCCATCCATCCATCATTCATTCAGTAATGATGCAGATACAGTAGTGATAAAGTCTGGGCTTTTGTACAGCTTATATTCTGGTCAGGAGGAAACAGACAAAGAAACAAATACAGGGATGCCTGGGTGGCTCAATGGTTAAGCGCCTGCCTTCAGCTCAGGGAGTGATCCTGGAGTCTGGGGATCAAGTCCCACATCGGGCTCCCTGCATGGAGCCTGCTTCTCTCTCTGCCTGTGTCTCTGTCTCTCTCTTCTCTCTCTCTCTCTCTCTGTGTCTCTCATGAATAAATAAGTAAAATCTTAAAAAAAAAAAAAAAAGAAACACATTTATAATATGACAGATGGTGAAATACTACAGTAAAAAAGCAGGTTAAAGAGAATAGGGAGCACCTGGCCTGGGATGGAGTATAGTGGGAGTTGATATTTTTTATAAGTTTTATTAGAGAAGACCTCTCTGAGAATGACATTTGAGCAGACTTCTGAAGCAGTGAGGGAGCCAAACAGTTATCAGAAGGGATGAGTTTTTCTAGGCAGAAAGAAGATCAAATGCAATGCTTCAGAAGTGGGGCTGTGCGTGGCATATTCATGGAACAGCAAGAAGGTCAGTGTGGCTGGAGTAAAGTGAGCAGGTACAGAGTGGTAGATGAAGGCAGAGAGCAGGTAGCAGGACAGGTCTCAAATAAATAAAATCTTAAAAAAAAAAAAAAGGAAAGAAAGAAACCCATAACTAACATCATATTCAGTGGAGAAACTGTAGGCCATTATAAAGATTTTGCAAAAACCCTGAGTCACATGGAAGCATCTCCTCTTGCCTGCTCCTGCAGTAATCTGCTCTTTTTCTCCCTCTTGTATTATCAGTTTTCTCCTTTTTCCTAGATTAATACTTTTCAAATTTTTTTTGGTATGAGAACTCCTTTGCAATCTTAAAAATTATGGAGAACACTTTACCTTGTAACTGATCTTAGGGGAAAAGCATCTAGTTTTTCTCCACTGAATATGATGTTAGTTATGGGTTTCTTTCTTTCCTTTTTTTTTTTTTTTTAATAGATTTTATTTATTTATTTGAGAGAGAGAAAAAGCAAAAGAGTATGAGTCAAGGGGAGGAGTAGAGGAGAAGGGGGTGGGAAAGAATCAAGCAGACTCCTGGCTAAGCAGGGAGCCTGACACGGGGCCGGTTTCACAACCCTCAGACCATGACTTAAGCTGAAACCGAGAGTCAGACTCTCAACTGACTGAGCCACCCAGGCACCCCTTGTTTTTATTTTTTTTTTGTCAAAGTAAGCCCCATGCCTAGCATGGAGCCCAACGCTCAAACTCATAACCCTGAGATCAAGACCTGAGCTGAGGGCACCTGGGTGACTTAGTGGTTGAGTGTCTGCCTTTGGCTTAGGTCGTGACTCCAGGGTCCTGGGATCAAGTCCCACATTGATCTCCCCACAGGGAACCTGCTTCTCCCTCTGCCTGTGTCTCTGCCTCTCTCTGTGTGTCTCTTGTGAGTAAATAAGTAAAATGAAAGAAAGAAAGAAAGAAAGAAAGAAAGAAAGAAAGAAAGAAAGAAAGAAAGAAAGAAAGAAAGAGAAAGAAAGAAAGAAAGAAGAAAGAAAGAAAGAAAAGAAAGAAAGAAAGAAAAGAAAAGAAAGATTTGAGCTGAGATCAAGAATCAGCTGCCTAACCAACTGAGCTACCCAGGCACCTGTAGTGACAGGTTCCTTGAGATACCCTTTGTGAAGCTGAAGAAGTTCCCTTCTAAGTTTGCTGAGAGATTTTAGCAGGAACAGATAATAGATTTTCTGAAATGCTTTTTCTGCATCTGCTGAGATGATCATGTGAGTTTTCTTTTTTAATCTATTAATATGGTTAATTACACTGATCTTATGATGTTAAAACAACATTGCATTCCCATGATAACCTTGTTTGGTCATGATGTAGTTTCCTTTTTATATATTATTGGATTTGATTTACTGAAATTTTACTGAGAATTTTTGTATCTCTGTTCATGAGAGATACTGATTTTTAGTGTTTTGTTTTCCTTGTAATGTCTTTCTTATTGAATCAGTGTAATGTCATCATTTGGAAAGAATTCTTTTTCAATTTCTGGAATAGAATTGGCATTTTTTGTGTGTGTGTTTTGTTTTTTTAATGTTAGGCCAGATTCACCAGTAAAGCCATTGTGACCTGGGCTTTTCTTTGTGGGAAATTTTTTTTTTTTTTTTTTTTTTAAATTTTTTATTTATTTATGATAGTCACAGAGAGAGAGAGAGAGAGAGGCAGAGACACAGGCAGAGGGAGAAGCAGGCTCCATGCACTGGGAGCCCGATGTGGGATTCGATCCCGGGTCTCCAGGATCGCGCCCTGGGCCAAAGGCAGGCGCCAAACCGCTGCGCCACCCAGGGATCCCTGTGGGAAATTTTTTAATTACTAATTCAGCCTCTACTTTTTGTAGATCTAGTTGGACTCTCTGTTCCTTCTTGATTCACTTTCACTGATTTTTATCTTTTGAGGAATCTGCCCATTTAATCTGAGTTTTCTCATTCATTGATATGTGGTTGTTTATAGTATCCCTCAAGACTTTTTTTTTTTATTTCTGAAAAATTGCTAGTAATGTCCTCTCTTTCATTCCTAGTTTTAGTAATTTGAGTCTTCTTTTTTTTCTTGGTCAGTGTAGCTAAAAGTTTATCAATTTTTGACTTTTTCAAATAATAACTTTTGGTTCTATTGTTTTTTATTTTTCTGTTCTTCTTTTTTTTTTTTTTTAATTTTATTTACTTATGATAGTCATACAGAGAGAGAGAGAGGCAGAGACATAGGCAGAGGGAGACCCCAGGATCATGACCTGACCTGAGCCAAAGCCAGACGCTCAACCACTGAGCCACCCAGGGGTCCCTTAGTTTCTTTTTTGATAGAAGGTTAGGTCATTGTCTTCAGGTTGTTCTTTTTTCTATTATGGGCCTTTGCAGCTGTAAGTTTTCATGTAAATACTACTTTAGCTTTATCCTTATGTAAGTTTTGGTGTGCCATGTCTTCATTTTTTTTTTTTTTTTTTTTTTTTATTTATTATAGTCACAGACAGAGAGAGAGAGAGGCAGAGACACAGGCAGAGGGAGAAGCAGGCTCCATGCACCGGGAGCCCAACGTGGGATTCGATCCCGGGTCTCCAGGATCGCGCCCTGGGCCAAAGGCAGGCGCCAAACCGCTGCACCACCCAGGGATCCCTCATGTCTTCATTTTTATTCATCCAAAAGTATTTTCTAATTTCCCTTGAGATCTTTGTTGGCCCAATTGTTATTTAGGAGTGTGTTGTTTAATTTCCACCTAACTGAATTTTCCAGATCTTTTTTCTGTTATTAATTTTTATTTTTATTTTATTATTTTTTTTTTAAATTTTTATTTATTTATGATAGTCACAGAGAGAGAGAGAGAGGCAGAGACACAGGCAGAGGGAGAAGCAGGCTCCATGCACCGGGAGCCTGACGTGGGATTCGATCCCGGGTCTCCAGGATCGCGCCCTGGGCCAAAGGCAGGCGCTAAACCACTGCGCCACCCAGGGATCCCATGTTATTAATTTTTAAAGATTTTATTTATTTATTCATGAGAGACCCACAGAGAGAGGGAGGCAGAGACACAGGCAGAGGGAGAAGCAGGCTCCATGCAGGGAGCCCAATGTGGGACTCGATCCCGGGACTCCAGGATCACTCCCTGGGCCAAAGGCAGGTGCCCAACTGCTGAGCCACCCAGGGATCCCCTTTTTTTCTGCTATTAATTTCTGATTAATCCATTGTGGTCAGAGAGCATACTTTGTATGATTTTTATTGAAAATAGCTATTTGAGAGTCTTCTGTATAGAGGGAAAATTTGAATTTACAGATAGAAAAAATCATGTAAGGCAAAAATGAGGGGATTTAAAAGGGCCAGAACCTAACCATGACGAATCCAACATCTGTTAGAGTTTTGGCAGGTAAGGAGGCCCAAGAAAGAAGACTGAGAAGGAGCAACAGAAAGGTAGAAGCATCATGGTTCGTTTAGTTTAGGGATTGCCTGTACTAGCACTAAACTAAACTGGGAGGTGCCATTGAAGCCAATGAAGGAGGCAATAGCCAACTCAGTGGAAGCCACTATGAAGTTCAGAGAGGTCTATGTCTAAAGAGTGACTGTCAGATATGGTGACATGAAGACTGTTGAGAACCTTGACAAGAGCAGTAGTATGGTGCAAGCAGAAGCAAGCCTGTGTGTGTTGAAGATTGTGTAGGCCATGAGGAAATGATGATGCCTCCTCACTTTACAAAATAATGATTATTCATTTAGACCTTTTTATAAAATATGCAGGTAGAATCGAGCTTAGCAAGTTTCTTTTCTTCTTCTTGGCCTTTTCAATCCTTAAAACTCCCGTATATTCAAAGTGTTTATTGATTCCTTAAAGAAGAAAAGTCTCTAATGCATAGATGATGAATGCAATCTAATCCAGCTGGTCCTGGGTTCCTCCTATCTATCACTGCTTCTGAGAACTGGGAAATTCGCTAGACAAAGCTACAGTATCATCACTGTCATCATCCCTTCATGACCAAACATTTATGCTCTTTGCAGTAAGTTGCTGTTTGTTTTTATATACATGTTTTAAAAAGACACTATCAGAACAGTAGTGGCTGTTTCTATTTGTTAAAGTAGTTTTCTCCTATTATTTATTTCTGGATTCTTGCCTTTAGACTATATGAAACCCAAAAAGTTGTTTATCAGTTTAATTATCATAATAACAGCTACCAGAAACCTAAAGCATTGATGCAAGAGAATAGACTTGAGAAATAGACGCATGCATATATGGACAATTGATAATTAGCCCAAGATACAACACAATTAAACTGAGAAACAATTTCAACAAATTGTGCTGCTGCAATTGACAACCTATATGAAAAACAAAAACTTTGGGGCACCTGGGTGGCTCAGTGGTTGAGCATCTGCCTTTGGCTTAGGTCATGATCCTGGGGTCCTGGGATCAAGTCCACTATCAGGCTCTCCTCAAGGAGCCTACTTCTCCCTCTGCCTCTCTCTCTCTGTGTGTCTCTCATGAATAAATAAATGAAACCTTTATAAAAAACAAAAACAAAAAACCTCAATCCGTACCTTATATCTTGTATAGAAATTAGTGCAAAATGGTTAATAGACCTGAATATGAAATCTAAAACTATAAAATATCTGAAGAAAAAAACATAGAAAATTTCTGTGACCTTGGGTTAGGTAACAATTTCTTAGATATAATACTAAAAAATGGATATGGGGATCCCTGGGTGGCGCAGCGGTTTGGCGCCTGCCTTTGGCCCAGGGCGCGATCCTGGAGTCCCGGGATCGAATTCTGCGTCGGGCTCCCCGTGCATGGAGCCTGCTTCTCTCTCTGCCTGTGTCTCTGCCTCTCTCTCTCTCTCTGTGTGACTATCATAAGTAAATAAAAAAAATTAAAAAAAATAAAATAAAAAATGGATATGTTTCCCTTACTAGCTAAATCATTAGACTCTTTAAAATGAGCCCTTAGAGGCACCTGGGTGGCTCAGTCAGTTAAGCTTCCAACTCGATTTTGGCTTAGGTTGTGATATCAGGGTAATGAGATCCAACCTGGCATCGAGCCCTTTGTTCAGCTCCACTCTCAGTGGGGTGTCTGCTTAAGATTCTTTCTCTCCATCTGCTCCTCCCCCCCAAAATAATAAAGAAATAAATCTTTTTTTAAAAATAATAAAATAAATTACAACGAGCCCTTAGCTTAGGAATTTGGTGTGTTCTAGAGAGGCTCTTTTGGTTAAAAGAAACAAAGATCGCAACTAAGGCCATCCTATTGGAAATTTTGATCTGGCTTCCTCCTGCCTTCTCAGGGTATAAATGAAAGTATCTGAAGGGAAATCTTCAAGAGGTCTGGGTAACCTGTTCCTCAATCTTTCACCATATCTCTTCTGCCACTATAACTTTGTTTCAGCCATGTAGTCATCATTGGCCTCACAGCCTTGACTGTATCTTTTGGCATCTTCCTTTTAAGCTTTGGCATCTGTTGCTGCCTAGTTATTTTGCCATTTTCTAAGTTAGACTCCCAGGAGAGGAAACCTAATTGGCCCAGATTATTACATGTTCTAGGCCACTGGATGGATGCGTCAAACTAGCACTGGCTGGTCAGTGGCTCTGAGTAGGGTTGTGGGGACATAGGGAGTTGACTGGCAGAGATCCAAGGGAAGAGGTAGATATAAAATATTGGAATGTAAAATGTGAACTGTACCTTCAGCTGGTATTAGGAACCATGGAGTTTCCCTTAGATGGGACCATGGATGTTACAAATGCTGCAATAGATAAAGTTATTATAAAATAAAATATTGATGTTTTTATTTTAGTCTCCCAGAAACCATTGACCATCAATTTGTTTTCTAGTTATGGCTCTCTTATTATCTAGCCCCCTTCTAAATCAATACACATTAGTTAGTGAGATGAATGTATAAAGTAGGAATTCTTGGTTTTCGTGTAGGCCAGAGGTAGAAGGTATCTGGGAACAAGGATAAGAATTTTGGATTAGTTGAGGGATCCCTCACTGCCTCAGTCAATAGAACACAGGACTCTTGATCTTAGGATCATGAGTTTGAGACCCACTTTGGAAATAGAGATTATTTTTTAAAAATTAAAAAAAAATCTTGATTATTTGAAAGTTATTATCAGAGGTCATTTAATATATCCCCCTGCCTCTGGTTATAACACTCAAATCATGGCTTTCAAGGAGATAGTGGTCCACCTTCTTGAACATTAGTCTGAGTTAGTAACTTCCAAGGCCAGTTCTTTATGGTATTTAATCCATTTTTTTCCTGATGGGCTTCATAATATCAATCCTATAATGGCCATCCTGATGCCAGATTCTAATGTTCCCTTTTCCCTTGCATGATGCTTATTTTGCTATTTTTCTTTCCTATTAACAACCTGCTTTATAAGAGAGCTGAGTTATTTTTTCCTCTCTCCCTCAAAGAAACCATTACCCCAAGAAACTGACACATACTCTTGCTGCCTAGTATTTTTTCACCTAGACTGACCCTTTTGGTTTGTCATCTTCCATTTTGTTGGGGTTCTTAACTCTTGATTGTCAGAGTCTTAGGATCCCATAGAGAGACTGTGGGATTAGGTTGGTTTGTTTGGTTTTCACTTGACTGGAGGAACTGAGCTTGCATTTGCTTTCTCCTATAAGAATTGGTACATATAAGATGGTCAGGTGGTGAATTTGATTTGGCTAGAGTTAATACATCTTGGGGAGATGGAACATCACACACCCTGAGGAGAAAGATGTTAATGAGGTAGGGAAGAGTGGTTCCTTACCTAAGGTTTTGCCTATCAAAGTTGAGTGTTGCTAGAAATCGCCAGGGCAGCTTGCTAAAATGCAGATTTTAATTCAGTAGGTCTGGGGTGAGGCTCAACATCTAGGATTCTTCATTTCTAACAAGTTTGCAGGAAATGTTCATGCTGCAGGCCTGAAGAGGAGTAAGAACATATGGGGTTGATATTCCCATACAGGCATCTCTGAATAGAAGCTCCTTGTATCGCTCCCCTTCGTTGCCAGAGAATTTGAACAGGCCAAGACTGAAGCGGACCGTAAAATTCAAGGACAGCCCAAAATCACATAAAGACAAAAAGGAGTCTTGTTCTAGCCACAAAGAGCTCGGGAAGGTAAGCTCTTTTAAGATGAAAATCTGTTTGGGACACCTGGGTGGCTCAGCCATTGGGCATCTGCCTTTGGCTCAGGGTGTGGTCCCAGGCTCCCTACATGGAGCCTGCTTCTCCCTTTCCTGCGTCTCTGCCTCTCTCTGTGTGTCTCTATGAATAAGTAAATAAAAAAATTTTTTTAATCTTTAAATAAAAAAAAAAGATGAGAATCAACTTAATCCTCTACCTTGTTGTGTTCTGTGCTTTTTTGGTATGAGGATTGCTTTACGATGTCTTGTCTTCTTTCTCATTAATTTATATCTCTTTGTTCTTTATGTCTTTTCTTTTCCACATCTGCACCCCTATATAAAATATTTAACATTAAATATCTCTTATATTTCTGGAAATGATGTTGGCATACTGTCTTCCCAACCTTCTTTTATGAGATTGAGAGGACACAGAGAAATGTAAATTTTTTAATGCTGTTTTACCTGTATTCTGACAGAAACAGCATCATGGAACACACTGGTTTGGTGGGAGGCAACTTCTGAAAAATTTAGCCATTATTCCCTATCCCTCCTTAAAAAAAACCCTAGATACTATATAATAAAATCAGCGTATGGTAGTGTAGAAATGCACATAAACAAAAGAAGCTCTTGTGAAATGCTTGCAATCCCATAGGCCAGAGTTAATTACTTTCAACACTTGGTAAATATATTCCTCTAGTCTCTTTGATGTAGATTTTTTTCTTTTATTAGAGTAGGGTCACAAAGCACTCATTTTCTCACTTTCTTAAGGATATCATGAACTTATTTTCTTGTCAAGCTACAGCATAACTTTTTTTGCATATGTGTATACCATATAATGTATTAAATATGATTTGTTTAACCAAGAACCTGTTATTTATTGGTAATCTTTCTCTATTATAAACTTGCTGGCATATCCATTTTTACAGCCAGATCTTTGTGCATATTTATATTTCCCTAGGAAAACAAATGGAAATATTTGATCAATGTGTGTGCATATTTTTTTTTCCAAAGGGTATGCATATTTTTAATAAATCTCCACTCCTTCTGTCTCTTGGTTTTTAAACCTCTAACATGAGAAATGGGGTTGGGGGAAATCTTGTCATTCTCAGGGCTTAGGTCTAAAGAAGACAGTTTCTCTCTGTGACATTAATATTATTCAGATGCTGGAGGAAGATTCTTACCAGGGATCTCTGATTGGTGATTTCTCCAAGGTGAGTTTGGTTACATTCATCTTATATTCCATTGAGTCATTTTGGATCTTAGTCTTTTTTTCTTTGCTTGAAGAGGATGGTAGGTATAATATGCATCCTCACCAAGTACTATTTGATAAACTGAAGATGCTATGGTGGAAGATTTAGATCCTAAGCCTCTCCAGTGAAAAAGTATTTCTATTCATTCTGGGAAAATCCAGAGCAGTGGGAAAGTATAAGGCTTTTTACTTTTTTTTTACTTTTTTCTTTTTAAAAATATCTTTTAAAATTATGTAAATAATATCTGGTCATTACAGAAAGAGTAGAAAATGAAATATACCTCAAATCTTATAAAAATATATATACTTTAAAGATTTTATTTATTTATTTATGAGAGACACAGAGAGAGACAGAGACACAGGCAGAGGGAGAAGCAGGCTCCATGCAGGGAGCCCGACGTAGGACTCGATCCTGGGTCTCCAGGATCACGCCATGGGTTGAAGGCATCGCTAAACCGCTGAGCCACCTGGGCTGCCCTCAAATCTTATAAAAATATTATTGCTTTTAACATCTTGGTATATGTAAAATACCTCCAGACTTTTCCTATGTATTTTCACAAACACACATGCACATACCCAAATAAATTTTTTTATTTTCTCACAAAAAAATGATTTTGTTATACTGTTTTGTTATACTGTTTCCCCCATCATTTAATGTATCAGGAACATCTTTTCATGTCAATGATTTTTTTTTCCCATTGGTTCTTTTGAAGGCATCTGTTTTTGTTTTTGTTTTTGTTTTTTATTTATTTATCTTTGGGGGTGGGTAGTGGCAGAGGGAGAGGGAAAGAGAAAGAATCTTAAGCAGGTTCCACTCCCAGCGTGGAGCCTTTCTCAGAGTTCTCTGTATGTAACGACCCTGAGATCATTACTTGAGCTGAAATCAAGAGTCGGAAGCTCAACTGACTGAGCCACCCAGGCGGCTCATGTAAAATCCCACAAATGAAGAACAATATATGGGTCTTTGATCTCAAACTGAGGTATAGAAAACTTGCTGTTATTTCAGTTTTTCGGTATTTCTAGGTATGTGTGTTGCCAACCGTGTCAGGGAGACACCAAGATCTGAAGTACATCAACCCAGAAACAGTAAGCAGATTTCTGGAGATGGTAACTGGTTACATAAGCTACCATCTGGTCTGTTCTGTCCCTAAAATCCCCACTTCCATTGTATTTCACTGTGTTCACTTACATTAGGTTCCTCATTCATCTGAAGCTGTATTGAAGAACTCCTATTTATCCCATTCTTTTGCCTTTGTTTTTAATTCAACAAATGATAGATAATTGTTACAAAGGAAAGAAAGCAAGGAAAGAAGAGAGAGAAGTAAAAAAGTCAAAATCACTCAACTTTTGGCAACCTTATATCCTGGTTTAGTCCCATTGACACCTTTTAGTGCATGGTAATTATTAATAGTATTCTCTCACTCTCAAAAGTATCCTAGTTTGTGCAATAATTATTTGGTTGCCCTACCCATAATCTCATTGCTAGAGATAACTACTAGCAATATTTTCCTTATGGCCTTCCAGATTTTACTCTGGAATATATTTGATAAAAATAGTATAGTAACATGTAAAGTCAGCTTATTAGCGAGTCATTGTAAACATTTTTTTTTTTAGATTTTTTAAAGGTTTTTTATTTATTTATTAATGAGAGACAGAGAGAGAGAGAGAGAGACAGGCAGAGACACAGGCAGAGGGAGAAGCAGGCTCCACACAGGGAGCCTGATGTGGGACTCGATCCCAGGTGTCCGGGATCACACCCTGGGCCGAAGGTAGTGCTAAACCGCTGAGCCACCCGGGCTGCCCTTTTTTTTTTAGATTTTATTTATTTATTCATGACAGACAGAGAGAGAGAGGCAGAGACACAGGCAGAGGGAGAAGCAGGCTCCATGCAGGGAGCCCGATGTGGGACTCAATCCCTGAACTCCAGGATCATGCCCTGAGCCTAAAGCAGAACTTAACTGCTAGGCCGTCCAGGCGTCCCTGTAAACATCTTTCTACATTGTTAAAACAAAACTATATTATCATTCTAATGACTATATAATATTCTATTTTATTGACATGTATAATTTAACCAAACTGCTATTTTTGAATATTGAAGTTATTTGTAACTTTTAAAAATTATTTGATAACTTAAGCTAACTAATATTTAATAGTTAATATTTGATATTAACTATTAACTATTTGATAACCTAAAATGATGGCTGAGATGAATATTGTTGTGCCATATCTTTGCATACGTTTCTGTTTGCTAAAGATGTTGGGAAAGAAATTGCTGAGTCAAAGTTAATTACATGTGCATTTACAAAGTTAGCTCCTGGAAGGTTGAACCAAGTTACACTCCTACAAGTAGCTTAAGGATATCAACCCTTTCCTTCCATATCCTTTTCTGAAGAGCTTGCTTTCTTCCTTTACGATGGAGCATGGGGAACCCATTTCCCATTTCTTCTTGCAAAGTCAGAATTGCTACCTGCTACCTGTACCACTGCAGAAGTCCTTGGGTGTCCTGAGAGGATGATTGCAATGCCTTGAATATGGTTTTCTCTGGTATCTTGGCAATACCAGCTATTTTGGTGCTCCAAAAGACCATTTTATATTTTATCCTCCTGACTGAGGGGTAGAGATGAACTATTGCCCCATTTCAAATATAGGGGGCTTTTGGAGACTGGGGATAGAGTGGAATCCTGGGTGACTAAAGGGAATGTGAATCAGGAACTGTGTGATTGACTCTTGTCTCCCAGAGTGATGAGGAACAGAGTATTCAATCATTTCTATACAGGTGGCTGCCTTACTGACAGGGAAGTTCCAGAGTCTGATTGAGAAGTTTTATATCATCGATTGCCGCTATCCATACGAGTACCTGGGAGGACACATCCAGGTTAGGTTACATTGAGGCCATTGGTGGGGAGGAGTTGGAGGTAGCTCTTTAATGAGAAGGGTCTATGGACAAAGATCCTATGAACTCCAGAACCAGGGAAGAGGTTCTACATTTAGAGCACATCAGAGCTACACATCCTCATTCCTGTTCTAATTCTGTATACCTTGAGCAATTTACTTTTCCTTTCCCTCCTAGACCAACCTCCCATTATTCTATTGGAGCCAGGGGCTCCTGCTTGGAAATAAAATATTAATCCAAGGACTGAGAAGCACTTTGTAGACACTCATAAACATTCCTCACAATGATTCCTACACATTGGGGGTGAGGGGGTGGTCAGTTCTACAAACATTTGAATACCTACTACATGCCAAGCTCTATGCTAGTCTTTGAGGATGGACACAGAGACTTAATTAGATCTATACCCTGAAAGTGCTTACAGTCTAGACTTCCTGTCCCAAATATCCCAAGATGGTATCCTAGTTATTTCTAAGTGTTGAAACTATCCGCAGGCCCTTAAGAAGAAAATACTGAAATTCTTCTGCAGGGAGCCTTAAACTTATACAGTCAGAAAGAACTGTATAACTTCTTTCTGAAGAAGCCCATTGTTCCTCTGGATACCCAGAAAAGAATAATCATCGTGTTCCACTGTGAATTCTCCTCAGAGAGGGGTCCCCGAATGTAAGTGTCTAAATGGGGTAGGGCAGGGGTTAGAAATGGATCTTGAATTGGGACTTACAACCAGGGAACCTAGCCAGACCAGTTCAGACAGAGACTGGAATGAATGAATGCATTCTTTGCATTGTAGTTTAAAGGTTAGGGAGGTGGAAGAAAAGGTTTCTACAACTTAAAAGTTTGGTGCAGAAAAGGAAAAATGATTGGGAATGAGGAGGAGAAAGAATGACTACTTGAATCTTGTTTTGGAAAAACAGTGAGATCTGGAGGTCTGTTGGGTTACCCATAGTCTATTCTTCCTTCCCCTCCCCAGCGAATGGCCCATGGAATCCTGACCTTGCTTCTTTCCACCCCACCCACATCTGGGTTTTCTCTAAAGGTGCCGCTCTCTGAGAGAAGAGGACAGGGCTCTGAACCAGTATCCTACATTGTACTACCCAGAACTATATATCCTCAAAGGGGGCTACAGAGACTTCTTTCCAGAATATACGGTAAAGGATGGGACACATGGGGCAATAGGAGAGCTCAGACTTAGGGGAGCCAACTTAAGCATGCAACTTCCAGGGCTTGCAAAGCCCTCTGAGAAGAAATTACTGCTCCTTCTTAGCCACCACCAAACAGCATCTCTATTATACATAGTAGGCAGAATTCTGGATACTAGAGCATCCTTTACTTTGTCCCCTACCTTTCAGGAGCTGTGCGAACCACGGAGCTACTGCCCTATGCATCACCAAGACCATAAAGCTGAGCTGCTGAGATGTCGAAGCCAGAGCAAAGCATGGGAAGGGGAGCGGCAGCTGCAGGAGCAGATTGCCTTACTGGTGAAGGATGTGAGCCCATGATAATGGGTCAGTGGTTGGCTGCTTAGGAGTCACCAAAAGACGCTGTAGAAACCCTGAGCAGAAAGAGTCCATGTTGTATGTGGCTAAACCCAAGATTGTCTGCAAACCAACAAGTTGCCAAGCTAATGAAATTCCAGGCCTGAGGGTTGGTTTTAGCAGAGCTGCTGGCTGGTGACGGAGTCTGAGAGTAGCCTTGAATTATATGGAGATTTGTGTTGCTTCAGGAAGTAGTTACATTCTCTTCCTAATTAGACTTCTCTTCTAGCAGGCCAGCCAGCTCTTTTCCTGGGCTTTTGCCTGTATAAGAGAGTTGCCCATCTTCTTTCTTGCCTTCTTTGTTTCCTTCTCTCCCGTTTTCTTAAATGGGAAAATAAAAAAAAAATAAAAAAGATAAAAAAAAAATAAATGGGAAAATAAACACTGCAAAAGGAGAGATTTGATTGTGTGGGCCCACTCCGCTCCTAGAAGATCTTTACAAGGAAGAGATCACCAAGTTAGACTCCTTCAAGCAAAGGCATAACCATCTCGATTTATAGCTGGAACCAAGATGCTTTTCTCTAGACCAATGGTTCTCAAAGTTTGGGCCCTGGACCCTGGGCATCATCTAAACTTCTTTCAAATGTAAATTTTCAGGCCTCACGGCAGATCTACTAAATCAAAACCTCTGAGGGCTCAGAATTCTGGGTTTTAAAATTTTTCAAGTGATTCTGATGTATGCTGAGGCTTGAGAACCACTGCTGTGGAATTAAGGAAAACTTTTTTTTTTAAGTGAGGGTAGGGGGTAGGGTGGGGAGAGGGGTGCAAGAGGGGCAGAGGAAGAGAGAGAGAATCCCCCTGCCCAGTGCAGAGCTGGAGGCAGGACTCATTCCACCAATTAAACCACCCAGGTGCCCCTTAAGGAAAACCGTTTCAATTGCATTCTTTAGCAATATCCCAGCTTTCCTTTCTATGGTATGAATTACCTGAAAGTGTGCCTCACACTCAGCAGCCTGATAACTAGGCTCAGAAAACCAAGGTGATTGGCATCTCTAAGGCAGGTTATAGATCTGAGTTGGGCTTGAAAAGATTCCTTATCTCCAGCCTCAATGGAATTTTGACTTTTTCCATTTCCCAACTCTTTCCTTGACTTCATTTCACATTTCACAGAGATAAGCTTAAGACTTGGGATAGCTGGAAATAGAGATCTGTGCTGTCTGAAGATAGAAATAAAAGGATACAAAAGTAGCAAGCAAGGGCACTTAAGGAAGACCTTTTACTTTTATTTTTTAAAATATTTTATTTATTTACTTGAGAGAGAACACAAGTAGGCAGAGAGAGAGGGAGAGGGAGAAGCAAGATCCTCACTGAGGAGGGAACCTGACTCAGGGTTCAATCCCAAAACCTTGGGATCATGACCTGAGCCAAAGCAAATGCTTAACTGGTTGAGCCACCCAGTCGCCCTAAGGAAGACCACCTAAACTGCATTCTTCAGCACTATTGCAGGCTTTCCATTCTTAGAGTTCTTGAAGGCAAGTAGGCTTCGTAGTGAGATACAGCCCTATAGCCCAGGGTGGCAGTGGAATTTACTAAGTATTGTCAACTGTCCTGCATTAACCTAGTAGCAATGATAGCCCAGAACTAGAAAAGGACAGAGAGGCTCTGAAGCTTGGCTGAGATGAGACAAAAGTGACCTCTTCCCAGGTTCTGGAGCAGGGAGACTTTTTGTTGTTGTTTTTGTTTAAGATTTTATTTATTTATTCACGAGAGACACAGAGAGAGAGAGGCAGAGACAAGCAGAGGGAGAAGCAGGCTCCATGCAGGGAGCCCAATGCGGGACTTGGTCCCGGGACCCCGGGATGAGGACCTGAGCCAAAGGCAGACACTCAGCCACTGAGGCAGCTAGGTGTCCCACGGAGACCTTTTTTAGGTGAGTGGGAGGAAAGCAGGGCAGTGGCTGGACTGGTGTTTTTAAGATTCGCCAGTGCGGTTCTCCTGAACTGTCGTGCGTGCGCCACCCAGCAGAGGGCACTGCTGTACTCTTTAAAGCAGCTTCTGGAGCGAAACTACCTGGCCTTCTCCTGGAGCCTTTGAGCTCAGAGCTCAGGGCTGAGGGGCAAGGAGAGAAAAGCTGTTTCCATATTAGGTGGATTTGGAGAATATTCTGCTCCTCCATCTCACTACCACATACTTACCACTGCCAAACAGGCACCCTGAGAAAAATGAAGCACTTCCACCTCCAAGTATGAGGAGGGGGTCCCCTGATTCATTGCCTAACCTAGTGGGTCATTTCCACTAGGAAATGACCTGATCATTTTCCTGATCATTTTCTTCAGAAAAGTAGAACCAAGCCCCTCCCTCTCCTGGGAAGAGACTGCTACACAGGTTCACATTTCAGTAATCTTAATTAAGTAGAAATTCGGGATCCCTGGGTGGTGTAGCAGTTTAGCGCCTGCCTTTGGCCCAGGGCGTGATCCTGGAGACCCGGGATCGAATCCCACATCAGGCTCCTGGTGCATGGAGCCTGCTTCTCCCTCTGCCTATGTCTCTGCCTCTCTCTCTCTCTGTGTGACTATCATAAATAAATAAAAAATTTTTAAAAAATTAAGTGGAAATTCTGAGTCACAAAATGAAAACTAGGGCTTAATTAGTTTATCTGCTTTGTGAAAAAAATAGTATTTGCCCAAAAGGCACCATTTTCCTATATAATATCTTGTAATATCCTTCCATTGCATAGGTGCCATGTAATTTGATTCATGTTATTTTCAGGAATAATAATAGTAAACATTTTTCAGGTGCTTACTATATGCAAGACTTTTTACAAACTCATTTTATATGTATAAGCTAATTTTCACAATAATTCTGTGACGCAGGTACTTATTGTGCACATTTTACAGATAAATTGAGAAACAAGGATTAAGTAACTTTTTAAGATCACACAGCTAATGATGACAGTGTTGGGATTTGAATATGGGCAGTATGGCTCCAGTGTTTGTACCTTGAATGGATTCACTGTTACCAAATCCTCATCAAAGAACAGTGTGCCTTTCTAGAGTGGCCTTGTATTAGATGTTAAATATATAAGAGCCTCAATTATAGATTTCTTAAGAAGTCAGGGCCATAAGGGTTGCATGGGCTTAGCAGGTGAGGCTAAGGGCTAAGACCCCAGCCCAGAGACCTTGGCATGAAGCACAGAGCCGGTTAGCTCTACACTAACACTGACTGTATTTGTTCATCATAAAGTCAAGAAAGGAAGGTTGGAAACCTTTCTAAAAACATGGTTTTCGATCTCAGCTCAGGACCCAGCTGACCTCTGCCATAGAGAGGGGAGGAACATTTTCCTTTCCTCATCAATATAAAGTTGGGAGGAAGTATAGAAGATTCTCTTTCCCCATTCAGTTCAGGCAAATGTTGAAGAAACACCAATTCCCTTAAACATATATCTGGGGTTGTCAATTCTAAGTACCACAGGTATTCAATTATGACACTGTCCCTGCCCTCAAGAGACTGACAAGGTAGGAAATGATTCTCCCTTTTTTCCCCCATCCCTATAAGCAGTCTGGCCCACTAGCAAAGGAAAGAGGTACTATAGAGGTACTATAGCCTACAGCTCCAAAGCAGCAAGTCTGGTGGTTGGGGGCAGGCCAAGATCACAGAAAAATTAACTCCTGCGTGCCCCCTGGAAATGATACCATTTATTCAGCGCTTGCTCTGTGCCAGGCACTATGTATATTTGTATAATCCTCACAACTGTTCCATCAAATAGATGCTGTTATTAATTTTACCTATGAAGAAACTGAAGCACAGGAAAATTAAGTGCTGTGCCCAAGGCCATCTAGCCTTTGTTGGAAATGGCAGTCGAATCCAGACAGTCTAGAAAGCTTGTGTTCTTAACTATTCACCATACTGCTAACATCCTAGGTGAGGTTAGCAGCAGGAGTTAAGGCTTCCAGTGAGAGAGGGCTTGCTAGAATGCAGAAAACCATGACTACAAATGAAGGTGGAGTAAGATGCAAGGTTTTAGACTGTTGAACCCAATCAGTGGATTGCAAAGCCTCCCAGAGCAGGATTTGTGTCTTAATCATTGTTGCACCTGGTACAAAGTTAAACCCATAACCAGTCTCAAAAGACATTGAACTGAATGACAGCATCGTCTTTGTAGAAAGGACAGACTCATTTGTCATTATCCACAAGGTTCCCAAAGGCAATGCTGCTTATCTAGCAGGTGTTGGCAGTCACAGGGGACATGGTTGGTAGGGAGAGTGTGTGCTGGAAGAGCTGTCAGTATAAATGTTGGAGTCCTATTTATTTGCAGAGTCTTCCTCATCCCTCTCCTACCTCTGGTTTCCAATCATCATTCAAGGCCTAGTGATGTCAGGCTCTCCACTCCACTGCCCACATGGAAAGTTGCTCCAGCATCTCATTCTCACAAAAAGGCTGACCTGTTAACAGGTGGAATTGGGCATTGGTCTTAGCCTAGCATTTTGACTTTGTTCCTACCTTCCTTGTCCATTCCATAGGGATGGCACTGAATAGACACTTAGAGTATGCATTCTGAGCACATGCTTTTTCCCCAGCCTATTCTGCCGCCAAACTTGATTAGGCTTGGTTGCTGAAGGAGGGGGAGAGCAGAGGTGACACCCCTCATCTTGCCCTCCCGCCTCTGTTGATTCATACATCTCTGAGCCGTTTCCTAGCATCCCAGCCATCTGAAATTGTTACCTTTTAGGGTGAATGGGTGGTGCAGTTGGTGATGCGTCCAACTCTTGGTTTCATCTCAGGTCAGATCTCAGGGTCATGAGATCAAGTCCTGAGTCAGGCTCCAAGCTCTCGGAGTCTGCTTGAGTTTCTCTCTTCCTCTCCCTCCGCCACTCCACCCCTCCCCACATACACCCATATTCTCTATATCTCTCAAATAAGTAAATAAAATTTTGATGTTGTTACCCTTTGCTTTTAAATTCCATTCTGAAACTATTGCCAGAGTGGAGTGGACAGTGGGGGGCTATCTGTCCCCAGGTCAGCTCTCTAATCTTACTGGAGGAGAAGTTATAAGGAGGTAGTATGGAGCTGGCGGAAAACAGGCCCTGTACAAAAGCTGAGTAGCCAGATGTTCACTTTCACAGCTCTTCTGGAAGACTGGCAGGGCAGATAGAGATTAAAGCGAAGCACAAACTCCATTTAAAGTGCATTACAGCTCAGGAACTAGCTCCCCCTGGGCAGGAGAAGGGAGGAAAGGGCACAAGAGGCCACATCTCTTCTTCCTTATCTAGGGCCACATGTCTCCCTCCTAGCTTTGTGAAGGGTGATTTACACCCCTGGCCGGAATGACTCTCTTTCTGGGCTGATTACATCGACAAATGCCCCCCAGAGGCCACAGCAGGATGGCCATATTCAGAAGCAGCAGCCAATAAATCTCAGAGCTTTATATTGCACTTCTCAGTACCCCACTCCTGGCCCTCCGCCAGGCCTCTGTACAAGTGAGGAGAGGGCTTGGGCTTCAGAGGTAGGGGGCAAAGACCCCCACTTGCTTTCATCATTTTCTATCTGAGCACTGCTTATTCTTCCAAGTCATTGTGCCTCTGTTTTTACCCGGGCAGCAGGTGGGAATCAACCCTAGATCCAACAAATACCCTTACCCTTGTGGGGAGAGATCCTGGGCTCTGGGCACAGATGGGTTTCTACCTCGCTGTTTAATCCTGGTAGAGCAGGTGCTTTCTGGAACATTACCTAAAGATGAGGAGGTCTTTCTAGCCACCTTCCTCAGCGATCCTGTCCAGCGATCCATTCCTCCAGGGAATATTCTAATCTGAGGAGGGTTTGATCCTCCCACGCTCCCTCTTTGCACTGAATTTTGGAGGAGGCTAGTCTGACATAGATCCTGGGTCTGGCCACAGGACCGCCTTCCGCCCAGCCACTTCACCTGTCTGGGACCTACCTTTGCAGAATTGTGGGGTTAATGATAACAGCCTGAGCTTATCCTTGAAGTTACTTACGAGGGGAAATGGAGGATGGGTGTGCAAATTCCAATCGGAAAAATAAATACTAGAAGTTAAACTGCCCTTGTGCTAGTTCGAGTTTTGCTGCAAGATTCCGCTTGAGGTTCCTGGAGCGAGTGTAGGGAAGGGGGTGGGAGCTCCAGCAAGTGAGAAACAGCGCTTTTCTGGATAAATCCTGGAGTCGCCCAAGGCGGCGACTCTCCAGCAGCAGCGGCCAAGAGTGTCTGGGGCAGAAGCCTCCCCCGGGGGGCGGCCAGCAGCTCGCAGGTGCCCCCGCCCGCCCCGCCGCCTCCTGCCCCCGGCGGGAGCGGCGAGGAGCTCGGTGCGCCCGGGAGGCGGAGGGCGGCGCCCAGGCCCGGGCGGGAGAGAGCGGGCGGGCGGGCGCGGGGAGGCGGGGGCGGCCCCGGAGGCGGCTCGCGGAGGCCGGGAAGCTGCGGGGCGGCGAGTGGACCGAGCCATGGGGCGTCCCCCAACCCCGCGGGCCCCGCCGACGGCGCTCCTGCTCGCGCTCCTGCTGCTGCTGCTGCTGCTGCCGCGGCCGCTCCGGGCTGGTGAGTGGCGAGTGCGCGGGTCGGGCCGGGCCGCTAGCGGGAGGGCGGGAGCGGGGCTCACGGCACCCGGGGGCTCGGACCGCGTCGCGGGGTCCCAGCTGTCGGGGGGAGGAGCCCCGGGGCGCCAGGAAGGGCATGCCCTCCCTCCGGGTACACTTCACCAACTACGGCGGACTGAAGGCCCGCGGCGGCCGGGGCAGCAGCATCTCCTCGCCGTCCCCCACCCCGCGCCCCTCTGCTGAGCTGCGTCTGCACGGGCAGAAGCGTCGGGGCCGGGCCGCTCCACGACCGCATCCCGAGGAGGCGGGACCGCCGTTTGCCCCGCGTGGGTTCAACGCTTCCCCTCCCGTAGGGACTGGGGACGCGGGCACGACGTACAGGTGAAGAAAGACGAGTTTTTGCTAAAACTGACTTGTCACAAATGCGGGTTGTAGACTGCTGCTAGAACTTGCTAACATCATTATTGGAGGATATTTCTCTCCACCAACCTCTCCCCGCCCCTCCCGCCTTCAGGACCCATTTTTATTGTTTTAGCCGGAGCAGAAAACTCGCTATAGTGGAAAATGGCTCAGCACGGTGCCTGCCCTATTCTACATACAGTGGACAGTTTGTGGACGTACAGTTCAAGGCCTGGCTTTAGGACCATGCCAGTTCCCCGGCAGGGTAGTGTGGGGTCCAGGATCCCAGGGAACATGCCCAAGACCTTTGGGGGTGGGAGGGGTGCATGGAATCTCATCGTGGGGCTCCTGCACAGAGCCTGGGTGGAGGCAGTGCTGAGGCAGACGCCGCGCGGGACCATCACCTCGTCCACGAAGTGGTACCGCAGACCTGCAGTCTTTACTGCAAAACAGAAACGGGAGAGGGAAAGCGCTGGTCTGTCCCGAGTGGTTCCATCAGCAAGGTATCGCCAGGCTGATTTGACCGCCCAGAAAATTTCATTAACCTCAACGTATAGCTGCACATCAAGATCGGGGTAAACAGGCAACACCTTCCTCATTAACCAATTAAGTAGAACATGGGCAGCCCGGGTGGCTCGGTGGTTTAGCAGGGCCTTCAGCCCAGGGCTGATCCTGGAGACTGGGGATCGAGTCCCATGTCCGGCTCCCTGCAGGGAGCCTGCTTCTCCCTCTGTCTGTGTCTCTGCCTCTCTCATGAATAAATAAATAAAATCTTAAAAAAAAAAAAAGTGGAACAAGTTCCCCCACTTATGATGAAATTTAACATTGCCCCTACCTTCTTTTGTTGAGCTGCAATTGCTCCTAAATCCACTGCTGTTCGGATCCAGTGAACTATCAGCTATGAAATAAGAGAGATTTACTTTAAAAAGTAAAATACATATTTGAGAGAGAGAGTGAGCATGAATGAGCAGAGAGAGAGAGAGAGCGGGAGAAACAGACTCCGCTCTGAGCAGGAAGCCCCATGCTGGTACCGTCGGGCTTGATCCCAGAACCTGGAGATCATGACCTGAGCCTCCCAGGCGCCCGGAGAGATTTACTTTTGAGAATTGTTGATTCAATATTAAGTCCAGTTTAAGCAATGAGATTTGGACTTTTTTTTACATTTCTTTCATTAAGCACTTACTAGATATACCTACCAGAAGTAACATCTTAAACATTTAGTATTTTGCAAACTGTTTAAATCTGTTTTCCTTTTAGTAAAGATAAATATCTCATGCCTTCCCTAAATCTGTTTTTGAAATTTCAAAAGTTGTTTTTTCGTCTTCCACGTATATAATGATCAAATAGCTTTTTTGAACCACCCATTACCTTTGGACACTTTTTATGTATATATTTTTAATATTTTTTCTTTATTCATTTGAGAGATTGAGAGAGAGACAGAGAGAGCACAAGCAGGGAGAGCGGCAGAAGGAGAGGGAGAAGCAGACTCCCCACTGAGCTGGAAGCTTAATGTGGGGCTCAATGTGGGGCTCAATCCCAGGACCTAGAGATCATGACCTGAGCCAAAGGCAGATGTTTAACCATCTGAGCCACCTTGGGAAATTATATACCTATTAAAGGGGCCTAACCTGTCTCTTCCCTAGCCCTCCTTTGAGAAACACTGGCTTAATCCAAATCCCTCACCTTACATTTGGGCAACTAAGGTCCAGAAAGTGAAGTAAATTGCCCTACGCAAGATTGGAACTGAGGTGAAGGAGTGAAGGAGATACCAAGAAATAGTAGTCAAGATAAAGAATATTTTAATGCAGTATTTTTAAAAAGATTATTTCTTTGTTTTCTTTTTTAAGATTTTATTTATTTATTCATGAGAGACACAGAGAGAGGCAGAGACATAGGCAGAGGGAGAGGCAGGCTCCATGCAGGAGCCCGATGTGGGACTCGATCCCAGAACTCCAGGACCATGCCTGAGCCAAAGGCAGATGCTCAACTGCTTGAGCCACCCAGATGTCCCAATTATTTCGTTTTTTTTATGTAATCTCTGCACCCCACATGGGGCTTGAATTTGCAACCCCAATATCAAGAGTTGCATGCTCAACCAACTGAGCCAGCGAGGTGCCTCTCAGTGTAGTATTTTTTTTTTAAGATTTATTTATTTATTCATTCAGAGAGAGCAAGAGAGGCAGAGACACAGGCAGAGGGAGAAGCAGGCTCCATGCAGGGAGCCCAAAGTGGGACTTGACCATGGGTCTCCAGGATCACGCCCCGGGCCGCAGGCGGCGCTAAACCGCTGCGCCACCAGGGCTGCCCAGTGCAGTATTTTTTAAAGTCAAAATTAGTGCTCACTTCAGCAGCATGTATACTAAAAATCAAAACCAATGATCCCCCCCAAAATGCACGATGAGCAAAATATCAAAAATTTAAATAAAAATGTGATGCCACGGTGAAGCTTATTGGAACCTGAAGCAAAAGGTGTAATCAATACTACTGATCCTGCCTTTGTTTGTGCATTGTATATGATCACTTCTCAGGGTGCATCATATTTTCCAGTGAACTTGCTAAAACTCAGATTCTCAGGCCTTATCACCAGAAATTCTGATCCAGTAGTTCTAGGGTGGCATCAGAAATCTGCATTTTAGGGATCCCTGGGTGGTGCAGCGGTTTAGCGCTTGCCTTTGGCCCAGGGCGCGATCCTGGAGACACAGGATCGAATCCCACGTCAGGCTCCCGGTGCATGGAGCCTGCGTCTCCCTCTGCCTATGTCTCTGCCTCTCTCTCTCTCTCTCTCTCTCTCTGTGTGTGACTATCATAAATAAATAAAAATTTAAAAAAAAGATTCTTTAAAAAAAAAGAAATCTGCATTTTAATAAGTAATCTACTTGATTATCATCTGATTGGAAGAGAAGTTTGGAATAACTAAACTCAGGCCCCTCCTAATTTTAGCACTTTGATTTTAAGTAGAGTGAAGGGGCTCAGAGAAGTTAGAGAGGTGGCCCACAGAATTTCTCTATTATTTGGTTATTTCATAAATAGTAGGAGCTCATAAAAAACAAGCACTATCCTAGGCACTGGTGACAGAGCAGTGATAAGAGAGATGTAGAAGTCTAGACTGGGAGATAATCAGTAAAAAATCAAGTTAATGGGATGCCTGGGTGGCTCCGTGGTTGAGCGTCTGTCTTCGGCTCAGGGCATGACCCCGGGATCGAATCCCACATTGGGCTTCCTGCATGGAGCCTGCTTCTCCCTCTGCCTGTGTCTCTGCCTCTCTCTGTGTGTGTCTCTCATGAATAAATAAATAAAATCTTTTAAAAAATATATGTCATAAAAAATCAAGTTAAAAAAATCAAGTGATAAAAAAAAAATCGAGTGATAGAAAGTGCTACGCAGGGTCTTGGAGTAATGATGTGATAGAGTAGCTAGGGGGTTATTTTACACTGATTTGTTGTGGATGGTCTTTCTGTGGTAACATTTAGGCTGAAAAGTGAATTACCAGCAGGGGCCAGCCATGTGATGATCAGGGGAAGAGCATTCCAAGCAGAAAGAAAGGCTAAGGCAAAAATGCTAAGGTTCACACAGGTTTGTCTGGGTCAGTGGCAACAGAAGGCAGGTGTGGGTGGAAGGAAGTGGGAGAGGAGTTAACATGAGGTACAGGATGTATTAACTGATCTTATTGGGTTGATCACTGCACAATATATACACGAATCAAATCATCACATTGCACACCTAAAATTTACACAATGTTAGATGTTAATTATTTCTCAATAAAGCTGGAAAACAACAAAAGATGGCCGAATGGTATGGGAGAATGAATTTGGAAAATAAAATTGAGGAGACCAATCATCTTGGAAGTAGTTTGGACAGGAGTTGATGGTGGTTTGAGCTAAGGAGGTGGTGTTAGATGTGGAGAGAAGCGGACAGCTTCCTAATATTTGCGGAGTTGACAGGACTTGGGTTGAACATAGGATGTGAAGGAAAGCGAAGAATTAAAAATGACTCATAGAAGTTTCACCTTGTAAAGTTTATGACATGATGGCATTTTTGTTACCATTTGATAGAGGTGCTAAGTCCTAGGATGTAGGGCCTTCCATGAAGGCTAAACCATAACCAACCTTGGTATTTTTGAGTGACAGAATCAGCAACAGCTCCCCAACACCAGCTCATTCCCTCTGGAAGGTATTTTTAAATGACTTTGAGTGGAAGCCTCAGAGTTGTTGCACTCCCATTCGTGTTGCCATGTCTCTGGTTATGATACTAGACCTGCCCATGCATTCCTCTGCCAAGAGCCTTCTTTCCTGTGCCTGGCAGGGTCACCAGGTTTAGCTTCAAAAAATAGTCCCCCTCCTTCTCCCAGGAGGCTGAGCAGCTTCTCTTCAAACCCACCTCTTCTTGGACCTGATCTGCTCTGTCCATACTGTGACAGCTACAGATTCTTGACTCCTATAGGGCTTTTCTCCTCACTTAGTCCTAAAGGCCTTTGGGCCACCCCAAAACTTTGCTGTCCAAGGTTGTCTTGAATCCCTCCCCCTACCCTACTCTACAACTTGCCACTCCCAGGTAGCTCCTGCGACCATATGTGATCCTCACCTGGTCTCTCTTTCTCCACCACAGACCCCCTCCCCACCGAAGGCCGACTGGTAAACTGTATCCAGGCCAAGAAGAAATGCCAAGTCGATCCTATTTGCAGTGCTGCCTACCACCACCTGAATTCCTGCACCTCTAGTGTAAGCACCCCATCACCCGTGCAGGAGTTTCTGGTCCCTGAAGAGTGCAGGGAGGCAGCACAGCACCTCAAGAATAGCTCTCTGATGAGCTGCACATGCCACCGGCACATGAAGAACCAAGTCGCCTGCCTGGACATCTACTGGACCGTTCACCTTGCCCGCAGCCTTGGTGAGGCCCCTGTTGTAGAGTGAACTTGGCTAAAGAAGGTGGTTCTTGTGGGTTGTTGTTTAATCCTGCAGAATATAGGCTAGATGGGTGGATTCTGACTGGGGTGGTAACAAAGCTCTGCATTTGATATCAGTAAGGAGCAGAGGGAGGAATTGGCAGTATCCTTCTGGGCATCCACAGCACTGCCCTCTCCTCCCCACTTCCCCCTTTCTTGCCTAGTAGTATGTAGCTGCCTCCTAGCAGAGCTCTGTACCAGGCTGAGGCCCAACCTGGATGGCTCCTGGAATAGCAGAGTATGGACAGGACAAGGAGGAAAATGATCTTAACCCCTTCACAGATTCCAAATACAGTGGAATCAGGAAGTTCAGAGAGACGGGGAGGTGATGTCCTGGTCCTGCCTTTCACAGAAAGGACACTCATCAACAGACAAAAGATAGTAAGAGAGAAGGCACTGGAAGAACCAGAGAGAGGGGAGCTTCCTTTGACTCTTTCCAGCGATTCCTTTCCATGTTCGTCAGCTTTCACTGGACTCTGCTGCAGTAACAGAACCGTGACCTGTAAAACAAAGATTTAGTTCTTGCTCATGTGCTGTGTTAGCTATGCCATGTGTGCACTTCATTCTGGAATCCAGGCTGAAGGTACAGCCTCTGTCTGGGATGTTCTTTTTTCATGGCAGAGGGGAATGAGCAATGGCAGGTGCCTTTAAAAGCTTCTACTCAAATGTTACATGAAATACATAGGCCTCACATTCCATGAACAAAGCAGATCAGGTGACCAAGCCTGAAATCTCTGGTGGGCAGAAGTATACTTCTCCCACAGGAGACCCTGAAAATCACAGGGCAATAAGTGAAGACATCTAATCTTACAGGGAGGGCAAAAATAGTCGGAGATAATATACAATTTCCCAGAGTCCCAGGTTAAAATAGTCATTTCTCTCTCTTCCATAAGCAAAATGTATCAACTTCCTCCCTTCCTTCCTTCCTTCCTTCCTTCCTTCCTTCCTTCCTTCCTTCCTTCCTTCCTTCCTTCCTTCCCCCTTCCCTCTCTCCCCCCTCTTCCTTTCAGATTTTTTATTTTTAAGTAATCTCTACACCAAACATGGGGGTCAAGCTCACAACCCCAAGATCAAGAGTCGTGTGCTCCTCCAACTGAGCCGGCCAGGCACCCATCAACTCACTTTCTAAGGAAGATCCCCTAAGAGTTCTAGCCAAACAGTGTATCAGGCTACCAGTCTAGGACGTTATGATAATTTCTCTGTTGGGTCTGGATATGACTCCTCTTGATCTGATCTAGCTACGTATGGACAAAAAAGACAGGTCACCTGCCTCTAATATATACTCCTGGGATCCCTGGGTGGCGCAGCGGTTTGGCGCCTGCCTTTGGCCCAGGGCACGATCCTGGAGACCCGGGATCGAATCCCACGTCAGGCTCCCGGTGCATGGAGCCTGCTTCTCCCTCTGCCTATGTCTCTGCCTCTCTCTCTCTGTGACTATCATAAATAAATAAAAAATTTAAAAAAAAAAAAAAGACAGGTCACCTGCCTCTAATATATACTCCTTGTACAACAGTGGAACAGGGACAGGAGAACCACAATGAACTCTCAGAAAGGGGAGCAGTGAGGAGCACATGGCAGACGTTGCCCCAGAGCTGTTCCGCTGAGGTGCTACTGCATGCACGTCGTTGGTCCTCGTAGGGGCCATCCTCCCTTGGTAGTGGTGCTGCTCCTTAATAAGGCTCTGCTTTTGCTCCTTATGAGAGTTGCTTTATTTTTTTTTTTTTTTTTTTTTTTTTTTTTTTAAATTTTTTTTTTTTTATTTATTTATGATAGTCACACACAGAGAGAGAGAGAGAGAGAGAGGCAGAGACACAGGCAGAGGGAGAAGCAAGCTCCATGCACCGGGAGCCCGACGTGGGATTCGATCCCGGGTCTCCAGGATCGCGCCCTGGGCCAAAGGCAGGCGCTAAACCGCAGCGCCACCCAGGGATCCCGAGAGTTGCTTTATATGTTGTTCTCCAACAATCTTGGCCTAGCCCCTGTGCCCCTGGCAGGTCCTTCCTTCTCCATTGTTTTCTTTGGCCCTGTCTGAGAAGGGTATTGGAGATTACCACCTCCTTGAGGCTTCCTACCTGAGGAATGTTGGGGCATTTTAAGACTCCCAGAGAGTCTATTTGAATTCAGGCTGGTGGCTCTTGGCAGTACAACATTCTCAAAACTTAATTGCTTTTTGTATCTTTGGTTTCTGTCACCTCATGGGCCAATAGCCTTCCCTATAATTCAAGACGTGTCTCTAGATCTAATTAGAAGTGTCTTGCTCTTGGGGAGGGCCACCTGGGTGGCTCAGGGGTTGAACATCTGCCTTCGGCTCAGGTTGTGATCTCTGGGTCTCAGGGAGTCCTGCATCAGATTCCCCACAGGGAGCTTGCTTCTCCTGCCTCTGACTCTGCCTCTCTCTGTGCCTCTCATGAATAAATAAAATCTTAAAAAAAAAAAAAAAGTATCTTGCTCTTGTCAGGCTTCTGTGGAAGGGCCACTACCCTAGTCTTCTTTCCCTGAGCATATTTGTCTGTCTGGCAGGATTTATTAATACCATCTTCATCAGTGAGAGATCACAAAGGGCGTGGTAGTCATAATCATTGAATTGGTGCATGCCCCAAGGCTGAGTTGGGATCATCTTATTACTCAAAACCTCTTTCAATTTTATATTTTACTATTTGAAGGATATGCAATTGCATCTCTTAATCCTACAAATCCTGGAATTTCTGGATTTTTTTCTTTTCTTTTTCCTCCCTATTTGCAAACTGGCCAGTTCTGCCCTGAACTTTTATCTTTCTTGTAGTACCTGGCAAAATGCAGCCAGTAGCAATCAAGACATACTAGTCATACTGGACTGCTTCTCCATTTCTTTCCTTTAAAGCGCATTCTCATTCAGTACATCTTCCTTGCAAATTATTGCAGGCAACAATTTTACCAAAGGCTTTGACACTACATATTGAAGACTCCTACTTTCCATTATCCCAGACACAGCTTATTCACCAACCATTCATTGCCCAGCCCCAAAGGCAATACCAAACATTTTAGATTTTTTTTTTAATTTTTATTTATTTATGATAGTCACAGAGAGAGAGAGAGAGAGAGGCAGAGACACAGGCAGAGGGAGAAGCAGGCTCCATGCACCGGGAGCCCGACGTGGGATTCGATCCCGGGTCTCCAGGATCGCGCCCTGGGCCAAAGGCAGGCGCTAAACCGCTG
The DNA here is from genome assembly GCF_048164855.1 of Canis lupus baileyi. NCBI lineage: Eukaryota > Metazoa > Chordata > Mammalia > Carnivora > Canidae > Canis > Canis lupus. The sequence continues at coordinate 27,156,050 of NC_132847.1, read as the reverse complement.
CGCCACCCAGGGATCCCTAGATTTTTTTTTGTTACTGCCGCACTCATTTCTAAATATCAGTTACATTTTTAATAAGAATTTGCTAGATTATGTTGTAGTAAAAACTAACCAACCCCCACGTATGGGGGCCTTCTATAACAAAAATCTCTTTTCTGTTCATGTTACACACCTGCTGTGGGCTTCCTTGAGTTGGCTTTGTCTTTGCTCTCTACCTGTCTTCTTCTTTCAAGGACCCAGGCTGAAAGAGGGAAAAGAGCAGCCACAGGACCACGTGATGGTTCTTTTTTTTTTTTTTTTTAAGATTTTATTTATTTATTCATGGGAGACACAGGGAGAGAGAGGCAGAGACACAGGCAGAGGGGAAGCAGGCTCCATGCAAGGAGCCAGACATGGGACTCGATCCCAGGTCTCCAGGATCAGGCCCTGGGCTGAAGGCAGTGCTAAACCACTCAGCCACCGGGACTGCCCCACATGATGGTTCTTAAAGCTTCTCCTCAGATGTGATTTATGTCACTTCAGCTCACCATCCATAGGCCAAAGCAGGTCCCACAGGCAATCCTTGCTTGCAGTAGGGTGTGGAAGTGTACTCCTCTTCTAGGGGGCCTGAGAGTCACATGGCAAGGGGGAAAGGGGCTGGGTGTATAATCCTCTCACAGGGTGCATACCTAGCTATAACTGGAAACAATAATACAATTTACCATACTTTTTGTTCCTTGTTTCTACTCCTCATCCTAATCAGTTCTCTTTCAGAACTTCCCCAGAGACTTCTCCCTGGATCTCTTGCCTTCCCACTTTTTCCCTTGGGAGCTTTCAGATATCCCCAAATATCTTGACCACCCTTTCCTGTTTGCTTGATCTCATCCATATTTCTTCTCTCCTAAAGATGCACTCTCAAAGGCATATTGGGTGACACCTTGCATTGTCTCACCTCTCTCTTCCAAAAAGATTTATTAGCCAACTTTTATTGAGGGTCCACCATGTGTATGAGCTATACAGTGACTTTATAGGACCTTTTATGTCCCCTGCAGGAACCCACAGCACCCTGGGGGTGACTGGGAAAGATATGTTTCCTTTGAGATCATTGTCTCTCCCAGAGTTCTGTGCTTTGAGACTCAGCCTCACTTTGCCTCCTCAACATGAATCCATAGCTACATGGTCAGGCCTCAAACAGGGTCTTCTACTGCCCCTTCCTCAACAGTAGAAGAAAACAAGAGAGAGTTCCCTTGCCTGCTTATGTACCCGTAGGCCATGTGGTTAGTGGTTAGGAGTGGAGACTCTGGAATCAGATAGTGTAGGTTTCAAGACCCAGCTCTACTTTTTAGCCTCTGTGAGCCTGAGAAAGTGACTTAACCTCTCCTCAGCCTATTTCTTCTTACCTACTCAAAAGCTTCTAGGACAATTAAGTGAGATTGAATTCTTTCTTCTTCTTTACTTATACCCTGGTACCCAGCACACAGTGTACTCAACACGTGGTAACTTTATTCTTCTTGTAGTTAAACCCAGTGTATTCATTGAGCCCAGCCTCCAACTTTATGTCCTTGTTTTGCTTTTTGTCACCTCTGAACAGCTTGCAGCTAGTTAGGTAGAGACTGTGACTTTTCCTTTTTTCCACAGGGCTTTGAGGGCTGACCTAGCAGCTTCAGCCCCTCCTGCTGCCACTCCCTCAGCCCAGTCCTCAAGATTCTTGTTGCCTTGTCTCTAGGTGACTATGAACTGGATGTCTTCCCCTATGAAGACACAGTGACCAGAAAACCCTGGAAAATGAATCTCAGCAAACTGAACATGCTCAAACCAGGTGTGGAGGGCAAGCTGAGGCTGGGGAGTGAGGGGCAGGCCTTGGACCCTGCAAGGAGGGAGGGTAGCTGGTGGGAAACAAAAACCAAAGGGTGCCATGGGGGAAAGTTCTAGTCTGCCAGGTGACTAAAGAAGCATTGTGTCAGGGTGGGAGTTTGAGCTGTAGGCATGGCATAGTCTTGTAAGTCAACAAAGAGCCATAGGTATTAGGGAGGCATTTGAAGGTAGCCTATTAGGGCTCCCAGGTTCCAAAAGATCGGTCTCTACAAAGGGTTTGGTGGGGTGGCAGCCATCCCAGAAAAAATATGCTGAAATGTAGTATTTACCCTTATTCGAGGCAGCCAGGAAAGTAGCTATCTGTCCCTGAAGACTAGGAAATTGCTTGTTTTCAAACCATTCTAATGAAATGGGTGAGGTATCCGGCAGGGAACATGGTGAGAGAGACGGTGACTCCTCAGGGGTGACTCAGGGTGGGAACCATCTGTCTAGCAAGGACTAAAATGCATGTTTTTCAGGAAAGTGAGGCTGTTGTGTTAATTGGAAAGGAGCACACACGCATGCACTCACTTTTTGAGAAAGATGTGAACTTTGTTGCACAGTCAAGCCTGTAGTGGGATTAGAATTTTCAGAGAAAAGCATAGAGACTAATACATAAACTCTTTGTTACAAGGAATCTGGGAATACTTTATTGTTTTGACTGCTGGAATATTCTGTTAATAGAAATATCACCATAATTTCCCGGGACTCAGAGTATAGGGAGTTTTTAGGCATCATGCATCAATCATTAAAGACAGACAGGGTACAGAATGGATGCAAAACAAACATGGTGATTTCCACCATGAGATTTTGTGGGATTGAGGATGGAGGAGTTTCCTTTTAGCTTTCTGGCCACTTTAATGCTAGATAAACGAGAGAGATATCTATATCTATAGAGCTGCTGCTACTTCTCCTTTTTTTTTTTTTTTTTTTTTTTTTTTTTACACCCAGGCAAGCTGAAGACTAGGATGAGGGAGGACCACAAATACCAGAGTTTGTGGGTAGTGGGAAAGCCCCGAGGAGCCCCGGGTTAGCGGCGGCCGTATTCAGGGTCGCAGGGGTTCCTGGCTACACTGGGCCACACGTTTGCGGAGACGACTGGTGACCTGGTGCCCTTCTGCCCGCAGACTCAGATCTCTGCCTCAAGTTCGCCATGCTGTGCACTCTTAACGACAAGTGTGACCGGCTGCGCAAGGCCTACGCGGAGGCGTGCTCGGGGTCCCGCTGCCAGCGCCGCACCTGCCTCCGGCAGCTGCGCGCCTTCTTTGCGAAGGCGTCGGAGCCGCACGCCCAGGGCCTGCTGCTGTGTCCCTGCGCGCCCTCCGACCAGGGCTGCGGGCGACGGCGGCGCAACACCATCGCCCCCGGCTGCGCGCTGCCGGCGGGGGCCCCCAACTGCCTGCAGCTGCGGCGCGACTGCGTCTCTGACCCGCTGTGCAGGTGCGGGTGCGGGTGCGGGTGCGGGTGGGCAGGGCGGGCCGAGGGCCCAGTGCGCACCGGTCCTTCCCAGCCCCCTTCCTGGGCTGCGCTGGGCTTGCCCCCTGGTGACTGGGGACTGACTTCACCTGGGAGCTCCCATCAGTATTTTGGGGAACTCTTTTCTCAAAAAAACGAACAAACAAAAAACCCACAACTGTGTGTAAAAACTTCAGAAAATATAAAAAAGTATAAAATAACACTCAGAATCCATCCCCTGAAGATGATCCACACACTTCGGGGAACCTTTCCTTCTAGTCTTTTTTTGTATACAGAGAAACAAAATGATATTCTAGAAATATACTTGTATCCCGCTTTTTTTCACTTATGTGCACATCTCACCCGCCAAGGCAGGAAGGACTAGTGGTGAAGACAGGCTCCCGAGGCAGACCGATATGAATTTAAATCCTGGTACTCTGGGCCCCTGTGTGGCTCAGTTGGTTAAGTGGCTGCCTTCAGCTCAGGTCATGACCCTAGGGTCCTGGGATCCAGCCCGGAATCCGGCTCCCTGCTCAGCAAGGAATCTGCTTCTCCTTCTTCATCTGCCTCCCCTTGCCTCTCTCTTCTCAAATAAATGAATCCAAAAAAAAAAAAAAAAAAAAAAATCCTGGGACTCTGCGACTTTGAGCCCATCCCTTTAACCTAAAACTCCATTACTTAACCTAACGTTCCTCTTAGTCCTCTGTAAAAAGTGGAGTAATAATACAGACCTCATGGGATTCTGGTGAGAGTTAAATGGCATAATTTATGCAGAGTGCTTAGCTTACTGGTGCAGAGTAAGTGCTCAATAAATGGTGGTGCTTATTTTGTCTTTTACTCTCCTTGGACAACAAAATGCCTACATTGTATTCCATTTTATAGATGCCCCATACTTTATTTAATCCTTCTTCTATTGTTGGATATTTAGGTTTCTTTCTTTCCTGCTATAAATAATGCTACAGTAAATATCACTCTTGTTCATTCTTGTGCATAAATCTAATTACTTAGGACGTGTTGCTGTAAATACCATTACCAAATCAAAGTACATGATGATTTGTAAGACGTTTGATACATAATTCCCCACAAAATTTGAAATTCTGATCTGGCTTTCCTCTGCCTCTTCAGGACAAAACACTCACCGAATTGAAGTTATTATCCATTCAGGTAGCATTTGCTAACAATGAGAGTCACCCCAAGCTTGTTTTGCAGCCTGGTTCTACCCCCTATTTCTCTGTAACCTTGGGCAAGTTACTTAACTCTCCAACCTCTCTGAGCTCTACTTTCTTCTTTTCTAAATTATCACATAAAACTCTCAATCATCATTTCATTAACACTTACTGAATACTTACTATGAGCAAAGTACTGTTTTGGGTAGGTTTTTTTTTTTTTTTTTTTAAGATTTTATTTATTTATTCATGAGACACAGAGAGAGAGAGAGAGAGGCAGAGACACAGGCAGAGGGAGAAGCAGGCTCCATGCAGGGAGCCCAACGTGGGACTAATCCCAGGTTACCAGAATCATGCCCTGGGCTGAAGGTGGCGCTAAACCTCTGGACCACCAGGGCTGCCCAGTTTTGGGTACTTAATAAGTATTAACTCACATAACCCTTACAAGAACCTTGTAAGATAGATGGTGGTTTTTTGTGTTTTTTTTTGTTTTTTGTTTTTTTTTTATCCTCACTTTACAAAGAAGGAATCACGACAGAGAAAGTTTATTTTATTTTATTTTCAGAAAAAGTGTAAATAGCTTGTTGAGGTTCATCCAGGTAGTAAGTCAGGTTACTTAATGAGGTTTGGAATAAAGTCTGGCCTAACTACTCAGATATACTGCCTATTGTTATGGTCCTAGCTATTCCCATTATGGAGCTAGTGTGGGGCTAGATGACTAAGATACTGTCCTTTCCTCCAAGGAATTTGCATTTGGGTGGGGGTGAGAGAGAAATAAACCACCCATCTGATAAAATGCAAAATGTAAGGAAAGCTGCAGAAGTATGCACAGAAAAATTTATTTGTAATTCTATCACCCAAAGATAATCAGCTTTACCTATTACAGAATCAGTGTGAACAATAACAGTATCTAACATTTAATGAGCACTTAGTCTGTACCAACCACTATGCTTAATGCTGTATTTGCAATCTCTTATTTCGTCCTCACAAAAACCCAGGAGGAAGTACTGTTTTCATTTCTTTTTTTTGTTAAAGGATTTTATTTGTTTGTTTGTTTATTTATTTATTTATTTATTTAAGATAGGGAATGAGCAGGAGGAGGTGCAGAGGGAGAGGGACAAGCAGACTGCACTAGGGCTGCAAAGCCGGACACAGGGCTGGATCCCATGACCCGGAGATCACCACCTGAGTCGAAATCGAAAGTCAGACACTCAACCGACTGAGCCACCCAGGCCCCCAGTACTGTTTTCATTTCTATTCATAGTTGAGAAGATTGAGGTTAAAGAAGCTGCCTGAAATCTCATAGTTAGGTATTATGGAACCTGAATTCAAAGTGGTATGCTCTGAGGGACAGGGTGATAGTGCATTTAACCGCGACAGAAACAGGCTTCACTGAGGGGGGTGCCCTGGACCAGGTCTTGAAAACAGAGGAGGATCTGGCATAAAGGTGGGCATGTGAGCTGAAGGGGTAACAAGGGTGAAGGTTGCAGACCAGGCCCTCAATGAGGACTCATAATTTCTCTTTTCCAGATCTCGTCTGGTGGATTTTCAGACCCACTGCCATCCTCTGGACATCCTAGGGACCTGTGCAACAGAACAGTCCAGATGTCTACGCTCATACATGGGGCTCATTGGTGAGAGGCTGGAGTGCTGTGTAATGGGAGTCGTAGGGTGACTGTCCCTGGGGATGAAAATGCTCTGGAGATTGAACCCAGGTGGAGTGGTCCTGAGACAAGTGTCAAAGAGTGGGGGTTGAAGTTTGGGTTGGCCTGAGCCCTGATAATCCTCTCTTTACCCTCAGGGACTGCCATGACTCCCAACTTTGTCAGCAACGTCAACACCAGTGTTGCCTTAAGCTGCACCTGCCGAGGCAGTGGCAACCTACAGGAGGAGTGTGAGCAGCTGGAAGAGTCCTTCTCCCACAACCCCTGCCTCAGTGAGTGTGTTCCACCTGCCCCCAGCCCCCGTGGTCCTGTCAGCTGGGCAAAGGGAGAGGAGAGGGGTCAGCTCTGTGGTCCACACTGGGTCCATCCTTCTTCTGCAGGTATCTCCTGACCCCTCCTCAGCACAGGTTTATATCACCCCAAGTCTAGGCCTTTCTTCCTTCTCCCACTCCCTGAGTGACCCCCCATGGTGCCTGTTCTACCTGTCTCGGCCCCAGGGACATTCTTTAGCTCAAGAAATAAGCAAGCAGAATGAGACAGTATCCCACTCCCACTTGCCCTGTTATATACCAGGGCCCTGAGATATTCCCTTTCCATGGGATCCCGAGAGATCTCCAGCATCTGCCTGCTTCCATTCTACCTTCTTTCCTCTCCTTAGTGGAGGCCATTGCAGCTAAGATGCGTTTTCACAGTCAACTCTTCTCCCAGGATGGGGCAGACCCTACCTTTTCTGTGATGGAACGCCAGGTAGGGCCACCTCCATTACACACCTCTTGCCTTTACTGGACTAGCTGGGGGAAACCCAGGAAAGGGGATTGAGAGGGTGACCTCACTTTGGTCATGAACTATAGGCTTCTAATGGATACCTCAGGGGAGGTGGACAAGGCCTTGACTGAGGCCAAGGTGGTGAAGAGTATGGAGCTGACTCCATTCCATTTCTTCTACAGAACAAAAGCCCTGCTCTGAGGCCACAGCCCTGGGTACCCTCTCTTTTCTCCAGTACACTTCCCTTGATTCTGCTCCTGAGCCTCTGGTAGCTGGACTTCCCCTGGACCCCTCTCCCCTCTACCACACCAGGCCTGACCTGCAGCCTGCAAGGGTTGAGGAAAGAGCAACATCAGGAAAGAGATGCCCTAAACAACATGGCAACCTTGACTGCACCCTGCACCCCGCCCCCATATCCAGATGGCTCCAGAGGGGGTCATAGCAGAAACTGACTAGCTAGGTTCTCATTCCCTCTGCTTCTGACTCAGGCGCCCTTCCTTAGGACTTAGGGACTTTGGTTTTACCATGTCTTCTGGGGGAGGCCACCTCTCCCTAGCTGTCTCCTGAGCCCTTCCTCCTGCCCACCAGAATCACCCAGGCTCTAACAAATCAGTCACTCTCTGTTGCATTCTCCAGGTAGGCAGGGCTGGATGTTCTGAGGCAGCCTAGAAAGACATTCCCCATTGTGAGGAAGACTGAGGCAAGACTCCTACCCCTCTGTCTCCTCCTCTGAATGGGGAATGGGAACCTGCTGCCTCCCCTACCCAGGGATCCTGCAGAACATTTGAGCAGGAGCCAGAGCGTTTGGGTCTTGCTTTCTTCCTGCTACTGTCCTGAAGTACCCCCCAGCTCCTTGGATCATGATTAAACATTTGACTTAAAATTTTGCTCTTTTCTGGGACACCTGGGTGGCTCACTAGTTGAGCATCTGCCTTTGGCTCAGGGTGTGATCCTGGAGTCCCAGGATCGAGTCCCACATTGGGCTCCTGCAAGGAGCCTGCTTCTCCCTCTGCCTGTGTCTCTGCCTCTCTCTCTGTGTCTCTCACGAATAAATAAATAAATCTTTAAAAAAAACTTTTGCTCTTTTCCTATTTTCTCACAATGTGAATTTATAATTAGGATTGTTACAGACACAAGAGTAGAGGCCAGGCGAGACAGAAACCCTGCCGCCGATTGCTATGTGACTTCCTGCAAGTCTCTCAACCTCTCTGTGTACTTAACATGGAGTTGGAAGAAAAAATAGCTAATGTGAGGCTGTGGACTAGGTATCTGTCCCAGACCCAGCCATTTCTGGGGTACTGCCTAGGATCTGCCACAGCAGCTGAGGGGGAGTGTCCATCTATAGCACCTGCTTAGGTTATTGGTTTGCTCCAGATGATAATTTGCAATCCTGTTGGGATAAGGAAACAAAGTAGTTGGGAAAATATATTTATAGAGCTGTGGATATTTGCCTCTTAATTCATTCACTCACTCTTTCCATAAGCATCTGATGCGTGCTGGCTCTGCAAGGCACTGTGCTGGATGTAGGAGATTCTGAAGTAATAATTCAGAGCCTGTTTCCAAGTCTTTCACACACCAGAGCTGGGAAATAGACAAGATAAGAAGAACAAGGTAGTGTGATGACTGCTGTACAATAATTATAATAATAACCCTCATTTATTGAGCCCCTACTACATGCATTAATTCATTTGATCCTCCAAAAACACTTGACTCTGTCAGTTACTAGCTACATGACCTTGGGTTCAACCTTTCTAATCTCATTATCTCCCTCGGTAATGTGAAAAAGCATAGAACCCACTTCATAAGGAGTGAGATAATCCATGGAAAAGCATTGGGACTGACACGTAGTAAGAACTCAAAAATGGTAGCAATTATAGTAAGTGGTTTTTGTAGAGAATTTGAACAATACAGACAATTATAAAAAAAAGAAAGTAAAATCTTTAAAATCCTCCTTGCAAACTGCCAAATGCTTTCTGTATACCTGTGCATGTGAGAATCTGCTGGTGTATATAATTTCATGTAAATTGGATATCGCTGTGTAAGTCACAGATATCTTTCGGCATGCATGAGTAGAGCTTGAACTACAGCATTCTTGTTATCAGCTGCAGAACATGGACTTGTATAAATGCATATTCCTTCATACATGGGTTATTTAACCAGTACTACATCGACAGATATTTGGTTGTCTCCCCATTTTTCTCCCAACCAAGTTTCAAGGTCGTGAGGAGGTGACTGAGGGTGGATGAGCAGAGTTGCTGCCAGAGTGGTGGGTGGAATTAGGGCGGCCTCTCCTTACACATTTTTGTACTCCCATAGCCCACCCTACCTCCAGGAAATGCTCTGCCAACAAGCCTGCCTGCAAACTTCAGTGGGGCACTGGGTGGACCTTCCCTTCCTCCCCTCCCAGGAAGATCTTGGAGCTGGCAAAGCCTCTCCATTTGCTCCAGCTCCATTAGCCTGGGGCTGGGGGTGTGAATAATACAGTCATTCCTTGCTAAGTGCTTGAATTAGACTAATAGGTCATCTGCGCTTTTCTCTGAAGAAGGTCCAAATTTCTGGTAAACAACCAGACCACTCCCTGAACCCAGGGCCCAGAGCCAAGACCTGGGTTGGGGAACAGTGGCTGGACTGAAGCTTTTAATGGTATCCTGGCTGACTGCAATGGTGAATGCCATTAGACTAGCCCCTGGGTAACAAGGAGGGAAGAGCCACTGGCTGCAGTGGTGAATATGAAATGCTGAATTACAGGCTTCTGCATGGTTGGGGTAGAGCAGACTGTCTTTTAAACAACTATCTTTGGGCAGCCCTGGTGGCTCAGCGGTTTAGTGCCGCCTGCAGCCCAGGGCATGATCCTGGAGTCCCACGTTGGGCTCCCTGTATGGAGCCTGCTTCTCCCTCTGCCTGTGTCTCTGCCTCTCTCTGTCTCTCTCTCTCTGTCTCTCATGAATGAATAAAAGAGGGACAGAACCATACATTCTGTGCCAATAAACAAACAAACAAACAACTATCTTCATACTCACCCATTTAGTCATTTATTCATTCAACAAATCTTTAACAAGGGCTTCCCTGTGCCTGGTTGTGAGTATTTTTCAAGATCTTTCCCTGACCATTCATGAGCTACCATTTTGGTGAACGGGCAGCCCAGGACTCTAACAGCCAGATCTCAATTGTTTATGTTAATTTTAATGGTTTTGGTTGGCAAGTTTTTGGCTTCCTATGTCTATAAAAGCTTGTAAGTGTGAGGAATTTATGCTTTTTTCCTCTCCGTGTACATGTACATTAAATCATAGTAAAAATATTTAAAACAATTAAAAAACCAATCAGTATTCTTTTGAGGACTGAAAATAATATTTGGCACAGCATCTCATGCAGGATGAAATGGTAGCTATTACTATTGTTACCTCTGAGAGGGGATCTGCAGGTGCCCGGCGTTCTGGAGCAGATTAGGGATGGTACTGGCTCTCCTTCCAATTGTAGGCTGAATTCTGGATGGAGCTGTCCTGGGATGGAGTGAAGCTCTGAACTCCACGATGGAAACCAGAGCTCTGGGTCTGTATATTTGGTCTGAGAGAACTTGGACAAGAAGACATAGAGTCAAAGAAAATCAGTGTTTCAGTCAAGGATCTTTTGGCTAACAGAAAATTGGAATCACATAGTAAAGGGGGAATGTTATGCACTTCAATCCCAAGAAATCCAGCCAGGCCTTGGGGTGCTGGGACTGGTGAGTCAGGAACTAGTCTTGATTGCCCTCTGGTGAAGGCCTGGACATCTTGAACCATCTACTATATTCTCTCTGCAGACCTTCTTCTGCATGACCTTTTAAGCAGCTTCACCTAAATGATTTCCTATCCTAGTTCCAAATTCACAGAAAATCTGAATCTCCGTGCATAGGTTCTTGATTGGCTGCTCTGGGTCAAGGCACAATCCCAGGCCTGCCAGATGGGCAAAGAGAACAAACAGATCCACATACTACTAATGTAATTACAGGGTCCAAGTCTATTAGTGGAGGGCATTTCTCAGAAAACACAGTGTGGCTCAGCAGGACCCCCAGAGGCATAGACTCTTGTCAGGGAATTGGGGTGAATCTTAGTCACCCAAAGACCATTTTTGCTTCTTTTGTGGCTTCCTTCCTAGCCTTGGAGTATCTTTTCTGAACTTCCTTCTTGGATGCCCTGAAGGGATGAGAATGTAGGCACACAGGCCAGGTGCTGTGACTCTTTGGGTCTGAGAAGCACCTTTGGAGCTAAATCTGAGTGGAGGTTCTTTATGGCTGCAGAAGGAGGCTTAGCTAGATTTTTGGTTCTGGCAGCTGAACAGTCAGGTAAAGTGAAGGAGCTCAGAGCATGCCATTCCAAAATACGCTACTTTGGCGTAAGGATTCTTTTGAGCCGAAGGCAATCGAGAATCAATAGATGCAGGAAGAGTTCTGTGCCCTCCCCTTAGCAGTCTGAGAGCAGGGCACAACTGAAGATGGGGATTCAACACCAAGATGAATGTGTGTAAACAGACCTTCCTAACAGCCCTTCTCTTCCATTGGTTCCCCTGTGTATTTCCTAGTCACTTCCCCACAATTCATTGCCCTTTGGCCCCAAACTCTCTTAGTTTGTTGGAAGGGTACCTAAGACCCCTAATCTAACCCTGGGTCTTATTTGATTTCACTTCTTTTGTGTAAACATCCATGCAGGTAAATATTCACAGGCTTCCAGATACTGAATGTAGGAGGGCAGAAGAACAGATTTTTCCCCTGACAAAAGCATTACTATTTCTTTGGCTGATAACCCTCCATCTTTACCTCTACATCCCATCTGACCGACAGTCATGGTCTCTCACCCTCTTCTCTCTTGGGATCTCTGGTTTTCAGAAATTCCAGCCTCTTGTCAGCATCTCTGTTCCTCTCAGAAGGAAGCCTCTTCACATCTGGAACTTGGGAGACTCGGTCCAATAAAATTCTTTCACCTATCGAGAGGGTCAAGGCCTAACTGACATGACATACTGTGGGTGAGTGTGGAGGTAGAGGAGAGCCAGAGATAACAGCTAACATTTATTCAGAGCTTCGTGTGTGCAAAGCATAATCCTGAGGGCCGAATGAGCATGATCTCATTTACTTTTCAGAACTATCCTATTTTTCCCCCTATTTTACAAGGGGGCTTAACAAGGCCAAGAAACTTGTCCCGGATTACAAGGCTGACAAGCAACTGATCCAGGAATCAAACCTCAATCTCCCTGACTCCCAGGCACCATCTTTGATCCACATGGCATTTGTGCAGTGTTGGGGTGAGATCCTGTAACCTAAATTAACACAGAGGTTATGATGAGGAGTGTAGGGTAAGGAGGAGGAGCTCTTTTAGGATGAAGATGGGGTTTCCTGGAAGAAAGGTATTTGGGCTGGAACTTGAAGAATGAATAGGGTTTAATTAGGTGGATATGGGGGAAAGGCACCCCAAAAACCAGAGCGAGCAAACACAGAGACTAGAAAGGACAGGAAGCGTTGAGGGAATGCCAAGTAGTTTGCTGTGACTGGAGTTCTGTGAGGGGAGAGGCTCCCAGGTCTTCCTTTCACTCATCTCCCCCCACAGCTGACCTGGAGGAGGGGTATCCTCTGCAAACACACCCAACTGCCCGAGCTGCTGTTCTGAAAGCCAGGGCCTGTGGGACAGGCAGGAATCCTGGGGAATTGGTGCGAGGAGTTGTGGCCTGGCATGGTTAGCATCCCTGGCCATAGGGAACTCCATGGCCCCTTGCCCCTGAGTGCCTCCCAGGGCACAGAAGTCAGAGTGCGGGGGTGAGGATGAAATGAGCCTGTGTCTGGGCTAGGGGTAGTGACAAGTAGAAAGGAAGAACCCACCCCTACAGCGGGTTACAGCACAGCCCCTCCCTTTTGCTGACCTCGTTACATGGCTGCGGTCAGTTTAAGGATCAGGGCATTTGTTCTGGGACTATGGTCTTCCCAGACTTTGGTTGGCTTTGGGGTTCCCACAGAGACTTCTTCCTGCTGAGCACCTACTGTGGGCCTTGTAAGGCAGGCAGTAGGTTGGCACAGAGATAAGGACACATTTTATGGTAGAGATGGATAGACAAGTTCTAAAGAGATCATCATTTGAGCACTTGGTATGTGTTAAATGCTGCACTAAGAGCCTCACAGGCACATCTTTTTTAAAGCTGAGCTGTCTCAGGGCTTGTCTCTACATGGTATCAGTCTGGCACCCACAATATCTGAAACAAATTTAAATAATTATTCCACAGTCTTTTGGAAAAAATACACAGCAAAACTTAAAATCCTCTTTCCCCGTCTGTCTCATATTGTATATACCAAGCAGCCGTCTCTACACAATCTTCTGTCTCCATGCTCCTCAGTGGAGGTTTATGTCATGAATATATGTAGTTAATATTTCATCTTGTGAATCATCCAACTGAAACCCTCACAGACCCCTGAAGACGGGCACTATTATCCCCATTTTACAGAAGGAGAAACAGATGTCTAGAGTTAATTCTTGCCCAGGGTCACACAGCTAATCACCAGCAAAGGAGACTCTGGAGGAAGATACAGTGCGTTCATGGGAGGCTTCATTTGGAGGAAGCAACCTCTGAGTAGAATCTTAAAGAAAAAAGAAGCTCAACAAATAGAGATGGGCAATAGAAGTGTTTCTTAGGAAGGAAGGGACACCCAGGAGGTGAGCACAGCACACACTGGGCTGCCCAGAGAGAGGCAATCTTGTTCCTCTTCCTCTCACCAGTGGTGGGCCTGACATTTGAGAGACTTGCTTTATTTCCCAACTTTTTCCCCAGGCTGATCCTGCCTGTGCCCTTTAACAGCCTCCATCACAAAGCTGCCTTGTGGCTTCTGAAAGAGACCATCTGATTCAGGCTGCCCCCCTCCCCATGGGGGAAGAGAATTCCTTCCTAAGCCAAATCAGATCACTTAATTCTTCAGAAATTACATGTCAAGACTGTATTAGGCAATGCAGCTCTCTAGTTGTTCAAGAAAAACATGTTATAGTGAAAAGAGTACAATGGAAAGTGGATCCAGCCTGATCTGGGTTTGAATTTCAGCAAAGCTATTTATCAGCTGGGGAAAGTCAAGCGAATTGCTTAATCTCGTGAAGCTTCAGTCTCTTGATCTAGAAAAATGACTATTACTAAAATGTGGTGCCTGATATGTTTGTCAGAGAGGAAGAGGAACAGGTTGGCTGGAAATACAGGGATCTAATAATATTCACTTCGGTATTGAGTGTCAGGGACTTGTCAAATCCCCGTTTCTCCTGCAGGAGGTGGACAGCAGATGTCAGGCAGGTGGGCAGAAGGCGACTCTCGGTAAGTGTAAGAGGAGATGGTGGCTGAGGCATGGACTGAGAGTTCCCAGGCCTGGAGTCTTGTCCTGCTGGAACGGTTCCATGAGCCTCTCCCAGCCTCAGCTTCCTCACTTGGAGAAGCCAATTCAACTTATTGAATATTGGCTAAATGCTTGAACTGCTATTTCATCTGTTTTTTTTTTTTTTTAAGATTTTATTTATGTATTTGGGAGAGATAGAGACAGAGATAGCAAGAGAGCATAATCTGAGAGGAGAGGGAGAAACGTGCTCCCCGCTGTGGACGGACACCTCTGTGGGACTCCATCCCATGGCCCTGAGATCATGACCCAAGCCCAAGGCAGTTAGCCAACCGAGCCACCAAGTAACCCAATCCATTTTATTTTTAAATGTATTTTTCCATATTTTGCCTTGTCCCAGAAGAGATTTGAGGTGACTTTTAAAAATACACAATACAAAGGCACCTGGGTGGCTCAATCAATCAAGACTCTTGCTTAAGACTCCTGTTAAGATTCTTGTTTTTGAGGGCACCTGGGTGGCTCAGTCAGTTAAGTGACCAGCTGGTGATTTCCGCTCAGGTCACGATCCTGGGGTCCTGGAATCCAGCCTGTTATCAGGCTGCCTACCAAGCAAGGAAGGAGCCTGCTTCTCCCTCTAGGCCCTCTCCCTGCTCATGCTCTCTCTTTTGCTCATCACCCTCTCTCAAATAAATAAAATCTAAAAGACTCTTGCTTTCAGCTAGGTCATGATCTCATGGATTGTGAGGTCAAGCCTCTGGCTCTGCATAGGCCTCCCGGAGCTTGGCAAGGAGTCGACTTGAGATTGTCTCCCTCCGCACCTCCCGCCCTTCCCGTTCCTCCTTCTCTCAAAAATCAATCAATCAATCAATCAATCAATCAATCTTTTTGGACAGCCCAGATGGCTCAGCGGTTTAGAACCACCTTCAGCCCGGGGCGATCCTGGAGACCTAGGATCGAGTCCCACGAGACCCGGGATCGAGTCCCACGTCGGGCTCCTGCATGGAGCCTGCTTCTCCTTCTGCCTGTATCTCTGCCTCTGTGTGTGTGTGTGTGCCTCTCGTGAATAAGTAAATAAAAAATGTTTAAAAATTTTTTTTAAATAAATCTTTTAAAAAATTCACAATACAACAAAATGAAAATAAAGGCTCAGAAACCAGGTTGCAGAGGGAATCAGAGTAAAACATTGACAGACACATTATTTCAGTAATCAGTAAACACGTGAAAGGGTCCTGCCCTGATTAATTCCCATTAATGACAGAACCAAGCATATCATGTTTGCGAGTAGTAGACGTTAGGAAATGTATCTAACCTAGAACTACACATTCTATTTTACAAATGAAACTGAGCGTAAGTCTCGCCCATGTTGCAGCATATAATATGCATGTGTGAAGAGGAGGGAGGAAAAATCCTTTGAAAATTATAACGAAGTACAGCATTTGCTATCCTTGTGTTTGGCAGGAGACCACAAGCAGCTGCCTCTGCTTTCTCTGGGGCGGAGAGATTATAACCCTGACCGTGTGGTTGGAATGGGCGTTCGGGGAGGGGTAGCAACGGAGAACCAACCCCAAGCAGGTTTTCAAGTTACACTAAAATAATTATTGAGCGCTTATTATCAGCCAGCTAGTCTGCTAAGCACTTCAAATTTTGCTTATTTCACATTTAAATTTAGTCTAAATTAAATTAAATTCCAGATTTAAATACAGTTTCGATTACACGTTGGAGGGTGGGAAGTTTAGGAGTTAAAGGCAGCAGCTTGGGGGCAGCCCGGGTGGCTCAGCGGTTTAGCGCTGCCTTCAGCCCAGGGCCTGGTCCTGGAGACCCAGAATCGAGTCCCACATCGGGCTCCCTGCAGGGAGCCTGTCTCTGCCTGTCTCTCATAAATTAAAAAAAAAAAAAAAAAAAAAGGCAGCAGCTTGGCTAGGCAGGGTTGGGAGTCCCACCTCCCTCAGTAAATCCTCCACTTTGCGAGCCCCGATTTCATTTCTTCCATTGCTTCTTGGGTCGCTGTAATGAATCAGCAGCTAAATCATGTTTCGGTGCTCTGCTCTGCGCAGTGTTGGCGCAAAGTAAGCAACGGCGGCAAACGTTTGTTAGCGGGGCACCCAAACCCTGAGCCTGCCCGCGGCACCCTAACCGAGCCTGTCCCGCACCAGCTCCCGGGACACCCTAACCCGAGCCTGTCCCGCACCCGCTCCCGCGGCGGAGCCCGGGTCTAGCGAGGCGGTGGCGGCGGGGAAGCCGCAGGCCGCATGCGGGGGGCGCGGCGCCTAATGCAGCGTCGGTTAATTAGCGGAGAAGGTTGTGTCATTAACGGCGGGATCGATGCAAAGGGGATTAAAGGCCCCGGCAGCGCCGCCGCCGCGCTCTCCGCGCGGGCCCGGGCCGAAGTCAACAAAAATTCGATACGCATTAGCGGAGGATCAGCGGCCGCCCGGGGCGAGGGGCGGCGGGGCGGGGGCGGCGCCTGGGGCCGCGGGCGGGCGGCGGGGCCCTGCGGGGAGGGGCTGGTCGTGGACGCCTTCTGCGCCCCGAGTCTTGCGGCCGCGGGGTGCGAGGGGTGCGAGGCCGGAGGTCATCGCCGGGGAGCGCCAGGCTGGGGAGGCTGCGGGCAGGATGCTGGGTCAACGTTTAGTTTTTTAACGTTTTATTATTATTACTTTTTTAAGATTTTCGTTTATTCATTCATGAGAGACACACAGAGAGAGAGGGGGTGGGGAGGCAGAGACACAGGCAGAGGGAGAAGCAGGCTCCAGGCGGGGAGCCCGGGGATACCCTGAGCTGAAGGCAGATGCTCAACCCCTGACCCACCCAGGTGCCCCTGGGTCAACGTTTAAACTTTGTGAGGAGGGGATCCCTGGGTGGCTCAGCGGTTGAGCGCCTGCCTTCTGCCCAGGTGTGATCCTGGAGACCTGGGATCGAGTCCCGGGTCGTCGGGCTCCCTGCATGGAGCCAGCTTCTCCCTCTGCCTGTGTCTCTGTCTCTGTCTCTCTCTCTCTCTCTGTATGTGTGTGTGTGTGTCTCTCATGAATAAATAGATGAAATCTTTTTTAAAAAGAAACAGTATGAGGAGCTCCTTCTGCAGTTCTCCAACTCGCTGTACCCCTGCTTCTCACTAGGCCCACTGCCACTCATTCAGGCCCAGGGACCGTCATCACAGAGAAGCAGCTCTGACCTCCTCTAGGCAGGGCCACACTGTGACCCATCCTCCCAGAACTTACTCCTCCTTCACCACCATTATCATCGTTTCATTATCTGTACAACTTTCTGGGCAATGCCTGTCTCCTGACCAGACTCTCCAGGAGCGGGGCAGTGCGGGCCTTTCCCGCACAGCAGGTGCTCAGGAAATATTCGCAGGAAGAATGAATCCCCTCAGCAACAGCAAATTAACTGGTAGGATGAGGAAATTAAGGCTCAAGGAAATGAAGTGACCTGCCCAAGATCACAGCCATTCGCCAGCTCCCAAGCTCTTTCCTTGAACAAATCACCTAATCTGTCTGAATCCTAGTTTTTCCATCTAGGAAAAAATTAGTTACAGTTGCCTCCACACTGCCTTTATTTGGATTTGCTCCTTTAATTTTTACGAGAACCCCATGAGATTGAAACCATTTATAATAAAGGAGAAACAAGCAAGAGCTAGGCCCATCGTTTGCCTGTTTACTCTCAAGTCCATTGCTCCCTTTCTGATGTTCTGTGTCACAGGTGGGCCACCCCACCTCTTTCCTGTGATTCCTCTTCCCATCAGGCTGCACCTCTCTGGCACCCTTGTCAGCTAGATTTTGGTTCGGTTTGGACAATGGTTGCCACTGTCCAAGACTGGAGGACTGAGGATGGGAGGATACGGGTTACCTGCCTCGACAGCTTCTGGGCCCCTTCCTCTGACCTCCAGACCAGGATGGTAGCAGTTATTTTATCTTGCTAATCTCTGGCTTACCTCATTTTCCCCATTTGGCTTTAAAGTTCTTCTGTCACCTGAGTGGCTCCAGTGTGTGTTAAATTCTCTGTATTAGGGGTGCCTGGGTGGCTCAGTTGGTTTGGTTTCTGCCTTTGGTTGGGTCATGTTCTGGGGGTCCTGGGATGGAGTCCCCCATCTGAGTCCCTGCTCAGCAGGGAGCCCACTTCTTCCTTTCCTCCCTGCTCCTGCTCTATCTCTCTCTCTTTTTAAAGATTTTATTTAAAAAAAAAATAAAATAAAGATTTTATTTATTCATGAGAGACACAGAAAGAGAGAGGCAGAGACATAGGCAAAGAGAGAAGCAGGCTTCACGCAGGGAGCCCGATGTGGCACTCGATCCTGGGGCTCCAGGATCATGCCCTGGGCTGAAGGTGGCACTAAACCGCTGAACCACTCTGGCGTCCCTGCTCGCACTCTTTGTGACACTATCTCAGTCTCTCTCTCTCTAAAAAAAAAAAAAAAACAAAAAACAAAACAAAACAAAACAAAAAAACCTCTCTGTTTGAAATACTTAGAGTGAATTCATTTTCCTGATTATTTGTAAGAGCTATGATTTGAATCCCAATCTGTCTGACCACGGGGGGGTGCTTAAAACATTTTACAGAAGATCAAGGGTGGGTAAAGCATAAGAGAGTGATGACCATTTAACCATCCTGGCCAGACAGCTCTTTCCAGAGAGCTTTCCAGAGAGTCTCTTCTGTGAAGGAAATTAGTTTCAAAGTTAATGGTCCACTTATAAAACCTATTCATTATTTATTTTTATGTTTAAGAAAGTCTACTGTCCATAGCTAAAATATTTTATGCCTATAAGTGAAGATATTAATAACATCTACCTGCTAGAGTTGTGAACATTAAATGGACTAATGTATGCTAAACACCTGGCATGTGGTAGATGTTCTATGACAACTCCCCCCCACCCCCCGCCTTTTAAAACCTGAAAGATTTTTTAGCATCTACAGGTTTTCCTGCTTGGTAATGCTGGCGTATGGAGGACAGCAGTTCTGTTGTCCATTTCCCAGCATTGTGCTTATCACGCTGTAGATCCACCTTGACCATTGGACTGATGAGTGAGGAGTAGTAAGCAGAGGGCCGGCCCAGCAGCAGAAGATGTGTGCAATGATCGTTAGTTCTGAGTGAATGCTCCTAAATCAATTGGACTGCCCCAGAGAGTTGGTTGGCAATGAATGAGAGTGTGAGGTGCTTTTGACACACACATCCAGGATCTGATTTGAGCGAAGATGTCTGCTCAACGGTCCCGAGGGCAATTTTCTCCTGATTGATTTGCAACTTTCAATCTTAATGGAAAAGAAGCCAAGTGGAAAGGAGATAGTTTTTGTCCTCAACCAGAAATCCTTGTTGTGCTTCTCTTTCTGAACTTGGCGGGGGGGGGGGGGGGGGGGGGGGGGGGGGGGGGCGGATCTCCTATTACCTGAAGTTTGCCAGGGAAGGGTATTTAGGGGTGGGTTGGTAGCCAGGGAGAGGGGCTTCTTAACCTACACAATCCCAATGATGTGGGGGAACCAGAAAACTAGAAACTGCCCTTGATGACAGAACAACTGCAGTGGGTAAGTCTGGTCCTCAGCAAGCACAGCCTGGAGCCTGGGGCTGTAGAGTCGCACCTGTACCCTTGGACAAGGAACTGCATTTGAGCCTGCCCTGACTATTCAGAAGTGCCGGGTGCTTATTTGGAGTCACTGATGTAAATGCAATTTGAGGAAGTTTGTAGACCTTTGTAAGGTGTATTTGATGCGATGGTTTTAAGCTATTCAGCAGCTGAAAATTGCTTTTTATGGGGCACCTGAGTGGCTCAGTCAGCTAAGCGACCGAATCTTGATTTCGACTCATGCCATGATCTCAGGGTCATGAGATCAAGCCTTGCACCAGGTTCTGTGCTGGGTATGGAGCCTGTTTGGGGCTCTATCTCTCCCTTCCCATTTCACCCCCACTCTCTTGAGAAAAAAATGCTTTTTACCACATTAGCATAAGCAAGCCTGTACCCCTAGAAGTAAAGAGCAGAGGATTTGGAGTCAAATAAACCCAGATTCCAATCCTGGTTTGTTGTAACTTGACTACTTCTCGCTTAACTTTTCTAAGCACTTCTTTCCTCATCTGTTAAAACACAAATGATTAAAAAAAAAAAAAAAAAAAACCACAAATGATAATACCTACCTGGGTGGGTTGTTGTGAAGATTAAATTAGATGCTAGAGTGAAAGCTTAAGAAATGGTAGCTACACTTAAGCTGTTCACAAATTTATCCACCAGCTAGTATTCTAGAATAAAATAGGTAGTCTGGTCAACTAGGTCACTACAGTCTTCAGAACTCTCTACAAATCAGGGGATCCCTGGGTGGCGCAGCGGTTTAGCGCCTGCCTTTGGCCCAGGGCGCAATCCTGGAGACCCAGGATCGAGTCCCACGTCGGGCTCCCGGTGCATGGAGCCTGCTTCTCCCACTGCCTATGTCTCTGCCTCTCTCTCTCTCTCTGCCTCTCTCTCTCTCTCTCTCTGTGACTATCATAAATAAATAAATAAAATAAAATAAAATAAAGAACTCTCTACAAATCAAATGCTTTGGTTGGCATCCCTTGGTCCACTTCAGGAGTTATTCCCACTCATAGTCCCTGCCAAAAAGCTAAACCTGAGGGGCGCCTTTATCTCAGAGTCATGCATTTGAGTGCCACGTTGGGAGCAGAGTTTACTTAAAAGGAAGAAAAAGCTAGACCTGGGCAGCCACGTTTGTATCCTCTCCCCTTGGCCACTGTTGATTGGACCAAGGGCAAATACTTAATCTTGTTGGACAAATCAGATCCCTCTCCTGAGAGCTGAAATAGTCAATTGTGGGGAGCCATGAAGAATCCAGAATGAGCACCACCACCACTTTGAAGTATGTACAGTTGACAGATAAGCTGAGGAAACACATATGGAGATGTATGACGAGAAATACACAGAAAGAGACCATTTAGCTTTAGTCCGTGTGAAAAAGAGAAACGGCCCTGGTCCTGGTGAGTTTTTAGTGTCATGAGGTTTACCTTTGCTAATATCCTCTCTTTGGAGTCTATGTAGTCTCTACCCAGCCAGCAGTGCCCACCTTCTCCTGAGCTAGCAGGAGTGCATCTCTCTTCCTTTCAACCACAGAGACCACACTAGGATGAGAACAATGCTGTCCTTTTATCTTTTTTTTTTTTAAAGATTTTATTTATTTATTCATGATAGTCACAGAGAGAGAGAGAGAGAGAGAGGCAGAGCGAGAAGCAGGCTCCATGCACCGGGAGCCCGACGTGGGATTCGATCCCGGGTCTCCAGGATCGCGCCCTGGGCCAAAGGCAGGCGCCAAACCGCTGCGCCACCCAGGGATCCCAATGCTGTCCTTTTATGAAGTAAAAATGCTTCTTTAAAAACTCAGGTGGTCTTCTTAGGAATGAGCTTATATAAAATACACCCTTACATCAGAAAGTAGTAAGCACAAATTGGTCAGACCAGTTATGATGAACCAGAGTGCCAACAAGAAACTGGTTGACAAACACGTTTTCCCATTTTGTCATTGTATTGGGTCCCAAATTGTTTGCTTTGCAACAGTGCCTGGAAGTTCCCAAAGAATTATATTACATGATCTTGTAGTTTCTAGAAGGGTGTTGAGGACCCAAGCATGGGTGGGGTTCAAGGACTCACAAGCTCTAAAATTAGAATTAAAGTAAATGCTCTCTGGATGCCTGGCTGGCTCAGTCAGAAGAGTGCATGACTCTTGATCTTTGGGTTGTGAATTTGAGCCCCATGTTGGGTGTAGAGATTACTTAAAATACATGCAATTTTTAAAAATAAATAAAATGAGGGCACCTTGGTGGCTCAGTTGATTAAGGGTCTTCCTTGGGCTCAGGTTATGGTCCCAGCAGGGATCCTGTTTCTCCTTCTGTCTCTGCCCTACCTCCTGCTCATGCTTTCACTCTCTCTCAAATAAATAAAATCTCAAAAAAAAAAAAAAAAAAAAAAAAAGTTGGGCAGCCCGGGTGGCTCAGCAGTTTAGCAGTTTAGTGCTGTCTTCAGCCCAGGGCGTGGAGCCTGGGATCCTAGAGACCTGGGATCCAATCCCGTGTCATGTTGGGCTCCCTGCATGGAGCCTGTTTCTCCCTCTGTCTGTGCCTCTCATGAATAAATAAATAAAATCTTAAAAAAAAAAAAAGGTAATTGCTCTGGTCCACTCAACTTAGTAATTTTGTGAAGGTAGGGATTGAATCTTGGCTGCTATGTTTTGTCAGAGCTTAGTGCCTGTTCAAGAAATCATTTTTTTTATTTTTATTTATTTATGATAGTCACACACAGAGAGAGAGAGAGGCAGAGACATAGGCAGAGGGAGAAGCAGGCTCCATGCACCGGGAGCCCGACGTGGGATTCGATCCCGGGTCTCCAGGATCGCGCCCTGGGCCAAAGGCAGGCGCTAAACCGCTGCGCCACCCAGGGTTCCCAAGAAATCATTTTTCAAATAAACATTGAGACTTCAGTATGGTCATCTCAGGACTGCAAAGGAGTTTGAAAGCTTCAGAAAGTAAAATAATTATTTTTTTCTTTCTTTTTTAAAAACGATTTTACTTATTCATTCATGAGCGACACAAGGAGAAAGAGAGGCAGAGACACAGGCAGAGGGAGAAGCAGGCCCCATGCAGGGAGCCTGACGCAGGACTCAATCCCAGGTCTCCAGGATCAGTCCCCTGGGCTGAAGGCGGCGCTAAACCGCTGAGCCACCCAGGTTGCCCTAAAATAATGACTTTTAAGTGGATTCTAATTTTAGGGTCGAAGTATTGAAAAGTAGATAGATGAGAAGGGTGGAGAGAAGCTGTCCACGGACTTACAGCTTCAAAAGGGCCACAAGAAGCAACACCAGCAAAGTCTGAAATTTTCAAAGTTTGGGGTCATAGACTTAGTTGAAAACTCCTAGCATGTTATGGGTTGAATTGCATCTCTTCAAAATTCCTATGTTGAAACCCTAACCCTCAGTACCTCAGAAGCACCTCATTAGGGGATAGGGCCACTGCAGGGGCACCCGAGTGGCTCAGTCTGTTAAGCCTCTGACTCTTGATTTTGGCTCAAGACATGATTTTAGGTTCCTGGGATTGAGCTCTGAACTGGGCTCCACACTCAGCAGGGAGTCTACTTGAGATTCTCTCTCTCCCTAGCCCCTGCTTTCTCTCTCTCTTTCAAATAAATAAATCTTTTTAAAAAGGAGAGAGATAAAGTTTATTTATTTAAGATTTTATTTATTTATTCATGAGAGACACAGAGAGAGGCAGAGACACAGGCAGAGGGAGAAGCAGACTCCTGGCAGGGAGCCCAATACAGACTCAATCCCAGGACACTGGGATCCCACCCTGAGCCTAGGTGCAGACACTCAACCATTGAGACACCCAGGTGTCCTGAGAAAGTTTATTTATTTTAAAAAAAAAAAAAAAAAGGAGCTGGGGCCATCACAGATGTGGTTAGTTAAGATGAGGTGCTGCTGGAGTAGCATGGGCTTCTAATACAGTACCTTATGAAAAGGGGACAATTACAGAAGCACAGAGGGAGGACATCATGTGAAATGAAGGCAGAGATCCAGGTGACGCTTCTACCACCCAAGGAGTACCACGGATGGCCAGCAAACCAGCAGCCCAGGAGAAGCCTGGAACAGATTCTCCCTCCCAGCCTCCAGTGACAGCTTAATTTTGGGTTTCTAGCCTCAGGACTGTGAGAACAATACATTTCTATTATTTAATAAGAGACCCTGTTTGTGGTACTTTGTTACTGCAACCCTAGCAAACTGATAGAGCGCGCAGATCCAAAAGTGCTTGCCTTCCATGTCTCCAGCGGTAACCCACCCCCAAGCCCAGGTGTCTAGATCTATGTGGGCTCGCCTCACACCCTTTCTGTTTTAACAGCTCCTGTCAGGCTTGTTCGGCAGGGAGTCTGCTTGGGAGTCTCTCCCTCTCCCTCTCTTCCTCCCTCCACCCTCGTGCTCTTTCTCTTTAGAATAAATAAATAGGGACACCTGGGTGGCTCAGCGGTTGAGCATCTGCCTTTGGCTCAGGGCACAATCCTGGGGTCCTGGGATCAAGTCCCACATCAGGCTCCCCACAGGGAGCCTGCTTCTCTCTGTGCCCATGTCTCTGCCTCTCTCTGCATCTCTCATGAATAAATAAATAAAATCTTTTTAAAAAATAATAAAATAAATAAGTCTTAGAAAAATATTAAAATTATTTAGGTATTTTACCCTACTGTTATTTGAATAAGTAATGATAATTGCTTTACACTCATTGAGTTCTGTGTCGGGGAATTTGCTAACCACTTTAGAATTTCATTTCTTTAATCCTCTCAACAACCTTAGGAGTTAAGAGCTACTATTATTTCCAGGTTACAGGTGGAAAAACAGACTCAGCGAATTGGCTTATCTATAAACACACAGCTAGTCAGTAATGGAACTGACCTGGGACCCAAGGTGGCCTGAGCCCCAAGTCCCAGTTAATACCATGCTGCTCTGTCTCTCAGCCTAGCACACGGCAAGAGCTTGTGGAGTATTAGTTCTCTCCCCTTGTCTCTGTCTTGAGATTGATTTAAAAGCTACTGCTCATTCCGTCTGCTTCCAGCTCAGAATGAAAGTAAAGTGAGTGGCACGTAGTAAGTGCTCAGTAAATGTCAGCTATGATCACTATTAATATTGCATTGTACGTGTCTAGCAAGGATGCTGAAACCTAGTATGTTGCTGATAGTGCATATTTAGGCGTGTTCCTGAACAAGGCTAGTGGGATAGGGACCTGGAAAGTAAAGTTGATCTAGGAGAAAATGAGGGGCGAGGGTGGGGAGGTGAGGAAGGGAGAGCAGGACACAGAGAACAGTTGGCAGAAGGCCAGACTCCACTTTGCCTCCACTGAGGCTGCCCCTGGGGCTTGGGAGGTGGGGTGTGTGCAGCTCTCTGCTCCTCATTGGTTGGTCAGTTTACTCTCTCCTTCCTCCCTTTTGGGGTGATGGGGAGGCTGCGGCTTGTGGTTACATAAAGCTTCCTGGAATTCTTCCAGGAAGAGGACAAGCTCATGAGGTGCTAGCAAATTCTGGGGGCTGAGGTGCGTGTGAACTGGAGTGACTATGCGCCAGCAGTCAGTGCCCTGGTGAGGCAGGAGTGCAGGGATCAGCAGGTTTAGGTGTAAATCCCAGCTCTTCCATTTCAGCAGCTGTGTGACTTTGGGCAGATCATTGACCTCTGGAGTCTGATTTCTTCTTCTGTAATAAGGATGAAATGGTATCTACTGCACAGGCACGGAAATGCCTAGTACGACACCTAAGAAATAATTGCCATTATTATTATTGTTAGGATTTGATGTCCTCTTGGGCTAAATATAGGAATGTAATATATAAATCCTGTTCCCTCAGTCCTGAAACTATGAGCCAAGTATTTCCAAGTGTCTCCTTGACACTCCTACTTTCCCCTGGGCCTGCCAGTGGAGCCAGGGCTTTGGATACCCTTGCACAGCCCCAGGAGAGTAGATAGCAGGTCTTCATGACTCTTGGATGGTCCTTTTCCCCCTACAGCTCAGGAATGATTGATAAAAGCCTTATCTGAGTCACATTCCATTATGGGATTAAATCAGATTTGCTCTGGGCCTTCTGGCTGCTACCTCAGGCTGGATGCCGGCAGCTCCTGGTTATTGCCTTTGGCCCAATCTGAGGTCATCACACTTATATGGGCCCAAGGGATCTGCAGAGGCAGGAGTGGAGGAGAAGCTCCCCCAGCCATTTGGGATTAGTTTCAATTAGCATGACCAAGCATGGCAGCCACAGCCAGGCACCCAGGAGGCACCACAGGGTAGCAAATCAGAGACTGGACATTTATCCAGCTAGCTCCAATCCAGGGCAACAGATGATAGGCTCCTTGGGAGTAGTGGACAGAGAGGTGGGAGATCAGTAACTGGAGTAATGAGGCAAAGCAATGTAATGAGGCTGCAGGGAAGTCGCTAAACTTCTCTGAGTCTTCAACTCTCAACTGGAAACACTAGCATTTACTACAAAGGTTAAAGTGTTGGGAATGTACTAGTTAAGGAAAAGATTTCAGTGATAAGTCTGGATTTGGGTCCTGGCTTGGTCACCCATTGGCCTGGTCAGTCCCATTGCTCTTAACTTCTTAGAGCCCCAATTTCCTCTTAGATTGAAAGAAGGAAGTAACCACTTCCCCCCCAAAGTTGTGAGGGTTAGGGAAAACCCGGTGTAACAGTGAGCTTTGATTTTGACAAGTGGGCCTGTACACGTGGCCCTCCCCACCCTGCTGCCAGTGCTGTTCAGTCAATAGGCCTCATGATTTTTCTTCTTCTTAGGGTAGTGTGGAGGGTGGCCTTCTCATCTCCCTTCCCAAATTGGAGAGACAGGAGAGAAGTTGCACTTCTCTTGCTAAGGCCCTTTGTGAATGTCTCTATGTGTGCCCTGGCCAAAGCCCTGACTGAACTGGATGCCACCTCAATGTGAGGTCACCTGTGTGGAGATGAACTTGGAGATGAACTACTGAACTTGGGTGGGCTTGGGTGGGCTTGGGACCAGCCTCAGCTCCAGGGACAGAGCAAAGAGAAAGGGAGAAGGAGGGATTAGCTTTCACCAATCAGGTGGGTTTGGGAGGAGGCAGATACAAGCTGTGAGCTATCTGCAAGGCCTTCCATAGACAGCAAAGCCTAAATGCTCGGAGCCACGCTGTCCCAGCAAAGGCTCAGTCTGGAGCCTGGGGTAGCAACTCAGGACTCCCAGCTTGTACTTCATTCTCTCTTCCTAAGTCTTTAGGCTTCCTGGATCCCCTGTTTCTCCTTTACCTCTTGTTTTTATTTGCCACCACTTCTGAATTTATTGTGGTTGATTATTTCCCGTCTGGGGCCCACTCGCTAATGTGGGCCACATTTGGCATGTGTGAAAGGACACCAGATCCTGAGCCTGTTGGAATTGCAATGGTCTTTCTGTACCTCCTATATGCCTGACATGATCTCATCTCATTCTCAAAACAACTCTACAAGCAAGCTTCTCTTAAAGCCCTCCTATTTAAGATGAGGAAGCTCTCATTCTAAGAGATAAGACAAATTGCCCATGGTCACCTGGCTAGGAAGTGGTGGCAGCAGGTCTTGTCCAAAGACCACATGACTCCAAAGCCTGTGATACTTCCGCTCCAACTCCAGATAAAGAGCATTCCTGGTTCTGAGCTGCATCTTCTACCCTGATGGACCCTGGGGAAGTGTGAGGGCCATGTTGTTTCCTCAGGAGAGGGCTAAAAGCCCACCAGAGTGGCCTCGTGGCCTTCAGAAACAATGGGGGTAGGGAGTCCCCTGATGTCTACCTCAGGAGACAGAAATCAGGCCCTGAGCTTGCAGGAGGAGGGATGCTGAGAGTGGAGATTGTTGCAACCAAGTTTTAAAAGGAACCCAGAAGTTCTGGGAGAACATAAGCAAATAAAACAAAGATGAGGGAGGCGAAGGTTACTTCGAAGTGGTACCAGGAGATGTGTCCTGTTATGACAGTGGTTGGGCACATAGGCCTTGGAGTCCGTCAGACCTGGGTTCAGTTGCCACACTGGCATCTGTTTCTGTGGGTGACCTTAGGCAAGATATTTAAATTATCAAAGCCTCAGTCTCATCATCTGTAAAATGGAGAGGATAATAGCACTTTCTTGTGAGGATCAAATGATATCATGCACATAAGCACTTAGTCTAACACCTAGACCTCAGTCAACATTGGAAAATGGTATTATTAGTAATAAAATTGGGTTAAGAGGAGCCACCTTTCAGAAATGTTCTATATCTTAATCTGAGTGCTGGTTGTATGAATGTGTACATATGTAAAAAAAAAAAATCATTGAATTGGACTGTCAACCTTAAATCAAGAAACCAATTCAAAAGGCAAAGCACTGGGGGACTAGGCTTGTGCTCCACTGGTCAGATAAAGTAGTGATTGCGCAAAAGTCCACTTCTACCAGTCTTTTCGAACAAGATTTTCTCGTTCTTGCTGACTTCTGGGAACGTTGGCGATTTGGTCCAGTTCAAAGATTTAGAAAACATGACATGTGAGACTGTTCCTCAAAATGCTGCTCTGTTTGTATTTTAAAAATGGCTCAGGCGCGCGGGGCGGGGGTGGGGGCTGGGGGTGGGGTTGTTGTTGGTGGTGCTCATTGGTTGAGTGTCTGCCTTTGGCTCAGGGCGGGGGTGATCCTGGAGTCCCAGATGGAGTCTCACATCCGGCTCCGGCAGGGAGCCTGGTTCTCCCTCTGCCTATCTCTGCCTCTTTGTCTCTCATGAATAAATAAATCTTTAACAACAACAACAAAACCTTTCCAGCCTAAGATGTAGGGAAAATGTATTATGGAAATATGTCAGGCAGTTAATTAATAAACGCATACGGGGAACGCCTGGGTGGCTCAGTGGCAGAGCATCTGCCTTCGGCTCAGGTCGTGATCCAAGGGTCCTGGGATGGAGTCCCACATCGGGCTCCCCACGGGAAGCCTGCTTCTCCCTCTGCCTGTGTCTCTGTCTCATGAATAAATAAATAAAATCTTTTAAAATAAATAAATAAATAAATAAATAAACGCATATGGTTCATCCCTGAATTTTGTCATGCTTTGGGGATTTGTCAGTTTTCTTAAATGTACAATTTTTTCGTGACTTCTTGTGTTATTCTGAGTAATTCTGAGTGATTCTGAGTTATTCACTTTTACGGTTTAAAAAATGTAAACTCCACCCTCTTTGGTAGGGTGTAGCAGTGGGACCCTCTTCCAACAGGGAAAAAAGGCAGGAGTTGCCAGGTTGGATAAGGATGGAGCCACAGCCAGCAGGCCCTCCTCTCGCAGGCAGCTGGATCCCATGGGGGGTGCCTGGATGTGGGGTCTGGTTGTTGTCCTTCGGAAAGCCTGCCTACTGGGGCTCAGCCTGGTGCCCCTGCTGAGGGAGCTCCTGCAGGGTCATCTTCCCCAGGAAAATGAACCACACGGTGATGTCGGTCCCATCAATTCCCAGTCTTCCCTACAGTTCTCAGCAGTGACCTTGAGGTGAGGCGTCCTTGGGGGGACCTGCTGGAGTCAGGGATGAAGGACACAGAGAAGGGGGCTGCCCAGGAGGTCCTGGTGAGCAGAGCTGGTAGGGAGGCAGCCCATTACGCCCTGGGGCTATCCCTTGAGGAAATGGAGTTAGACAAGCCTGCCTTTCCATTATGCAAAGAAAGGGCTTTTCAAGTAAATTTCCATTCAAGTATTAGCTTAGATCAGTGAAGGTGCGGCCATAATAGCTTAGATGGCCATCACAGCTATTAAAAACACATTTTTTCCCCTGTACCCAGGCTGCCTTGTCATCTTCCTATTGTTCATCCCCAGGAGACTGTGACTCAACCTTTCCTAAGCTTCTGGGAGCCAGGTTAATCTCCATCTATATTTTCAACTTTTTAATTCTTTAATGTACATGGTATATGAAATTTACATGTTTGAAATGGCCTGTAGATGTAACCAGAATATTATAAAAAGTAGATCGATGTGGGGGGGCGCCTGGGTGGCTCTGTGGTCAGGCGTCTGCCTTCAGCTCAGGTCATGATCCCAGCAGCCTGGGAAGGAGCTCCACATCAGCTCCCAGCAGGGGGTCTGCTTCTCCCTCTTCCCCTTCCCCTGCTCATGCTTTCTGGTGCACGTGCACTCCCTCTCTGAAATAAATAAATAAAAATTTAAAAATATTTAAAAACCTAGACCTGGGGTTGGAGATGGGCAGTGTATAGTCAGTAAAGCACCCCTCACTGTCACTGCTTACCATGTGGGCTTACCTCTGTCTTCACACCCTCTTACATTGCCCTTTCCTTGCTTAGATCCTCGTACATACACGGTTCATTTTTAGCTCCAGGCCTTCAAACTGGTATCTTTGCTGCCTGGATGCTCTTCTCCCACTTTCTCACAGACTGACACCCACTTATTTTCAAGGTCTCAGCTTGAATCTGAGGAAGCCACCCCCAACCCACTCCCCACCCCCAGACCAGGATAGGGCTTTGAACTGATTTTCTCTGTCTGGGTAACAAACCACCCTCAGCCATATATGTGCTTTGTGCTTCTGACTGGGCTCAGTCTTGCTGGGGATGAGCTGCTTATCAGTTGTTGGGCTGACTGGATGCCTCACTCATATGTCAGGAGTCTCAGCCAGAATGATGGGAACAGTTGGAACAGCTGGAGTGTCTGGGATGGCTAGGAGGCTACCCTGGGGTTTCCCCTGGGTCTTCAGGCAATAAGACCATGGCTGTAGAAGCTACAAGGCTCCTGGAGACAAAGACTCAGAGGTCACCTAACAGAGTCACTTCCACTGCATTCTGTTGGTTAAAGAAACTCATAAGACCAGCACAAATTTAAGGGCAGGGAGATAGTGTGACCTCTTGATGCAAAATCATATTGCAAAAGGGCACACACCCAGCGAAGCCAACACGGACAGCTCTGTGAGCTTTACTTTCACCACTCTTACCAAAACTGTTATCAATCAGCAATAATCGCGCCTTGGATAAACCTCATTGGCTACGATACTGCCACTACACAAAGCTCCCAAACTATTATTATATAATTCCTTCTATGCTTGTTTATAGTTTTTATCCCCCACTAGACAACATCCATGTATGTGGGGATTGACTGTCTCATTCATCAGTCTATTCCCAGAGCTTGGCACACAGTGAGAGCTAACGAATTGTTGTAAACGAACATGTGGATGAATGAACGAATGAAAAAATGAAAGATAAGATTCTTGGAGTTCCAAAGTTGCACCATAAATCCTAGGTTTAGATCTCAATTCTATCACTTCTTAGGTGTTGGCTTTTTTTTTTTTTTTAAGATTTTATTTATATATTCATGAGAGACAGAGAGAGAGAGAGGCAGAGACATAGCATAGCAGGGAACCTGCAGGGGAGCCCGATCCAGGACTTGATCCTGGGACCCTGGGATCACGACCTGAGTCAAAGGCAGACACTCAACTGCTGAGCCACCCAGGTGCCCACTTCCTACGTGTTTGACCTTATGCAAGTTGCTTAATCTCTCTGAGCCTCAGGTGTTTGTTTTTTTAAATCTTTAAAGTAGGGATAAGAAAAAAAATCCCATGTCACAGTCAACTCCACATTCATTCTCCCCACCTCCTTTTCTCTGAGACCCTCTTAGCTCTTTTTACTCATAAAGTGAGGACTGCTAGTCCCTTTATTTTAAGGGCCTTCCCACACCTCGAAAGCATTGGAAACTGGGTTTTCAGGGCATAGTACATTCCCCAAAGATTACCAGGAGTCCATTCTATATGAACCACTGTCCAAACACCACTACTGGCTGTGAACCAGTGGTTCTCAACTAGGAATGATTTGGGCCCCTGCGTGCCCAGGTCATTTGGCAATGTTTGTGACAGTTTGGATTGTCACAGCTGGAGGTAGGGGCGTGCTACTAGCATCTGGTGAGTGAAAGCCATAGACACTAAATATCTCACAGTATACAAGACAGCCCTCCCCCAGCTCCAGCAGAGTTATCTGGCCCATAATGTTGATAGGGCCAAACTGGGCTGGAACTGACTGTTCTTTCAGTCCTCACCCAGTTTTTTATTATTATTATTATTATTATTATTATTATTATTAAAGATTTTATTTATTTATTCATGAGAGATACAGAGAGAGAGAGGCAGAGGGAGAAGCAGGCTCCATGCAGGGAGCCCAATGTGGACTCGGGTCTCTGGGATCACACCCTGGACTGAAGGCGGCGCTAAGCCGCTGAGCTACCCAGGCATCTCCAATCCTCATCAGGTTTAGATATAATCAATTATTGGCAGTAGTCATTCCCTGGCCCTGCTCTAGCCTCTGGTGTCTGGCGATGGCCACAGTCCTCCTATCCCTGGACCACGCAACTTTGAACAACAGCTTTTCTGCATGAGCAGTTTGAAGAGAGTGTAGGGAGGAAATGGCTCCATCTGTTGGCCAGAGCCCACATCACAACAGGGCAGGCACTAGATTTTTCCAGGCGAGGCCTCAGGTGTGCCTTCACCAGGGCACACACTCCAAAGCAGGGGGAGAGCTGTAAGTGGGACAGCATGTGAGTAGATGAAGATGTTACTGAAGCTGTCTTACGTGACAAGCGTGGGATTATTGTATTTAGGGTTTCAACGTGTTTAGCAACTTCTTATTCTTCTTGGATTTTTTTTTTTTTTTTTAAAGATCTTATTTATTTATTCGTGAGAGACACACAGAGAGAGGCAGAAACATAGGCAGAGGGAGAAGCAGGCTTCATGCAGGGAGCCCGATGTGGGACTGGATCCTGGGACTCTGGGACCATGCCCTAAGCGAAAGGCAGAACCTCAACTGCTGAACCACTCAGGTTTCCTTCTTCTTCTAATTCTTAATTGTGAAACATATGTTAATATCACATATAGTACATAAGTGTGCTTGTACACGGCATACAGTATATAAGTACAGTTTAAAGAATAATATTAAAAGAAACACCCATGGGGGCACCTGGGTGGCTCAGTGGTTGTGTGTCTCCCTTTGGCTCAGGTAGTGATCCTGGGGTCTTGGGATCAAGTCCCGCATCGGGCTCTCCACAGGGAGCCTGCTTCTCCCTCTGCCTGTATCTCTGCCTCTCTCTCTGTGTCTCTCATGAATAAATAAATAAATAAATAAAATATTTTTAAAAAATAAAAAAAGAGGTCTACTCCACAGGATTTGATAAAATAACTTTTGAAAATGATTTGTAAATGGTAAACCATGCAAATAAGATGAATTTATTTTGAGGGTGCCTGGGTGACTCAGTGGGTTGAGCATCTGACTCTTGGTTTCTGCTCAGGTCATGTTCTTAGCATATTGATATGGGGCTCCACGTTGGGCTCTCAGCATGGAGTCAGCTTCATATTCTCTCCCCTTCTGCTTTTCCCTCCAATCTGTTTTAAATAAATAAATAAAATCCTTAAAAAAAAAGTGGAAGGGTGCCTGGTTGGCTATTTGGCTGAGCATCCAAGTCTTGGTTTGGGTTCAGGTCATGACCTCAGAGTCTGTGGGATCAACCCCAAGGCCAAGGCGGGCTCTGTGCTCAGCTGCTCAGCATGGAGCTGGCTTGTCCCTCTCCCTCGGCCCCTCCCTCTGCTTACACACACTATCTCTCTCTCTCTCTCTCTCTTGCTCTCTCACTCCAAGTAACTAAATAAAATCTTTAAAAGAAAAAAGGAACAGTTTTGAGTCTTGACTAAATGAAAGGAATGTGAGCTGGCTCCTGGTGGTCAGATGAACATGAAACAGTTTCTTACTCAGTTGAACACTGGAAGCTCTGAGGCGCTTTTGACTATTGTAGTGTTTTATTCTGAGTCATATATACATTAAAAACGTACCCACAATGGATAATAGTTAAAGCATAAGCCACCTTGATGTTGAAATACTAGTTAATGAGCTTACACATGATAGCTCTGCAAATGTGCCCTTAAGGTACTCTTCAACATTGCTGTGAATTGCATTCATCTAATAAAAAATCTTATCTAGCACATCAAGCAATTTCTGGGTTTTCAGAAAGCAACATTACAAAGAGACAATACAGTGAGGGTCTGGGAGGTAGGGATAATGGGAAGTGGTTGCTAACAGATATGGGGTTTCCTGTTGGGGTGATGAAAATGTTCTGGAATTAGATAGTAGTGATGGTTGCACAACTATGTAAATAGATTTTTTTTTAATTAATTAATTTAGTTTTTTTGTAAATAGATTTAAAACCACTGAACTGGGACGTCTGGCTCAGTGGCTGAGTGTTTTTCTTCGGCTCAGGTCATGATCTTGGGGTCTGGGAGCAAGTCCTACATCGGGCTTCTTGCAGGCAACCTGCTTCTCTCTCTGCCTGTGTCTCTGCCTCTCTCTGTGTGTCTCTCATGAATAAATAAATTAAAAACAAAACAAAACAAAACAAAAAACCCTGAACTGTACACATTAAATGGGTAAACCATGTGGCATATGGATTTTATCTCAATAAAGCTGTTATTTTTCAAAGTCATTTGAATTTTGCATTCTAATCAAGAATATATGTCTATTGGGTTTAGCACCACCTTCAGCCCAGAGTGTAATCCTGGAGTCCTGGGATCAAGTCCCATATTGGGCTCCCGGCATGGAGCCTGCTTCTCCCTCTGCCTGTGTCTCTGCCTCTCTCTCTCTCTCTCTCTCTCTGTGTGTGTCTCTCATGAATAAATAAATGAAATCTTAAAAAAAAATGATTATCTTCATATGAAAGTAACTTTCCCTAAATCATTGCATAAAATTGACACTTAAAAACAAAAACAAACAAAAAAACAAAACCCACTGTTATTTCAAGGAATCTATCCTGTGGAAATAACCCTAAATATTAAAGAAAGAAACTCTTTGTGCACGATGATGCTCAATGTATCATGGTTTAAAACAATAAGAAATCAGTAATAAGGGACGCCTGGGTGGCTCAGCAATTGAGTGTCTGCCTTTGTTTCAGGGCCTGATCCTGGATTACCAGGATCAATCTAGTCCCACATCGGGCTCCCTGCATGGAGCCTGCTTCCCCTCCCTCTGCCTGTGTCTCTGCCTCTCTCTCTGTCTCTCATGAATAAATAAATAAAATGTTTAGAAAAAAATTTAAAAATAAAATTATGGCTATAAAATTATGATTATAAGATACAAGTCCAACACAGTGACTGGTTATGTAGGTTATGATAAATATACATAGTGGATTACCATGCAACTTTTAAGGATATGATGGGGAAGAATTTTTTTTAAGGTTTTATTTTAATTTATTCTTATTTTTTAATTTTTAAAAATTTTGTTTTGAAGATTGTATTGATTTATTTGAGAGAGAGAAAGAGTGCACAGGAGGGGGTAGAGGGGAAAACAGAGAGGGAGAAGTAGCCCTGAGCAGGGAGCCCTATGTGAGGCTCAATCCCAGGACCTCCAGACCATGACCCCAGCTGAAGGCAAACACCCCACTGACTGAGCCACCCAGACACACCAAAGATTCTATTTTTCAATAATCTCTACACCCAACGTGGAGCTCGATATTACAACTCTGAGATCAAGAGTTGCATGATCTACTGGCTAAGCCAGCCAGGTGCCCTGGGAAGAATATTTATAAATGTGGAGAAAATGCTAATAGTGAATTAGGTGACAAATGTGGGCAAGATATTATGAAGCTATGTACACAGATGGATGACAAAATATAGAATCCAATTATTTTTCTGTAGGAGTTAATATGATAATGTTCTATTTATTCATTTATTTATTTAATAGACTTCATGTTTTGAGTGTGGCTTAGCTTTACAGCAAAATTGAGTGGAAGTTACAGAGATTTCCTATATACTCCCTACCTCACATGCACAGTTTCTCTATTATCAATATTCCCCACCAGAGTGGTGCACAACTAGTGAACCTACAGTGACACATCATTGTCACCTGAAGCATATGGTTTACTTTAGGACTCACTCTTGGTGTTGTCCATGGGTTCAGACAAGCATACAATGAAGGTATTCAGCATTACAGTATCATACAGTGTGTTTTACTGTCCTAAAAATCCTGTTATGCCTATTCATCCCTTTCTCCCCCCACCCCTTAGAAACCATTAATCTTTTCCCTATCTCCATTGTTTTGCCTTTTTCAGAATGTTATATAGTTGGAATCATGCAAATGTAGCTTTTTCAGATGACTCCCTTCCACTTAGTAAAATGCTTTCAAGTTTCCTTTGTCTTTTCATGCCCTATAGCTCGTTTCTTTTTAGTGCTGAATAATATGCCATTATCTGAATGTATCAGTTTATCCATTCATTCACCTACCAAAGCACATCTTGATTGTTTTCAAGTTTTGGTAATTATGAATAAAGCTGCTATAAACAAGTTTCTGTGTGGATATAAGTTTTCCAATCTCTTGGTTGCACGACTGCTGGATTGTGTAGTAAGTGTACAGTACATTTTGTAAGGAACTGCCCAACTATCTTCCAAAGTGGTTTTATATTTTGCATTCCAGCAGCAATGAATGAGAGTTTTATTGCTCTACATCCTTGCTAGCATTTAGTGTTGTCAGTGTTCTGGATTTTGGCCACTCTGATATAGGTGTGTAGTGGTGTATTACTCTTTATAGTTACTTTATTCAAGTTTTCCACATTGACCATACATTATTTTTGTAACAGAAAAAAATGCATTATAAAATAGAAAGCTACAGGGGCGCCTGGGTGGCTCAGTCAGTTAAGGATCTTCCTTCAGCTCAGATCAAGTCCTGCATCTCCTGCTCCTCCTGCTTGTGCTCTCTCTCTCTAATAAGTAAGTAAAATCTTAAAAAACAAAAACAAACAAAAACAAACCATAATACAAAATAATACTTCTAGAACAACTGTGGCTTTAAATAGTTTAAAAAATGTATCACAGGGATCCCTGGGTGGCGCAGCGGTTTGGCGCCTGCCTTTGGCCCAGGGCGTGATCCTGGAGACCCGGGATCGAATCCCACATCGGGCTCCCGGTGCATGGAGCCTGCTTCTCCCTCTGCCTGTGTCTCTGCGCCTCTCTCTCTGTGACTATCATAAATAAATAAAAATTAAAAAAAAAAAATGTATCACAGTTTAGCTTTTCATTTAGTGGGACAAAAAGACTGGTTCCACTCAAAATGTGTTGTTTGTAGGTAAGTACTTGCCAAAAGCATTTTGAAATCTTCTCTATTTTCTTATTTTTTAAAAAGTTATAATAAATTATAAAACCATACACTATTGTAAAAAATGTGGTATTTTAAAAGGAAAAAGGCAAGAATTCTAAACAAGTCATGAAAGCATTATTTGACTATCTATAAAGCCATAAACAATTACATTTCATCCTACATACTCAGTATATATACACATAGGTATGATATAATGTGATTTTAAAAAGATTTTATTTATTTATTCATGAGAGACAGAGAAAGAGAGAGAGAGAGAGAGAAAGGCAGAGACACAGGCAGAGGGAGAAGCAGGCTCCGTGCAGGGAGCCCGATGCGGGACTCCTGGGCCGAAGGCAGGCGCCCAACCGCTGAGCCACCCAGGGATCCCCCAAAGAGCTACTTTAAAGGTTAAACTAGACTATACTTGTAAAAGTACAGAACCTGTTACAGGGTAAAGCCTCAAAAAATGTTAACTATCCTTACGCCTCTGGGGCGGATGAAGAGGATTGATTCTCCACCTATGGCCATACATCCTCTTACTCAAAGAAAAATCCAGAGGATAAAGGGCAACCTTGCTAGACACACATCATTTCCTCGTCCAGGAGCACAGAATCCGCCACAGACCCACCACATCACCACTAAGATGCAGGGCACTCTCCCTTGCACCCTTTCTGTCCCTATTCCCAGTCGCGTTCCCCAGCCCACCTATTCCAGTCACTCTTCCCTCTTTGCCCCGCCCAGAGACGTAGACTTTTTTTTTTTTTTTTTTTTTCTTCTCCCTCCATCCTTTCTAGTTCTAACTTTCCCGCCCCGGTAGCTCTTGACCAATCAGAGATGGAATTGTCTTATCTTTCCCCACCTCTTGGTGACGTTACGAGGAATAATACCTCTTATTGGGTATCCTAGAGCAGAAGCCTACCAATAACCGGCAGACTTTTTTGGTGCCGACGGACCGCTAGTAATATCGCTGCTGATTGGCTGGAGTGGCGAGACGGGAAAATGGCTGCGAGTCCGTCTGTAGTCCCTGTGGCTGTGACTGCTGCGGTGGTGCCGGTCTTGTCATCGAGCAGCGATTTCTCAAATTTGCGAGAAATTAAGAAGCAGCTGCTACTCATCGCAGGCCTTACGCGGGAGCGGGGCCTACTGCATAGTAGCAAATGGTGAGATGTCGGGGTCGGAAGGGGCTGGGCTTGGATCCTTGGCCTTTGGGGCTCTGGAGCTAATACAGTTTGGGTGTTCCAGGTCCGCGGAGTTGGCCTTTTCCCTCCCCGCCTTGCCTCTGGCGGAGCTGCAGCCACCGCCGCCTATTACAGAGGTGAGGACTCCCGTCACTGCGAGCGCAGCGCCCCTCCGCAACCCCGAAGGGTTACCGAGTGTCCCGTCGCTGGATGGGAGAGCATCCTGCTTGGCAGGAATGTTTGTGGAGGGAATTCAAGTATTCAAGGAGCTGAGTGTTCTAAGCGATTTTGTGTGGTTTTGTTGATCTTTGTAAAGATTTGGTGGTGCTTTACTTAAGCTGGAGAGAATTAGTAAATAACCCTTGCTTAAGATTTCAGCCTTTTGAGGTTTCGTAGCCCAGCCCCGACAATGTTCTCAACGAGGAGAAGAATCAGAGGTTTTAACAACAGTGCGAAACTGGCTTTGATTCACGTAGCTCTGGGTTCAAATCTCAGCTACACTAGTGACTTTTGGCAACTTACATAACATCTTCAGCCACAGTTTTTTCATCTGTGAAATGCAGATAATAATAGTATCTACTTTAAGGGGATATTGAGAAAAGCAAATGAGATATGAATATATTTTACGTATGATCTATAGAGCAGGCATTTTTATATAGTCTGTGTAGTCTGAATGATTTTCATCATAATCCATTGTTTTTCCTGAAGATGCCATTTCTTGACACCCCCCCCCCCCCAAAACGCATACACTTAAAGACTGAATATTTACTACCCCAAAAGGTATAATGCACATGTGGGCGGGGGTGGGGTGGGGAGTGGTATAAGAAGATGATGAGTGAATGTGAAAAAGGCCACTAGACTCCTAAGCTGAATGGACACATTTAAGACTTGTTACTCCAATGAAGAAAACACTGAATACGTTTTGGTTCCAGTTTTGTTCTGGTAATAATTGGGGCAAGAAAGAAGAGGAGAATGAAGTTATTAAAGTTTTAATCAACTTACCCCTAGAATTTGGGGGGATTGTATGCTTTTTAAACTTAAATGTGCATCATTTATTTACATAAAGAAGTATGTCTGTGTCTTATGCTTTTTGCAATACTAACATGTCACAACCTTTTGAAGTATAAAAAATAAAAGTAATTGGACAGTTTATTGCATTTTTTGTACATATTTGAAAACCTAGAAGAGGAAGCAAATGTCTTATATTAATGCTAGACATTCTCCATGATTTTTCTACTTTTTCCTCATCAGATTTCTACTACTTGCTCCATTTTACTGATGAAGAAATGAATTCTCAGAGAAACTAAGTAACTTCCCTGCTAATGTCATGAAACTAGGAAATCAAGGAAATAGAATTTGAATCCAGGTTCCTAACACTAAAGCCTATGCAACTTCCCACTGCATTTAAAGAAATAATACACGTTTCTGAGTGTCCTGGTTTGTTTATTATTTATTTATTTATTTATTTATTTATTTATTTTAAATATTTAATTTATATATTCATAAGGGACACAGAGAGAGAGGCAGAGACATAGGCAGAGGAAGAAGCAGGCTCCCTGCGAGGAGCCTAATGTGAGACTCCATCCCAGGATCCCCAGATCACATGACCTGAGCCAAAGGCAGATGCTCAACCACTGAGCCACCCAGGCATCCCATCTTGGTTTAGTTTTTTAAGTTTTATTTTTTTCCCCAACTTTTTATTTTGAAAAAAAGTTCCATGACCTTAGTTTGTAATAAAATAATATACAAAAGTAACTTACATATATATGTAAGTATATGTAAATCTTTTTTTTTTGTATATGTAAATCTATATATGTGTACACATATATATGCTAGGTTTTTGGGAGAGAGAAAATACTATTGCTTACATCTTGAAATTAATGAATATGCTTCTTGAAAATGATTTTCTGTTGTCTTATTCTGTAACACTTACATAAACTTGTGTCTCTTCTAGGAGGATGCCCAGGATATGGATGCTTACACCCTGGCCAAAGCCTACTTTGATGTTAAAGAATATGATCGAGCAGCACATTTCCTGCATGGCTGCAATAGCAAGAAAGCCTATTTCCTATACATGTATTCCAGATATCTGGTGAGGGCGATTTTAAGATGTCATTCTGCTTTTATTGAAGCATCCATATTTAATACCAAGAGGAATACATTTAACAAGTAGTCTACTTGTTAACTGTACTTTATAAATACTTAACAGTAATAAAGAAGGAATCATAAAGTTAAAAAGTGACAGTATAAAAGAAAATACTAAAAATATTGATAGGGGTGCCTGGCTGGTTCAGTCAGTGGAACATGTGACTTTTGATGTCAGGGTCATGAGTTTGAGCCCTGCTTTGGGTATCGTGATTACTTAAAAAAATAAAATCTTTAAACAAAATTGACACTACATATTTTTTCTTTTTAAACAAAATGTTTCTTTCCTTTTTTTTTTTTTTTCCTTTTTTTAAAAGATTTTATTTATTTGAAAGAGAAAGAGAGAGAGAGCAGTAGTGGAGGAGGGTCAGAGAGAGGAGTCGACTCCCTACTGAGCAGGGAGCCAGACGTTGGGCTCAATATCGGGACTTTGGGATCATGATCTGAGCCAAAGGCAAATGCTTAACTGACTGAACCACCCAAATGCCTTGACAATATGTATTTTTTTTGTTTTATTTATAACTCACAACCCCAAACTCACACGTCATGTGTTCTTCCAACCGAGCCAGCCATGTGCCCCAATATTACTCATTATTGACAAAGGTGTGAGGCAATAGACTCCTTATTTTAGTAGTAAAAGTTTGTAAAGATGTTTTGGTAGTCAGTTTTGTCATATTATGTCCATTTGAAATACTATGACCAGACAATTCTACTTAAAGAAACTTAACTTGTCCAGTAGAAATACCTCAATATATGTACAAGGATATATGAACAGGGATGTTTATTAAAGTATTTTTTATAATAGCCATAAAATGCCAGTAACCTAAATAGTCATTGTTAATTCTTGCATAAAGTATTCTTTACTATGATGTTGCAAATGATGATTTTTCATGCCAGTGTTCTCCCCACATTTACTACTTGCTACTTGGCGTTCTACTCTGCATGAGCTTTCCCTCCCCTTCTCCATTTATTTGTTTAATATCATTATGAACTAGAAGATTCCTGTATTTTTGTTTATAATTTAGTACTGTACTTAATTGTTTTGGTTCTCAAAATATTCCAGATTTGAACAGTGGGGTACTGTTGTTTAAAAGTAGTGACCCTGGGGCACACGGGTGGTGCAGTTGATTGAGGCTCTGACTCCCAGTTTCCACTCTGGTTTGATCTCAGGATGATGAGATCCCCTCCCCAATGGCAGGCTCTGCACTTAGCGAGGAGTATGCTTGGGACTCTCTTTCCCTCGGTTCCTCTCCCCCTACTCTTTCTCTGACTTTCTCTCCCTCTCTCTCTAAAATAAGTAAATCTTTAAAAAAATAAAAAAATAAGAGTAGTGATTAGTAGTAATTGCCATTTTGGTTGGACTTAGGCCTGTTAGCTGGAATCAGGTTGCTAGTTTTATTATTTATTTATTTATTTATTTATTTATTTATTTATTTATAAATTTTTATTTATTTATGATAGTCACACACAGAGAGAGAGAGAGAGAGAGAGAGAGAGAGAGGCAGAGACACAGGCAGAGGGAGAAGCAGGCTCCATGCACCGGGAGCCCGACGTG
The DNA here is from genome assembly GCF_048164855.1 of Canis lupus baileyi. Lineage (NCBI taxonomy): Eukaryota > Metazoa > Chordata > Mammalia > Carnivora > Canidae > Canis > Canis lupus. Next base: position 27,114,382 of record NC_132847.1, on the reverse strand, counting down.
GGATTCGATCCTGGGTCTTCAGGATCGTGCCCTGGGCCAAAGGCAGGCGCCAAACCGCTGCGCCACCCAGGGATTCCAGGTTGCTAGTTTTAGAATGAGTTTAAAAATAAACAGAAAAGACCTTTATGTTGATTTTCTCTTTTTCTCTTTTATATTTCTCAGTCTGGAGAAAAGAAGAAGGATGATGAAACAGTTGATAGCCTAGGTATGAATTTCTTTCCCTTACCTCTTGGATTAAAGTAGGGGTTGCACACTTAAATGCCTATCTGAGCCAGACAGGTAATAGAAACTTGTGAAGTGGACCTAGGAGGACTGTTGCAGATTGGGGAGCACAACTTCCTGCTTGTTACATACCTCCGGCTGAGGACTGCCTTGAGGAAATGCAGGCCTAGTGTTGTCAAGGCTTTCTTCCCTCAGCTCTACCTACCCCATTCTTTGGAACCTGAAGCTGGAAATTCAGGTTTTTAGTTGAAGCTTTGATTTTTAAACATTGATAACTATTTCAAGTTTTTAAAAACCTCTGTGGGCCTGGGGTATCTAGGTTGCTCAGTCGGTTGGGCATCTGACTCTTGATTTTGGCTTGGGTCATGATCTCACGGTCATGAAGTTGAGCCCTACTTATAAGCTGTACGCTCAGCTAAGAGTCTGCTTGAGATTCTCTCTCTTTCCCTCTTCCTTCCTCCCCTGCTTGCACTCTTTCTCTCTCTCAGTCTAAAATAAATAAATAAATCTTTAAAAAAAAAAAAAAAAAAACGAAAACCCTCTGGGACTAACAAAATATGACTGCAGACCAGTTATCGGGTGTAATTTCTGGGACAAAGTAAATGGATTGTGTTAAGATGTTATTGGCCACTTCTGAGTATTTGCTGGAGGTTCCAGCAGGTATAACTTTGGTTGATGCCAAAGGGAATGTCTAGGCCTATGAAATGAACGTTGTTAGTCTTTTCTTAGATCTGAGATTTTGTTTCCCAGGTCCCCTGGAGAAAGGACAAGTAAAAAATGAGGCACTTAGAGAACTGAGAGTGGAGCTCAGCAAAAAACACCAGGCTCGGGAACTTGATGGATTTGGCCTTTATCTGTAAGCATTAGAGTAATTTGGATTTTTCTATAAAATTTTCATCTAAATAGACGGGAAGGTGTTATGAAACATTAACTTCTCCTGTGATTGTTCCTTTCCTTCTTAGATATGGTGTGGTGCTTCGAAAACTGGACCTGGTGAAAGAGGCCATTGATGTGTTTGTGGAGGCTACTCATGTTTTGCCTTTGCATTGGGGAGCCTGGCTAGAACTCTGTAACTTGATTACAGACAAAGAGATGGTAAATTGAGAAATTTATGTGAAAGATCCTCTGCTCCAAGTCTTATGTAATTCTGTAATGGGATGGGAGGAGAGAGGTTTGCTAAACCTTTGCTTGTAGCTAGGTCTTTACTCCTTCTCTAATGTCTTCCACTGTGGGAATTTCAGTCTTCATTTGAAAGACCCATGTCTGGCTCTTGTCTGGAAGTTGCTGTTGGATTTGTGTGTAGTTATATTAGAGTATCTTCTTTATTTAATGTTTCACATTCAAGTTTTACTGTAACTTGTTGTATAGGCTATATGTTAGTATATTTTGTTTCCTCATTCCAAAGATGCCATAGGAAAGGTTTCTCTGATACCACGGATTGTGTTAACATTTTTAAGGTCTCTTCTGGGCTGTCCTAGGACTCTGTGGAGATTTATAGATTTGTCAATTAATGCAATAATATATATGAAATAGCTTTATAAAATTTAGTCATTTTATTAGTCATTGTTAGAGGACATTGTCTATTGAGTTTATTTTGCCATACTTCAGTAGTTAATGGAATTGATAATAAAGCTTCATTGTTGGTTTTAAATAGCCAAAAGCTGGTTGATTTCCCCCAGTAATGATATATGCTGCTAAATCTGTGTCTGAAATCTTATCTTAGTTTACTCCTATTTGTTATCTCTAAATGCCTACTAAACTTTCATTGAATGTTTTTATCTCTGAACTCTAAATATGCAAAACCAAGTTTCTGATCTTGCCTGTCGAATTCTTTCTTCCTCCCAGCTTAAGAGGCACTCTTGATAGCATCACTGTTTCTCAAGACACCAGGATACCTCATAGTCATATTTGTTCTCTGTCTCTTAATCTCCTTTTATTATCAGTTGCCAGACCTCGCCATGGTTTTCTTCTTGTACGCATCTCTTTCTCTTGGTTTTCTTTGCCATCTTGGTTTTCATCTTGGATTTGGATTACTTGTAATTAATACCTACTTTTCTATCTAGCTTTTCCATTTGTACACTCCCATTCCCAAGCTTTCATGTATACTGTTTTCAAACTTACCCTTAAAACACCCATGTCATCGTGTCATTCTCTTGCTAAATATTGTAGTGGCTTCCTATCACATCCCACTTCCTGTTGCACCATAGGACCTGCCCTACCAGTTTACTCTTATTTTTGCACTACTTTTGAGCACATAGCCTCCCCTTCAAACTAAGCTAGTTTCTTCACCCTATTCATACACACTCATCAGGATTGTTTTGCCTCTTTATGTTGTTGCCCTGCCTAGAATGTTGTCTTTTCTTCTTATCCTCTCTCTTCTTTTCAAGTTCTATTCATCCTCTAAGACTCACTTGAAATCCTAGCTTTTCTTTGAAGTCTTCCTCAACTAGATCATTCCTCCCAGTTGTGCTTGTGAGTCCTATTCACTTAATTAAATTACCCTGTGTTCATTTTTAGATGATCTCATAATGTTTTGGTGATAAGTTTCTTTTGACATTAAAGATAGTTCCTTGATGTTCATTTGGGAGAGAGGTCAAAGTATATTAAGTCTGTCCCTCTCTCTCCTGCTGCCAGCTGAAGTTCCTGTCTTTGCCAGACACCTGGATGAAAGAGTTTTTTCTGGCTCATATATACACAGAGTTGCAGTTGATAGAGGAGGCTCTGCAAAAGTATCAGAATCTCATTGATGTGGGCTTCTCTAAGAGCTCATATATTGTTTCCCAAATTGCAGTTGCCTATCACAATATCAGAGGTGAGTGAATAAGGACAATGAAATACCATCAAATCCTAAAGGTAGCACTATGTTGTTTTCTAACCTTTCTTATCTTCTTTCTACAGATATTGACAAAGCCCTTTCTATTTTTAATGAGCTGAGGAAACAAGATCCTTACAGGATTGAAAATATGGACACATTCTCCAACCTTCTATATGTCAGGGTGAGCTGCTTCCTTTGCTTGGACTTGACCAAGCTCTTTTGTGCTTAAATCTCCTGGGTTGGATTGTCACTGAGTTGCATTAGCTATGAGAAAAATTATTTAGAGGGTTCCTCATTCATGCTTAGATTGTCTTTCTCTTTTCTTTCAGAGCATGAAATCTGAGTTGAGTTATCTGGCTCACAACCTCTGTGAGATAGATAAGTATCGTGTAGAGACATGCTGTGTAATTGGTAAGAGTCACTACTTTTTTCTTTAAAGATTTATTTTTATTGGGTCCCCTCCCTCTTCAGGACCTTTGTACTATCAATAAACTTTGCTGCCCACAAAAAAAAAGAAAGAAAAGGAAAAAAAGATTTATTTTTATTGTAAGTAATGCAAGTGCAAAAATAACGGCAGTATAAAAGCATCAAGGATAACAAAATTATATACTATAGAATGTAAAAATCTGGGTATAATCCTACCCCTGAGATTGGTGAGCATGACTCTAGGATATTTTTCTTGCTTTTTTTTTTTTTTTAATTTTATTTGTTTATTCATGAGAGACAAAGAAAGAGAGAGGCAGAGACACAGGCAGAGGGAGAAGCAGGCTCCATGCAGGGAGCCTGATGTGGAACTCGATCCTGGAACTCCAGGATCATGACTTGAGCCAAAGGCAGACGCTTAACTGCTGAGCCACCCAGGCATCCCTCCAAAAATATCCCTCCAGGATATTTTTCTGTGTGAATACTAAAAATGTGTGTGTGGGTGCATGTGTGTGTATAATTTGCTTGCAAAAAGTGTGCCATTATACACACTGGTTTATAACTTCCTCTTTTTTTTTAAAACTTAACAGTATATCTTTTTCATCTTTTTATTTAGTATATCCAGATTTATATTATTTTTGATGCCTATTTAGCATTTAATTACATTGATCTGCCATCATTTTTTTTTAAAGATTTTATTTATTTGTTCATGAGAGACACAGAGAGAGGGGCAGAGACATAGGCAGAGGGAGAAGCAGGTTCCCTGCAGGGAGCCTGAGATGAGACTCGATCCCAGGACCCTGTGATCATGACTTGAGGCAAAGGCAGACACTCTACCACTGAGCCACCTAGGCACCCAATGTGCCATCATTTTTATGTAATCATATGTCTATTAAGTTGTAGCCACTGTTTGTTAATATATAAAAATAGTTTCAAGAACCATCTTTGTATGTGTACATTTGTTTTTGCATATTTATGCAACTATTTCTTTGCAATATATTCTTAACAGTGAAGGGTGGTTCAAAAGAGTGTATATTTTAACCTTATTATTACTAAAAAGTTTTTTAGAATTTCCAAACCTCTGAAAGGAGATGAGAGTCCCTGTTTCTCTGTGTAAGGGTATTTCATTCTTTGTACTATTGACATTTTTTGGCTGATAATTTTTTTGTGGGGAGCTGTCCTGTCCATTGTAGGGTATTAGCAGTATGCCTCTCCTCTACCCACTAGATGTCAGCAACCCCCTTCCACTAGTTGTGGCAACCAAAAACGTATGCAAATATTGCCAACTCTTGGGGTTAGAATCATCTAGTGGTTGATGAATCATCCATGATCCTATGTGCTCTTTCACACTAGTTGTGACCTGATCACTTGACATAAACACATCAGTGGCCACTTTTGGATAAAAGGAAGCTTGGTTGTTTGTGATTGAAAGCCTAGGTTCCCTGGAAGTGAAAGAGAGATGTCTGTTGCTTGGTGTTTGATGACACCGCATTGAGATCATACATTCATATCTCTTTAGGTTAGGAAGTTCTTTTTTTTTTTTTTTTTTTTTTTAGGAAGTTCTTAATAAACTGGTAGAATTTCAGTCCACCAATTCAATATTTCTAGCTCTTGAGGAAGTTGTAGTTCAGTATGGGAAATAAGCCTTAAAAAAAAAATAGGGCCTATTGGAGCATAGGTGAGGGTAAGAATAAATGATATTTTCAGTAAAGTCCATTAAGATGAAGGCAGAGCTCTCTTTTATTCAGAAAACATCTTTTGAGCTTCTGAGTGCCAGGCACTGTGCCATATATTGTAGTACCTATGCTAACTGCCTGCTGAGGACAAGACTAATAAACTAATAACTATAATGCAATGGGTTGAGTGTTAGAATTGATGTAAACCAAAGATACTAAGAGAGTACATAGGAAAGATATCTAATCTAGACTATGATTAGGGAAGTCTTGAGGAGGTGGTGCTTGAAGGCTGGGCAGAAGTGAAAGAGTTCAGTAGGGGAGGTAAAGGATTGACTTGGGAAAGGCATTGCATTGCAGAAGCCCTGAAGTATGAAACAGGCATTGTGCCTAAAGTAGCTGCACATCTGGAAGCATGGTCTGGGAGGTAGGAATGTTCAAAAAGGGGCCAAATCTTGAAGTTTTTTTTTCTTTTCTTTCTTTTTAAAGTTTAAGATTTTATTTATTCATGAGAGACACACAGAGAGAGGCAGAGACATAGAGGGAGAAGCAGACTCCCTGCAGGGAGCCTGATGTGGGACTTGATCCCAGGACACCAGGATCACAACCTGAGCTGAAGGCAGGCTCAACCACTGAGCCACCCAGGTGCCCCTCTTGAAGAGTGTTTTATGCCTTGCTGAACATTATTATTTTGAAGGAAATAGGAGTCTTCTGAAGGATTTTAAACCAGAAAGTTTGGTTTTCATTTTCAGATGATGACTGGAGACAATGTGCTGGGAGGGTTAGAAAAAGACAAAGACTAGAAGCAGGGAGACCAGCTAGGAGACTTTTGCAATAATCCAGTCTAGGGATGATGAGAGCCTACACTAAAGTATTGGCAGGAGGGATGGAGAGAGGCTGTTGGACTTAAAAGATATTTAGGAAATAGGGCAGCCCCCCCCCCCCCCCCCCCCCCCCGGTGGCTTAGCGGTTTAGTGCTGCCTTCAGCCCAGGACGTGATCCTGGAGGCTCCGGGATCAAGTCCCACGTCAGGCTCCCTGCATGGAGCCTGCTTCTCCCTCTGCCTGTGTCTCTGCCTCTCTCTCTCTCTCTCTCTCTCTCTCTGTCTAATAAATAAATAAAATCTTTAAGAAGATATTTAGGAAATAAAACAAATAGGAAATGCCAACTGGGTAACCGATGAGTAACAGTGTCCTGCACACGAAGAAAGGAAACAGATCGGGGACATGAGGAATGATCTTTTTTTTTTTTTTTTTTTTAATTTTTATTTATTTTATGATAGTCACAGAGAGAGAGAGAGAGGCAGAGACACAGGCAGAGGGAGAAGCAGGCTCCATGCACTGGTAGCCCGACGTGGGATTCGATCCCGGGTCTCCAGGATCGCGCCCTGGGCCAAAGGCAGGCACTAAACCGCTGCGCCACCCAGGGATCCCTGATCTTTTTTTTTTTTCACCTTAACTTAAAGCCAATTAAAATCAAAGGAGACATATGCTTGAGGAGTAATGATTCAGAAGTTTACTATTTTTTAATCATTTGATGCGAACTTTTTTTTTTTTTTTAATGATTCTATTTATTTGAGAGAGAGAGATAGCAAGAGAGCATGAGCAAGGGGGAGAAGGAGAAGCGGACTCCCTGCCGAGCAGGGAGCCTGATGTGTGAGGCTTGATTCCCAGGACCCTGAGATCATGACCTGAGCTAAAGGCACACGCTTAATCAAGTGAGTCATCCAGGTGCCTCTTGAGGTGAACTCCTTAATGAACTGTTTTTTCTTTTCTCACCATTATCTATAAATGCCTAGCACAGTGCCTGACATATGATCAGTAACTGTTGAATTCAACCCACCTACCTTAAAAGTACAAAATAAAGAATATTAGTTTATGACAAGAAATATACTTCAGTTTATACGTTGTAGCCTAAAAATTTAGAGGAATTAAAAGGAGAAAGAAGGATGGAAAGAAAAACTAAGGACTTGAGAGAGAATGAACCCTCTTATGAATAGAGTGGTGGCAGGATTCTCCTGTTAAATCCTTGCTTCTGCTCTTATGATGTGAATTGATTGTTTCCTTCTGTGTCTTTTCTGGAGTCCCAATCCCTGATAGGCAGCACTTTATGTATATATAAAAGAGCATATACTGGGACGCCTGGATGGCTCAGTGGTTGAGCACCTTCGGCTCAGGGTCTGATCCTGGGGTCCTGGGATTGAGTACCATATCAGGCTCCCTGCATGGAACCTGCTTCTCCCTCTGCCTGTGTCTCTGCCTCTCTTTCTGTGCCTCTCATGAATAAATAAATAAATCTTAAAAAAAATAAAAAATAAAAAAATAAATCTTGGTTCTACTACTAACTAGTAGTTAGTTAACTTTGGACCTCACCTGTCTATGCTATAGTTTTCTCATTGGTAAAGGGTTAACAGTAGATCCTTCTCTCAGATAATTGTCACAAGGATTAGATAAATTAATGCCTAGAAAGCATTTATAACAAAGTAGGTTGCCCAGCATGTTGTAACCATTCGTTGTATTTTAGCTCTCCCAAATGAGATTAAAAACAAAAAATCTTTTTATTTTTATTTTTTTATGATAGTCACAGAGAGAGAGAGAGAGAGAGGCAGAGACACAGGCAGAGGGAGAAGCAAGCTCCATGCACCGGAAGCCTGATGTGGGATTCGATCCCGGGTCTCCAGGATCGCGCCCTGGGCCAAAGGCAGGCGCTAAACCACTGCGCCACCCAGGGATCCCCAAAAAATCTTATCTATTGATCTTTGTTCAAAACCTGGCCTGTTCTGACTTCTTTAATTTCTCCATTGTCCTTACTCCTTTAGCAGCTAGGGCTTATATAGGGCTATATCCATTTTTCTGGGTGGGGCCTAGTATTTTGGCCTAGAAATGTACCATGTTGATAGATATATAGCTTTCACTCCCTCCCTTTCCCTACTCCCAGCTAATGACCATTTAGTTTATTTTCTCCTTTTTACTATTAGAAACGTTCTGCTTCATAGCTACATTTGAAACAGGATTTATGCGGTTTTTAAATAATTATTGAAGCATAATGTTATATTAGTTTCAGGTATACAGCATAGTGATTTGACAATTCTGTGTAATACTGGACACCATGATAAGTGTAGTCACCATACAAAGTTTTTACAGAATTATTAACTATATTCCCTATGCTGTACTTTGTATTCTGTGACTTATTTATTTTATAACCAGAAATTTGTCCCTTTTATCTATCCAGTCATTCTTTTTTTTTAAAGTAATTTATTCTTTTTCTAAAAATAGCGTTATTGAAAAAAAACAGCTTTATTGAGGTATAATTTATATACCATAAAATTTACCAACTTTAAGTTTACAGTTCAATGATTTTTTGTATAACCATAGTCATAAAACCAGTTTATAATATTCTGGTACCCTTGGAAGTTCCCTTGAGTGTGTTTATTGTCGGCCCCCCTTGCATCCTCCAGCACGCACAGATTTGCCTTCTAACTAACTGTGTTTTGCCTTTTCTAGAAATTTTCACATAAATGGAATGTGCAATACTTAATCTTATTGTCTGGCTTCTTTCACTTAGCTGTATTTGAGGTTACCTGTGTTGTGGCATGTATCAGTAGTTTTTTTCCTTTATTTTTTATTTTTTTAAAGATTATTTATTTATTTATTTATTCATGATAGACATAGAGAGAGAGAGAGAGAGGCAGAGACACAGGCAGAGGGAGAAGCAGGCTCCATGCCGGGAGCCTGACGTGGGACTCGATCCCGCGACTCCAGGAATGCGCCCTGGGCCAAAGGCAGGCGCTAAACCACTGAGCCACCCAGGGATCTCCTAGTTCTTTCCTTTTTAATTAATGTTGACTAGTATTACTTTGTTTGGATGTATACATTTTATTTATCCATTTACCAGTTGACATAGACAGATGGCTTCTATACTCTTCCTGCAAATAAAATCTTTTACACAACCTAGAAGCTTTCACTTATTCTTTTCAAGACCACTGCTGATAGACCTTTGATTCTTGTGGGAAAGAGGAGCTCAGGGCTCTGCCTTTTTATCCCTTGAGGTACTTCTTTAGAAACCTAGGAATATAGCTTGAAAACTACCAATCTAAAGCATACTGTGGAAATTTCCTATCCTTCGTTAAGAAAATGTGGATAAATGCAATATCCAGATGAAATGAAGAAAAACTTTGAAGTGTTAGGGAAAGCTTTTTTTCTTTTTAAGCCAGAATGTGTGATAGATGCACTATATTTCCCTTTCGTACATGATGTTGGAATGATGATGTTCCCTTTATGTACAACTTGGCTTTTCAGCAAATGCTTTGGGGGAATGGGTTAGAGTTTCATGCCTGCTCTGTGGAATGCTATTTTAGTGGACTTTTATTTTTATCTGTCTAGTTATTCATATGTTTTTTTTTTTTAATTTTTCTATCAGGGAATTATTATAGTTTACGTTCTCAACATGAAAAAGCAGCCTTATATTTCCAGAGAGCCCTGAAATTGAATCCTCGGTATCTTGGGGCCTGGACACTGATGGGACATGAATACATGGAAATGAAGAACACATCTGCTGCTATTCAGGCTTATCGGTGAGTTTCTACTTGAGGGGTGAGGTGGAGGGGATGATTGTGATGTTCAGAACCTCTCTTGAACCTACAAGTTGCTAACCTTGACTCTGCCTTCTTAACAGTTTCTCTTCCATTTCTTAGACATGCCATTGAGGTCAATAAACGAGACTACAGAGCCTGGTATGGGCTTGGACAGACCTATGAAATCCTTAAGATGCCGTTTTATTGCCTTTATTATTATAGACGGGCACATCAGCTTCGGTAAGTCTGACCAGTTAATGATGCGTTTGTTATGAGAAGAGCTGATACTTTACCTTTTTTTTTTTTTTTTTAATTTTTATTTATTTATGATAGTCACACAGAGAGAGAGAGAGAGAGGCAGAGACACAGGCAGAGGGAGAAGCAGGCTCCATGCACCGAGAGCCCGATGTGGGATTCGATCCCGGGTCTCCAGGATCGCGCCCTGGGCCAAAGGCAGGCGCCAAACCGCTGCGCCACCCAGGGATCCCGATACTTTACCTTTTGATTGCTATTATCCCTCTGCCTGTGTCTCTTTCATGAAAAAATAAATAAAATCTTTAAAAAAATAGTATAGTTATGAACACAAAATATATAATTATGTGAAATATGAGATTAAAGATCAATTACTGTATAGATTTGAAAGAGTGGGGAGGACTTTTATTTTAAAGTCTTTGCTTAGACTGTTCCTCTCTTTTTTTAGGCCCAATGATTCTCGTATGCTGGTTGCTTTAGGAGAATGTTATGAGAAACTCAATCAACTAGTGGAAGCCAAAAAGGTACCTGCAGTTGGGTCCTGGAAAATTTGAGTGGAAATCAGCAGTTTGGATGAAGGGTTGGGCCCTCTGTGCTCTAATCATCCTTCATTTTGATCTATCTACAGGCAAAAGTCTTAAGTATTTATAGGCGGATAGGCTAAAAAAGCAAAGCAATGTTGACATCATCAGTGGGAATATCAGTCTAGGCAAAATGCTTTGCATTCTGCAAATCCACATTTCAGGCACGGCTTGGAGGACTTGACCCTTTATGTGGTAGGTCATGGCACATGGGACAACTGTCAAAGTGACCAGTTTATTGTTTTGACAGTGTTATTGGAGAGCTTATGCCGTGGGAGATGTGGAGAAAATGGCTCTGGTGAAACTGGCAAAGTGAGTGAAATGCTGTTATTTCTGTTGGCTTCTCTGGTATGGTGCATCATGTGCTTTAATTTTATCACTAGCACACTTTGAGATCCAGTTTGTACTTACAGACCAATTTATTTTGTAGGCTTCATGAACAGTTGACTGAGTCAGAACAAGCTGCCCAGTGTTACATCAAATATATCCAAGATATCTATTCCTGTGGGGTATGTGTCATGAGCATGAGAATTGGGTTATTTATCTCATTCTGACCACCTCAGTCACTCCTGCTTTCCCTGTCTAGGAGATAGTGGAGCACCTGGAGGAGAGCACTGCTTTCCGCTATTTGGCCCAGTACTATTTTAAATGCAAGCTGTGGGATGAAGCTTCAACTTGTGCCCAGAAATGTTGTGCATTCAATGATGTGAGTAGCAGTTCTTTACTAAAGGGTTTGGATTTTAAGCTCAACCATATGATCTTTTCTGTGATCTGAGGGTAAAAAGCCAAGTGGAAAGGGTACCTGGACCTATGAAACTTTCGTATCAGCATTTTAGAACTTGTTTTTGAAAATAGCCTTGGATATATTTTGAAACAGTCGCCTGACTTTATTTCAGACCCGGGAAGAAGGGAAGGCCTTGCTCCGGCAAATCCTACAACTTCGGAACCAAGGCGAGACTCCATCTACTGAGATGCCTGCTCCCTTTTTCCTCCCTGCTTCCTTATCTGCTAACAATACTCCCACACGCAGAGTTTCTCCACTCAACCTATCTTCAGTCACACCATAGTTGGCTACTTTCAAGCCAGCACATTACTAGACCTCATGTTAAGCCTTACCTCCATGTAAGGAATGGCCACATCTGCTCTTCCAAGGACCTTGGTTTTTTGTTTGTACAAATGGATACAGCTCCTTGGGGACAATTTATAGAATCACCTTTGGTGTAGACTGATGGAAGAATCCTGGCAGCAACAGACATTGTCTTTTGCCAGTTAGAAGCACTTCTATTTCCCTTCTGTTCAGAGCCTGGCTACGGATCTTGGCCTTCTTCCCAGACCTTTTTCCCCCTCTAAAAGACATCCCTTTAACAGCACTTTAGCACAGGCAAGGCTTACAAAGTTTTAATGCTGCTGGGAGTGAGAGATTTCTTTAGAAAGGCATGGAAGGGAGAAAAGAGTGCCATTCTACCCTGCAGGCAGTGGAGGCACTGGATACCCCAGGAAGGTCAGGGCACTGGATAGATAATGACCTCATCATTCTTGGACTTACTGAACATGACTATGCTGGAAGAGGCAAGAGTTGAACAGAATGAAGTTGTAATTCGTTCTTGCTCTGTGGGGACGTTCTTCCAAAACATTTTAAGGACTCTTCCTAGAAACTTTTGATAGGAAGGAACTTAGTAGTTGAATGAAAGAAGGGACAAAAAGGATCTTACTTTGTGTGGAACCCCATTGATGGCAAAAAAGCCTATAGCGTTAGCTTTTTTTTCCCCTAAAGCAAAGTAAGGAGGCAGGATTAACAGATAATTTCATGAACATTCAGGCGTGTTTTGTTTTGTGACTATATAGACAAGAATAAACTCACTTCAAGCTAGTCTGTTGTAATAAGTATTTTGATGTAGTTATTTTTCTCCTCCCTGTTTATCTTCAACAAAATGGTTCTTTTCAGCCTTCAGCTATTTAGACAAGGTAAAGGGAATCATTCTTGCTGTGTTCTTGGAAGGTTTCAGGCCTGGGTATGTGTATTCAGTAGGAGCTAATATGCTATGACTATGATGTCCCCTGTACTAAATTTGAATTGTAGATGCCATGGATTATTCTGAGCTCAGGGCCTAGCCTTCCTTTATCGTTTCCAGAACAAATTTGTTACCCACTCACCTCCTAAGGCATGACACTTTATTTTATATTAAGGAAGTTTTACAGTATCTAATGTCTCTTGAATTCATTTCTTACAAAGCTTTTCTTAGCTTAGCTGTACACTAGTTACACAGCTCCACTGCCATTCCTGTGCAAGGTTCCAAGGGGCCTGAATGATGTTTAATTTTCAGTTGTTTTTCCTATTTTGTAAGTTCTGTCTTAATGAATTTGTTAAATTTGGAATTCAAACAAAAAATGTGAAAACACAAAAAAATGTGAATAATATGTTTATTTAATATAACTTTTTGTGTGCAGAGAAAGCATATGCATATAAGTAAAAAAGTATGAGATTACATAGGGGATTATAATACAAAAGGGAGGAAAATAACTAGCATCTGTATATTGCATTCTGGATACAGTTCCAGGTATTGGTAAAGCTTAAAAGAGACCTATTTCTCAAGCAGCTGACCTGCCTCAGGGCAATGACTCTCTCCTTTCCCACAGCCTTAGTATTTTTTGCCAAAAGGCCCAGATTTGAGTAAAGGGGAGCGTCGTGAGCGCAGGATCCGGGCATAAGGGCTGCAGTCTGTGGAGCTTTGGCAGGTGGGTGTTCTGGGAAGTAAATTTCGAAGAAATGGTTTCTTCCCTGGGGGCTGTTGGTTTGGTTGCTGGTTTTCCTGGTTGGTGCCAAGGCGCTTTTTGGTAGAAGCTTGGCCTTGGAGTTTTAGTACAGTATGATACTGTTCTGCGATGCATGCTGCCTTCTTCCGAAGGTCCAGTTTTACTAGCATCATGTTATTCTGTAGCTCAGCCAGAGTCTGATCCTAAGGAACATGAATAAATTTAAAGAAAACCTTTAGTCTGGTGTACTAGAGAAACTAAAGGGCAAGTTAATACATGCTATCCACTACCCAGTTATTTTAAATTAAAGATTTTATGAGAGAGACAGAGAGAGAGGCAGAGACACAGGCAGAGGGAGAAGCAGGCTCCATGCGGGGAGCCCAATGCAGGACTCGATCTGGGGACTCCAGGATCATGCCCTGAGCCGAAGGCAGACACTTAACTGATGGGTGCAGCGATTACCAAAAATAAATAGGGCAGCCCAGATGGCTCAGTGGTTTAGCACCACCTTCAGCCCCGGGTCTGATCCTGGAGACCCGGGATCAAGTCCCATGTCAGGCTCCCTGCATGGAGCCTGCTTCTCCCTCTGCCTGTGTCTCTGCCTCTCTCTCTCTGTGTGTCTTTCATGGATAAATAAATAAAATCTTTAAAATAAATAAATAAACTTAAAAAACACACACACAGCTTTTTTAAATCTAAGAGGTTTTTTTTTTTTCTTCACTCTAGAATCAGGGTGCACTAATAACAACCGTCATAGCTTAATGGTTAGTGTTTTGTCCTATTGGAAAATAACAGGTTTTTTTTTTTTAAAGATTATATTTGTTTATCCATGAGAGAGAGAAAGAGAGAGGCAGAGACACAGGCAGTGGGAGAAGCAAGCTCCGTGCAGGGAGCCTGATGTGGGACTTGATCCCAGGTCTCCAGGATCAGGCCCTGGACTGAATGCGGTGCTAAACCGCTGAGCCACCCAGGCTGCCCAAAAATTACATTGTCTTAAAAATTATGCATTTGGCTTTTTCTTTTGTCTTTTTAAATGTAGAGTTTTACTTTTTTAAGTAGGCTCCATATCAAATGTGGGGCTTGAACTCATAACCCCGAGATCAAGAGTCACATGCTTTAAAAAAAAAAAAGTCACATGCTTTATTGACTGAGCCAGCCAGGTGCCCCTTAAAATCTACATATTTTTTTTTTCTTTTTTTTTAATTTTTTTTTAATTTTTATTTATTTATGATAGGCACACAGTGAGAGAGAGAGAGAGGCAGAGACACAGGCAGAGGGAGAAGCAGGCTCCATGCACCGGGAGCCCGATGTGGGATTCGATCCCGGGTCTCCAGGATCGTGCCCTGGGCCAAAGACAGGCGCTAAACCACTGCGCCACCCAGGGATCCCCCACTGCGCCACCCAGGGATCCCAAAATCTACATATTTTAGATGAAATATGATAATATCTACTTTCATAGGGTTGTTTTTTTTTTTTTTTCTGTCTAGGAAGTTTTATAGTTTTGTTTTCCATTTACATCTATGACCCATTTTGAACTAATTTTTGTTTATGGTACAAGGAATGGATGGATGTTAATGACACCAGATAGAATCAGTCATGACGAGCGTACTGAATGAGAAGTGCAGAGGGCAGATGGAACCCCGTCCTAGGGTGGGGGTGGGAGAAGCCACGGCTAAGGGGATCGCGGGTACTGGTCCTTCCCCAGACTTTGAGCGGGGAAGCTGTGCACGGACCCCCACCCCCGCCCTCTGGCCGATGGACCCTCCGCCTCACGGCCCGGCTGCTGGCAGCTCACTTCCATAGGGTTGTTATAACAGAAAATGCCTATAAATTATTTACAGTGCCTTGTACTTAGTAAATACTCACATATACTCTGGAGTAAGCTGATGGGAGAGAAGAGATACAGGGTGTCCTAACCTGTTTGATTAAGATGTCATCACAAGTGGTCAAAGCTTGGCGAAGTTTTCCTGCCCCAGTGCTGTGGCAACAGGCTCTTTCTGCTGACTGGAGAGACTCACCAAGTTTCTGAAGCTCTGTCCTCAGCAGCCTGATATTCTGAAAAGAATAAGAGTAGGAACCACATTGTGGCTATGATCGACCAGAATAATGATCTGTAGGAGTTGGACAGCCATTTGAAGAGAAATAAACTTAGAAAGGCTGGTCAGCTCTATGAAGCAACCACTCTGCAGGACTGTGCACAAAGGCCCCCTGCTCTTCACATAAGCCACAGACACAGGGTTGGAAGTTGCCTTTAGGTATATGAGCCTTGGTAACAGAGAAAGGTGTAAATTACCTTTTGGCCCTCCTCTAATTTCTTGTCCACATCAATGGTAAAGGGCTTGGCTGAGGGGGGTGGTTCTAACATTTTCTGATACTTCTGTAGTTCTGAGGGAAGGAAACAAGAAACTTCAACATGTAGGCTTTCTAGCCTTGGACTTACCTCTTAACTGAATTAATAGTAGCTTGCAGCAAATACATAAAAAATGAGGCCATATGCATCCTACAGTGGAAAGGTCAGGGGGATATAGCTCAGAGTTGAGGAAATTATCTTGGAGTTGGGAGTCAGAAGGCCCAAGTTTGAAGAACAATTCTTCTCTGAACCACTTTATGCTTTGTGCCCTCTCTCCTTTACCTTCAGTGGTGGAGTTTAGCTCTGCTCTGCACTGTTCCAGTTTAGCTGTGAGCTCCTGGAGCTGCTGACTGGAGGCAGAAGCTGCCAACCTTTGTGACCGCCGAAGGGACAATTCAGACCCTGATTGTTGATGGACTATTGGCTGCTGTCTGGCTTCCTGCAAAAGAGCTTCTAGCTCTTCAATTTTCTCATCCCGTTCCTAAGAGGGAAGCAGAGAGCACAGTTCCATCCAGAGTCAGACAAATCCTGCAGGGCAGATGACTTAATGGTGAACAAAACCTTCCCTGACAATTATGCCTCAAAGGCCTGTTAACAGGGTGCCTGGGTGGCTGGCTCAGTTGGTTAAGCATCTGACTTTGGCTCAGGCCATAATCTCGGTCCTGGGATTGAATTCCAAATCAAGCTTTGCACTCATTGGAGAGTCTGCTTCTCTCTCTCCTTCTGCCCCTTCCCTCTGCTCATGCGCCAGCCCTCTCTCTCACAAATAAATAAAATCTTAAACAAACAATAAAAGCCTGTTAGCACTTAAACCATTTCCAGGCCAACCAGACCCTTAATCAGTTCATAAACTGGGACGACACCTGGGTGGTGGCTCAGTGGTTGAGCATCTGCCTTTGGCTTAGGGGGAGGTCCTGGAGTCCCTGGATTGAGTCCCACATCGGGCTCCTGGCAGGGAGCCTGCTTCTCCCTCTGCCTGTGTCTCTGCCTCTTTCTCTCTCTCTGTCTCTCATGAGTAAATAAATAAAGTCTTTTTTTTTTTTTTTTAAAGATTTACTTATTTATCCATGATAGAGAGAGAGAGGCAGAGACACAGGCAGAGGGAGAAGCAGGCGCCATGCCGGGAGCCCGACGCGGGACTCGATCCCGGGACTCCAGGATCGTGCCCTGGGCCAAAGGCAGGCACCAAACCACTGAACCACCCAGGGATCCCTAAATAAATAAAGTCTTAAAAAAAAGAATTCAGGGATCCCTGGGTGGTGCAGCGGTTTAGCGCCTGCCTTTGGCCCAAGGGCGCGATCCTGGAGACTCGGGATCGAATCCCACATCGGGCTCCTGGTGCATGGAGCCTGCTTCTCCCTCTGCCTATGTCTCTGCCTCTCTCTCTCTCTGTGTGTGACTATCATAAATAAATAAAAATTAAAAAAAAAATTAAAAAAAAAAAAAAAAGAATTCATAGATTGACACATATACAGTACTAAGGAGACTAGAAAAAACTGAGTTACATATTCCTGCCCTACCAGAGTTTATAAAATCTGTTTACATCAGACAAGCTAAAGGTGGGAATCAGTGGCTAGTTGGGGCTGGTTCAGGGCAACTCACCTGAAGCTCTTCTTGGTAAAAGCTTGTAAGTGACTCCTTGAGGATCGTTAGTTTCTCTTCATACATTTCCTCTAATAGTTCCTTTTGGGTGTCCAAATGTTCACTGTCAGAGGATAAAAATGGATAAAGAGGATGGGGTATGTACACACACATGCACACACAGTGGAATGTTACTCAGCTATAGAGAATGAAATCTTGCCCTTTGCAATGACATGGACGGACTGAGAAAACAGTACGTTAAGTGAAATCAGAGAAAAACAAAATACCATATAATTTCATTTTTATGTGGAATCTAAAAAACAAATGAACGAAAAAGCCACTTAAAACAAAACAGACTTGGGGATCCCTGGGTGGCTCAGTGGTTTAGCGCCTGCCTTTGGCCCAGGGCATGATCCTGGAGACCTGGGATCGAGTCCCATGTCGGGCTCCCTGCACGGAGCCTGCTTCTCCCTCTGCCTGTGTCTCTGCCTCTCTCTCTGTCTTTCATGAATAAATAAATAAATAAAATCTGGGATCCCTGGGTGGCGCAGCGGTTTGGCGCCTGCCTTTGGCCCAGGGCGTGATCCTGGAGACCCGGGATCGAATCCCACATCAGGCTCCCGGTGCATGGAGCCTGCTTCTCCCTCTGCCTGTTGTGTCTCTGCCTCTCTCTCTCTCTGTATGACTATCATAAATAAATAAATAAAATGTTTAAAAAATAAAAAATAAAAATCTTAAAAACAAAAACAAACAACCCTCCCCCCCCCCCCCAAAAAAAAACCAAAACAAAACAAACAAAAAAAACCCAACAGACTTAATGTATTTAAATATAGGGAACAAACTGGTGGTTGCCAGAGGGCAGGGAGGTGGGAAGAATTGATGAAATAGATAAAAGGAATTAAAAGGTACAAACTTTCAATTATAAAATAAGTAAGTCACAGAAAAGTACAGCATAGGAATATGGTCAGTAACATTGTAATAATGCATGGTTGACAGGTGCTGACTACACTTACTGTGGTGAACACTGAATGATGTATAGAATTGTCAAATCTCTAGGTTGTACACGTGAAACTAATATTGTGTGTCAATTATACTTTTTTTCCCTAAAGATTTCATTTATTTATTCATGAGACACAGAGAGAGGGGCAGAGACACAGGCAGAGGGAGAAGCAAGCTCCATGCAGGGAGCCCGATGTGGGACTTGATCCTGGGACTCCAGGATCACGCCCTGGGCTGAAGGCAGGCATTCAACAGCTGAGCCACCCAGGGATGCCCTCAATTATACTTCAATAATAAATTTTTTTTAAAGAGAGGAAGAGTGGGGGACGCCTGGGTGGCTCAGTGGTTGAGTGTCTGCCTTTGGCTCAGGGTGGCTCCCCAGGGTCCAGGGTTGAGTCCCACATCAGGCTCCCTGCATGGAGCCTGCTTCTCCCTCTGTCTATGTCTCTGTTGCTGTGTCTCTCTCATGAATAAAATCTTAAAAAAGAGAGAGGAAGAGTGAGTCGGGGCAGTGCAAGAGGGAGAGAGAGAATCTAAAGCAGGCTCCATGTCCAGTGCAGAGCCCAGTGCGGGGCTTGATCTCACAACCCTGACATAATGACCTAAGCCAAAATCAAGTGTTAGAGGCTTAACTGACTAAGTCACCCAGGAGCCCCAATAATAAATTTAAAAAAGAAGAAGAAGAAGAAAAGGGAGTGAAGATTCTGAGGAGTAAATTTGGAGGACAGATTTTTTTTTTAAAGATTTTTATTTATTTATGAGAGACACAGGAGGGGGGTTGCAGAGACACAGGCAGAGAGAGAAGCAGGCTCCGTGCAGGGAGCCCAATGTGGGACCTGATCTCGGGTCTCCAGGATCACGCCCTGGGCCAAAGGCGGCGCTAAACCGCTGAGCCTCCCCAGGCTGCCCTGGAGGACAGATCTTGAGGCACAACTTTATCCTAGTCCCAATTCCTCACCCTCTCTCTGGACCAGTTGACAGACCAAGAGCTATCACTCAGCTAATACCTGCACCACTGTTCCCGTTGTTGCATCTGTTCCACCATCTCATTGCAAATTTCATCACGGAGCTGCATCTCCAGCTGCAACTTTTCCTGCCTTTCTTTACAAAGCAATGCTTTCATGGCTTCCACCACCTGCAGGAGCTCCTGGAGGGACACACAGGTCAGAAGTGATTGGATGTCCATGCCCCACAAATGTAAAGTCCACCTGGAAGGCAGCATGGAAAATACGTAGCCATCAAGCAACTACACCAGAGGTTTCTTGTACTCTCACCTCCTTGCCATAAATGGAGATGTCAACTTCATTTTCAATGTCATCAAGGCCTGGATCTGTCTTAGCTACCATCTCTAAGTTGGGAGATGCTCGTAGACTGTGTTCCTTGATAAATGAATGTAGCAATGGGAATCCCAGTTGCACAGGTGGAGCATGCACAAGCTAGGTGGGGAGGGGGTGGGAAAGCAATTAAATTCATAACCTAATAGTTTCCTTAAGTAAAGGTACCAGCCCTAAGTGAACACAATCATCACACCTATAGTTTCTTACCTGGCTGGCAATGGCTGAGAACTTGGCCACGTGAAGGGTCTCATCATAGGTAGATGCACATGGATTCACATTGACAATCATGCAGGAGCGGCCTCGACCTGTGAAGAAGCCTTGGAATACCCGAGTCAACTTGCTGTCACGGAAGGGAACCAGGTTCTGCTTTGACCTAGTAGGGGATCAGAGAACAGAGTTGTGAGCAGAATTCCAGCCCTTAGAGTATCCTACCATCACACCTAGTGATGACCAGGAAGTCTCTTAGCAAAACGCAGTGGATTCCAGACCATCCCAAACCAGGGCTTATAGTCAGAAGCTCACCGATTCTGCTGGTTTTGGCGCAGAGCAGCAATACAACGGCCCAGGGTGTGCAGAGAAGTATTAATGTTTCCTGCTTCCTTTAGCCGATCACCACTTTTCTGATCTTTGCAGCGCTCTGAGCCAGCCAGATCACAGAATGACAACCTTGAATGGTGGACAATATCTGACATAAGGACCCCACATGTTATGAGCTTTCCAGCCCTTCATATACTTCTGGGAAGGGGAGGACCCACCAAGAATCTCTGTACCCAAGAAAGTGGAGCCAGACTCCAATAGAAGTAATTCCTCTGAGGACCTCCCTTACCCCCTACCTCCAACACCATTTATGACCAAGAAGCCCAGATTTCTGAATGGAAAAACTTACTCGCTGATCTTTGGGATGATATCCCCTTCCCCCTGAAGGTGCAGGATACGTATTGAGAAGATGCTGTGACTGTAAATCAAGAAAAAAAAGTCACTGTGTATCCTCATGACCAGGTAGATGACTACAGTTTCCTAGAACACAGTGAAAAGCTGACCTCCCACAGCCCACTCACCTGCGGCTAGAGTTCTGGTTCAGATGGGTGCTGGCAAAGCTCTGGTTTTTACGACCCACTTTGAGCAGTTTCCAGGCCTCTTCAGCATCCTGAATATGAATCCAATTGAGATCTGAGGCAAAGAAGAGAAAGGCATACATAAGATGGGAACACCTAACTTTTCTGGGTTTCTCCCAAGTCCCATTTCTGGGTTGTTGCCAGCCTTCCACCTTCTAATACCTTTCACATAGGGGTTGCCATTCTGATCCTCACACAACCGCAGAGTCTGCCTCTTGCGCTGCTGGCTAGGTGGTTCTAACAGGTCGTAAAGCAGCTCATTGTAGATCTCAAAGAAGGAGATCCAGACAGAGAAGCGGATGTCTGCAGGGACACTCACAGGGCTGGTGTCTGGCTGTGCCCATCGGGGACTCGTTTCTGGGGAAGAACCCATGTACAATGCATCAACTCTAGAGTAGTCCATCTCCTCTTTGGTCTGCAGGGGCCTTAGAAGGAGCAGCTTAGGTTGAAACCTCTGGTTTATACTCCTGGCAGCTATTGGGAGCAAGGGAGTAGGTTTCTACTGTTACTTGACACACAGTCCAGTCGTGGTACATACCATCCAGCTGGCTACTGCTGGTCATGTGACTGGAGGAGAGTCCAGCAACACCGCTATCAAAGCTGCTGCTGGTACCCATCCGACCTTCAATGTAGACACTCCTCTTCAAGGAGGTGGACAGCTCCTCCTGGAGGGGCCCAGGAAGAAGATAAGCACAAAACTTTCCACAGATTTGTCCTCTTATCCCCACCTCTGTGAACTCCAACACTGCACCTCTTGGAGGCCTCCATTTAGCAGAGACAGTTTCTTCATTTCCTCCTGTCGCATCTGCTTGCTGTCTAGCCAGATCACCTCATTGAAGAGTACGGGCTTCAGATCAGGTGTTGGATGAAGTTGGCCTTGGAGGCTATTGAAGATCAGAGCAAGTGACCGGGGTAGGATCCCTCCATCCTTGATGGTACCTGGAAGTATGTCAAAGATGGACAACTGAGAGCTCTTCCCCAATTCAAAGCATCAAAAGGCAAAGAAAATACCATTATAGGCCAATCAGCAATTCTGTGAGGCCTACTACTCACCTTGAATTGTGTGGGTTTTCCCTGAGTTGGTGACTCCATATGTATAGATGAGCCAGTTCTGCCCTTTGAGTACATCCTTTACCATCTCCTTCACGGTCAGGTTGAAGAAAGATGCCTGTCCCACTTCTGGCCCAAAGATCTAGAGACAGACCCAATTTCTCAGAGGTCCATCCCTCATCTCTCACTTGCTCCTATGCAGAGCCAGCAGATGCATCCCTTCCTGGGTGATTGGCTCTGGAGACTATAGTCAAGTAACTTCTTCCTGCAGTGCCATTAGCTGCTCTCTAAACACTGAAGACTAACCACTCTCTGCCAGTCCATCTTTCGTCAAAATCAATCAAAGAAATGCTAACCACTATGTTTGATGCTATACACACAATGGGGCAACATAGTAATCACAAGTGTGGGCTTTGGAGATGGATGGTTATAGATGCAAGGCCTAACTCTACCACTGACCAGCTACATGGCTTCAGCAACATAACTTTCACTGGGTCATAATATCCTTATCAGGAAAATAGGGACAAGAATGATAATAATAATGGAGATGTTGGGAATTAATGCACAAAAAGTACTTGATGCACTAACTAGCACATGAGTCCTCAAAATTATAGACATGCATATTCAAGGAACTCACAGTGAAGTAAAAACCTTCCCCGCTAAAGAGAGAATAAAGTTGCCCCTAATATGTTGGTCCCTTATTCATAAACCAATAAATACTTCCATACCTGGGAAAAGGTGAATCTATGGGCAGCTTGTCCAATTCCCCGCTCACTGCTCTTCTGGGCAAAGGAGTCCTTGGGTGCCTGTAGAACAAGGGTCTCCATATTCTCGATACGGACACAATCCTGAGAAGCAGTAAAGAAATCACAGAAAGAAATAATCTTGGGAACCTTTCCTGTATTGCATCATTCCATCTTGAATCTTCCCTTCTCAGACACTCACCTGATCTTCCTGTCGTTCCAATTCTGAGGGTAACAAGGGCCTGACCCTCAGGTATACTTTCACCTTCTCTGTACTATCCTCAGATGGAACCTGTGGCAGAATTCCAGGCCAGAATCAGCAGTTACCTCCAAGCAGATGGGCAAGCATAGCATATTTCCAGAGAATCATGCTGACGCTATACCATTTCAACCCAAATGTCTATACACTACTCTACAGTTCCATAATCATTCCAACCCACATGGGTTTTTTCACTGTTTTATCACCCTTCACTGTCTTCAGTATCCTGGCAACACAGCCTGCCACACTGACTTTCTGAATTAGAACTGGTTAATTGGTAAGAAAATCACCATATGATATTACAGCAAAACTCGGTAGTTAAGCACCTTGGAGGCAGACAAACCTAAATTTGAGTTCCAATCCCATCATTTAGAACTATGTGATCTTGAACAAGTTCTTTAGATTGTCTGCCTCTGTTTATGTATCTATAGAATTGTGTTAACAATAGAACCCACTTCATTCATTCAACAGATGTTTAAAGAACATCTGGGAACTCTAAGAGGCTTTGGTGGTCCACAGAAACATTATCAAGGTCTTGCTCTCATGAAACTTTCTCTATGAAAGAAGAGACTTCCTAGTAGAGTTGTGTTCAACCAGTGCCATTCCCCACGCCAAGGAACATTTAGCTATGTCAGGGGAAGGTTCTTGGTTGTCACAGTGGGAAGGAGCTAGTGACATCTCGTGGGTAGAGGACAGGTATGCTGCTAAACATCTTAAGGTACAAGACAGACCACTATAACAAAGAATTAACTGGGCCCTAATGTCAATAATGCTGCAGCTGAGATACCCCAGCTTAGCATAAAGCCTCCATAAATGGAAGCTATGGTTGATATTAAAAACATACTTAATGAGGGATCCCTGGGTGGCTCAGCGGTTTAGCTCTTGCCTTTGGCCCAGGGCGTGATCCTGGAGTCCCTGGATCAATTCCCACATCGGGCTCCCAGCATGGAGCCTGCTTCTCCCTCCTCCTGTGTCTCTGCCTCTCTCTCTCTGTGTCTATCTCTATCATAAATAAATAAATAAATCTTTAAAAAAAAAAAAACCATACTTAATGGCTGTATGGTCTTGTGCAAGTTATTTAACATATCTAGGCCTCATGGTGAAGAGAGAACTGTTATTAGCCTTCCCTCACAGGACTGAGAGCATGGCACTTGAGAGTGTTTTTAATGGAATGCAAATAATAGTTCTTCCTACGGACACACAAATTTACATTTTTTTCTTGCCCTGCTCTTAATTTCAAATCAATCTTTCAGACCCTTGGGATTGCTAGTCTTTGACCTAATAGGAATGCGGAAAACTGGGAGGCTGAGGCTATCGCTCTGCTGCCAAACCACTGTCCAACCCCTTTACCTGCTGCTGCTTATCCTCCAGGGAGGTGGAGATGACAGAGCAGTCTGATACCAGGTCCTTCCGTACCACAGACCCTAAATCTGCAGCCGTGGACTCAAACATGGGGGAGACTACAACGTCCTCATCTGACAGCAAGCCGGCTGGCGGAGAAAGGATCCCTTGCGACATGGCAGCAGGGGCGGCTTAGGTCTACAAAGAGACAAAAATGGGTAGGGAGGAGAACCTTAAGGGACAGGTGGGGCCGCAACTTCTAGGTAGGAAACCATTTCCTTGCTCCAGGACACCTTCCTCTCGCTCCTTGAATTCCTCCTCCGTTGGCCCTTCAAATGCCAGGAGAGGGGTAGGCGCGAAAGAAGCAGTTAATCAGGTTATAATCCAGTCTTAGGCATTTCCGACTGCCAACAGGAATGAATAGATACCTCGCTCCAAAAGCAGAAGCCCACTCTCTAGCGTGCCTCGCCCACCGGCCTCCTTCTCCAGTCTCACTCCAGGCCCAAAGGGAGGACAGAGGTATTAAGGGGAAAAGGGGATGGCGGCCGCATCGCTTTCTAAAAGCCTACCCCGCGAGGGCAAGGGCTGGGACCGCCGCAAACTCACCCAACACACGACACTCGCTCCTCCTCGGGTACCGACTCACACGTCCAGCTGCCGAACCTGGACTTTCGCCGTCGCAGAGCTCAGCTCCACCCATGAGGCGCACCTTTGTTACTGATACAATGTTTTAAATTACGCGCTGTGTTCGTTCGGCCAATCAGAGAGGGAAACCTGCAGCTGCCAATCAGCGCAAGGAAAGGGGGCGGAGGAGCCTAGCAGGCGGTTTGCTCTCGCTCGACCACTCCCCTCCCATGTGGCTCCGGGTTACCAACTGCCGGAGTTAGGAGTTGGGCCGCCTGCAGTTCTTGGCGCTTAACACTGTTCCTTGGACCTTAAGGCACTTCTTTACTAAGAAACCTGAAGGAAATTCTGGGGCCTCAGCGCCATCCTCTTTAGCATGATTCTTCCCGGGAGCCCTCAACAAGCCTGATTTAGGGCTTCCTCGTCCTGGGGGCTGACTACATTTCCCAGGAGACATCGCGAGCAAACGAACGGACTCTATTTCCCAGAATCCTGGGCTTCGGCGGTACCAGACTGTCTTCGCGGGGAGGGGGCGGGGGGCAGGCGACTCCAGGGCCAAGATGGCGACAGGAACGGGTAGTAAGTATGTCGGCTGTTTTTGCGTGGAAGGCTTTTTAGACCAGAAGCTAGGTACTAGACTTCTGCCATGCGCCTGGGGAGTAGGGGCAATGATTGCCCAAGGGTGCTAGGGTCTTGAGAGACCTGCGCTCGACCGTATCGTGAAGACTGTCGATCAAGAGGCCCACAAGTCTAGGGTTTTGTGTCTCAGGAAAGCTGCGGAGATTTGAGAGAAGCCGTTCAGCGAATGCCTGTGTGTTTGCGAGCTCTGCGGGGTGCGAGATCAAAGGGCTGTGGACACTTGGGTGTGAGGACAAAGATGCTGTGAGCCATATGGAGTAACTTGCTCTCAATAGCCGTTCTTTTTCTGGCCAGCGTTCCTGAGGCCCGTAGTCGATCTCCCGGAGAAATAGGGTACTTTAACTCTTAGCTTTTTCGGCCGCAAGGGAAATTGAGTTTTGTGCATTGAGATGCACATTTTCCTGTTTCATACGTTGAAAAGGCGTTTGAGGTCCGACGGCTCCATGGGGGTGAAAGTACTGCGAGAAGTAAACAAGTTTATGCTAGGGAGGCTGGGCTGTAGGCGCGGGTGGGGGAGGGGAGGGGAGAGGAAGGCAGCGGCCGCTCGGAATCCTGGGAAAGAAGCCCTGGCGTTCAGATGGGTATAAAGTATTCTTAAAACTGGGCCTGTCGGGAGAACGGCCTTATCTTACTCTGATGTTTTTTCATTCCCTTTAAAAAATAAAACAAAGTAGCCACGTCATTTGAAGAAGTGAAATGTTTTGCCACTCGGTGCAATATGCGTGGAATGAATAGGTACCTGCCTAGTGGTAATATTTTAGTAGAGATGAAAATCAGGATTCCGTGATGGTAACTCACTTTGTTCCTGGAAGGTGGAATGTTTTGCATTAGGCTTTTCGTCCTCCCTTTGGGCCTTAGAACTAGTGCTTCAGTGGTTGTTCTCTAAGATTTTTCTCCTTTTAGAACACAAGCTGTTGAGTACTGGCCCTACAGAGCCATGGTCCATCCGAGAGAAGCTCTGCTTAGCCTCTTCGGTCATGAGGAGTGGAGATCAAAATTGGTAAAGTATCTAAGATAGCTGCTCTTTTGAATCTTAGAAACTATTGGATTTTTTTTTTTTTTAACTGGTGGATTCCTGTGGGGTTTTTTTTTTAAGGTTTTATTTATTTATTTATGAGAGATGGGTTGGGGGTGGGGGGCAGAGACCCTCAGAGGGAGAAGCAGGCTCCATGCTGGGAACCTGATGTGGGACTCCATTCCCCATCACGCCCTGAGCCTAAGCGAAGACTGACGCTCAACCACTGAGCCACCCAGGCCCTCATTCTGAGTCCCTCATTCTGGTTTTGATTTGCATATCCCTGGTTTTGATTTGCATATCCCTGATGTCTAATGTTGAGCGTCTTTTCATATGCTTATTTGTCATTTGTATCTCTTTAGAAAAATGTCTGCTTAGATCCTTTGTATTATTTATGTTATTACTGAGTTTTAAGCGTTCTTTGTATTTTCTGACATAAATTACTTGTCAGATAATTTGCAAATATTTCTCTATTTTGTGTATTGTCTTTTCACTCTCTTGATTGATATCATTTACAACACAAAAGTTTCTATTTTTATTTTTTAAAGATTTTATTTATTCATGAGAGGCACACAGAGAGAGGCAGAGACATAGGCAGAGGGAGAAGCAGGCTCCACGCAGGGAGCCCAATATGGGACTGGTTTCCTGGTCTCCAGGATCATGCCCTGGGCAAAAGGCAGGCACCAAACCGCTGAGCCACCCAGGTGTCCCAGCACAAAAGTTTTTAATTTGATATGTCCAGTTTATTTTTTCTTGTGTTGCTTATGCTTTTGGTGTCATAGCTAAGAAACTATTTACTTCTGTGTTTTCTTTTCAAAGCTTTATAGTTTTAGCTCTACACATTTAGGTCTATGCACTCCATTTTGAATTAAGTTTTGTGTATGCTGTAAGACAAGGGTCTGTTTTGCACGTTGATATGCCCCAGTATCCATTATTTGTTAAAAAGACTGTTCTTTCCCTATTGAAATTGTCTTGGCATTCAGTATTTCTTTTTAAGGACCATAAAGTAGAACTGTGGTTTCCAGCCCTTTTTTTTCTCTAGTGCATATTTATTTATTTGTTAATAAAGATTTATGTATTTGAGAGAGAAAAGCAAACAAGTGTGCAAGTGCCTACTGGGAAGGGGAGGAGTGGGGAGGGGCAGAAAGGGCCCTAAGCAGATTACTGTGTGCTGAGTGCAGGGGGATGGGGGAGCTCTATCTCTCCAGGCTGAGCTCACAACCTGAGTGGAAACCAAGAGTCAGATACTTAGCTGACTGTGCCACCCAAGTGCCCTTCCTTTTTTATATTTAACATTTGTCTATTTTTCTTCAGGATCTAAGGACACTTTTTTTTTTTTTTTTTATAAATTTTAGGTAGTATCTACACCCAGGGTGGGGATTGAACTCACAACTCCGATATCAAGAGTTGCATGCTCTATTGATTAAGCCAGCCGGGAACCCCTAAGGACATCTTTTAATTGTCTTAAGCCTTAAAATTACTTAATATAAAAATGTTTATGTGGCACGTCTCTAATTGTTCAAATGAGTTTATTGAGGCACCATTACTGGTTACACTTAGCATTTCTGCAGCTTTATATATTTTTCAAATAACCTTTTTTTTTTTTTTTAAGATTTTATTTATTCACGAGAGACACACAGAGAGAGAAGCAGAGACACAGGCAGAGGGAGAAGCAGACTCCATGCAGGGAGCCTGATGTGGGACTGGATCCTGGGACTCCAGGATCATGCCCTGGGCCGAAGGCAGGCGCTAAACTGCTGAGCCACCCAGGGATCCCCTCAAATAACTTTTTAAAGGTGAATTCTGGATAGCCTAGATAATGGCTGTTCTTGAACCAAATTAAATGGTAAAAACCCCAAGAGAAAATGAATGTTGCTAATTACATAAATATCAGGTTAAAAAAAGTGTAAGAACACTTAAGTAAAAATGAAGTTTTATTTATTTTTTTAAAACATTTTATTTAGGGGCACCTAGATGGCTTAGTCAGCTGAGCATTTGCCTTCCACTTGGGTCATGATCCTGGAGTCCTGGGATAGAGTCCCTCATCAGGCTCCCTGCTCATCAGGGAGCCTACTTCTCCCTCTCTGCCCCTCCCACCTGTTCATGCTATCTCGCACACGCATGCACACACTCTCTAATAAACAAAATCTTTTTTTTTTAAGATTTTATTTATTTATTTATTCATAGAGACAGAGAGAGAGAGAGGCAGAGACACAGGCAGAGGGAGAAGCAGGCACCATACAGAGAGCCCGACGTGGGACTCGATCCCAGGCCTCCAGGATCACGCCCTGGGCTGCAGGCGGTGCTAAACCGCTGTGCCACCGGGGCTGCCCCTAATAAACAAAATCTTAAAAAAAAAGTTTTATTTAGGGAGAGAGTAGAGGGGGAGAGGAAGAGGTAGAGGGACATGCCAACTCCACACTGAACGTATTCTAACACTCTACCAGTGTTAGCATTTTCTTAGAGTTTCATTACTTGTGTTTCTCTAGCATTAATTTTAAATACATGAGTAAATACATGTTTTTTCTCCCCCTACTTTATGTACTGTTCTTTGTCTTACCACTGCTTCTCTTTTTTACTTTAGAATACATGAGGCTCTTGTTTTAAGCAGCTGCGTGGTATTATGATACAGATATACCATAATTGATTGAACTGGTACTCTGATGGACATTTGCTAGTACAAATACAGCCTTGCATAATTATATACAAACTGAAGGTGGAATTATTAGGTCAAAGAATGTATGTGTTCATAGAGTTTGATGAGTACTTCATAATGTCCTACTCATAAGTACTCATAAATGGTTTCAGTTTACAATCCCATCGGTAATGTATCAGAATGCCTCTTTTTCTGTGTCCTGGTTGTTAGATATTTTTGATCTTTGACAGTGTTAAAAAAGTGAGAAATAGTTCTCATGTTTTTTATTTATATTTATCTTATGATAAGTAAGGTTGAATATCTTCATGTGTTAAAGGGCCACTTATTTCCTTTTTTGTAAACTACCTTTTCCTTTTTTTTTTTCTTTAGTTCTTCAGTTAGGAGAGAGCTCCTTATAGGAAGATGAGCCATTTGAGCTATGAGTTTTTTTGTTTGTTTGTTTTAAGATTTTATTTATTTGGGGATCCCTGGGTGGCTCGGAGGTTTGGCGCCTGCCTTTGGCCTAGAGTGTGATCCTGGAGTCCCAGGATTGAGTTCCATGTTGGGCTCCTTGCATGGGGCCTGCTTCTTCCTCTGCCTGTGTCTCTGCCTCATTCTCTCTCTGTGTGTCTCTCTCATGAATAAATAAATAAAGCCTTTTAAAAAATTAAACCTAAATAAAAAAGATTTTATTTATTTATTCACGAGAGACACACACCCAGAGGCAGAGACATAGGCAGAGGGAGAAGCAGGCTCGATGCAGGGAGCCCGAGGTGGGACTTGATCCCAGGACTCCAGGATCATGCCCTGAGCCGAAGGCAAGCACTAAACTGCTGAGCTACCCAGGGATTGCTTTTTTTTTTTTTTTTTAAACCAGTGTGCCATTTGGCTTTGCTTATGGTAACATTTTTACTTTAAGACTTTTATTTTTTGGGGATCCCTGGGTGGCTCAGTGGTTTGGTGCCTGCCTTCGGCCCAGGGTGTGATCCTGGAGTCCTGGGATCAAGTCCCACATCGGGCTTCCTGCATCGAGCCTGCTTCTCCCTCTGCCTATGTCTCTTTCTCTCTCTCTTTGTGTTTCTCATGAATAAATAAATAAAATCTTAAAAAAAAAAAGACTTTTATTATTTTATTTTACTTTATTTTTTTAAAGATTTTTTATTTATTCATTTATGATAGACATAGAGAAACAGGCAGAGGGAGAAGCAGGCTCCATGCCGGGAGCCCGACTCAGGACTCAATCCCGGGACTCCAGGATCGCGCCCTGGGCCAAAGGCAGGCGCCAAACCGCTCAGCCACCCAGGGATCCCCTATTTTTTTATTTTTTAATAAAAATAAAACGCTCAACCACTGAGCCACCCAGGTGTCCCAACTTTAAGACTTTTAAACTGTAGTTTATTAATTTTTTTCAAAAGTTCCTGGATTTTGTGACCTATTTAGAAAAGTCTTCCTTAGTCTGAGATTATAAAATAATTCCGTGATTTCTTGTAGTAATGGTGATGGTTAATTTTTTGATGGCTAATTGATGGTTAATTTTTGATGGTTAATTTTTTTTTGTTTAATATTTGATGGTTAATTTTTTTTGTTTAATATTTAAATCTTTGCTTCATTTGGGGGCTTTTCTTTGTCTAAGGTGTAAATTGTAGATCAGACTTTATTTTTTACTGATAGCTATCCATGTAACTATTGAACTTTATAAAAGAGCTGTGTGATACCATTATCTCAACACAAATATAAAAACTCTTTTCTTTTTAAAGTTACTTAGTTTTTCAACTAAGAGAAGTTTCACATAGAGAAGTGTGGAGAATAATATAGAGTATCCATGTTAGGGATCCCTGGGTGGCTCAACAGTTTAGTGCCTGCCTTTGGCCCGGGGTGTGATCCTGGAGTCCTGGGATCGAGTCCCACATCAGGCTCCCTGTGTGGAGCCTACTTCTCCCTCTGCCTGTGTCTGTCCCTCTCTCTCTCTCTGTCTCTGTCTCTGTCTCTCATGAATGAATAAATAAAATCTTAAAAAGAGTATCCATGTTAAATCCAGTTTGGATTTAACAAATCTTAATATTTCATCATGTTTCCTTTGGATCTTTTTCAAGATTTTAAAACTTTATTTATTTATTAGAGCAAGCACGTATGAACAGAGAGAGGAGCAGAGGGGAAGGGTAGAGAATCTCAAGCAGACTCCAAGCTTACTGCTCAAATCTCAGATCACTGAGACCATGACCTGAACTGAAGTCAAGAGTTGGATACCCAACTGATTGAGCCATTCAGATGCCCCTCTTTGGATCTTTTTAAAGAAATAAACATAGACACAATTAAAGCCAAATGCTCTTCCTTGATCCCATTCTAGTCCTATTTTTATTTTTTGCCTGTCTTTACAACTTTTTAGAAGGTGATACGATTGCATCATAGCAGAAAGTTGTGTCTTTTTTTTTTCCAGTTAATATTATGTAGTATATATGTTCCATTTCACCACATTTTCTAATTATTTTTATGATCTGTTTAATATTTTATAGAGGTGAAATACCATAAGTTAAACATCTCTTGCAGTTATTTAGGAAAAACCTGTCAGTCTGATCAAGTCTACATGCTTTCTTCTTGGTACTTGCCACTTTGTTAGATGTTTTTTTTTTTTTTTTTTTTAAGATTTTATTTATTCATGAGAGATTGGGAGAGGCAGAGACATAGGCAGAGGAAGAAGCAGGTTCTCTGCAGGAGCCCGATATGGGACTTGATCCTGAACCCTAGGATCATGACCTGAGCCAAAGACAGATGCTTGACTGCTGAGCCACCCAGGCGTCCCTTTTTATTTTTTTTAAAGATTAGATTATTTTTAGTAATAGATTCCTAGGAGTTATATTAGTGGATCAAAAGATAATTTTTTAGTCCAGAACGTCTTACAAATTGCTTTTCAAAAGATACATCTCTTCTAAAAAAACCAAAACAACATAAAAATACTTTACCAAATGAATAGAAATGATAATGTACTTGTTATAATACCTCACTTCACCCAGGAAATATATCACGTAGGAAAACTGTTTCACAATGATTGTTTCCATCTAGATGAATTTAAGGTGGGTTGTATCGTTTTTCATAGTCACATATTTCAGAATACTTCCTCGTGGCAGTTTTTCATTCTAAATTTTGTACTCCAAATCTTGAACTCTTAGCATACCTCCTCCTCCCCACTCTCTTTTTTCTTCCTGTTTAGTTTGTAATATGCTTTTCTCATTTTGTGTAGGGTATCAGTTAGCAGAGCAATCAAGCCCTTTGCAGAACCTGGCCGCCCTCCAGACTGGTTCTCTCAAAAAGTAAGTTCACAAGCAACTCTTTTAGAACAGTCTTAGAGATGTGAAGTGGGTTTCCTTCCAGGCCTTGCCCTTTAATCAAAAAGCTTTTATACCTCAAAGAGGCGGAATAGTTGAGAATACCTTTTCCTTTTTCCCACTCTTTGCCAATTCATCCATGTATGTTCGTATTATAAACTTTTTTGTCTTTGTAACATAACATGTAAGAGTCCAGCTTGGGAGTTAGAAGCTCTGGTTTGGGTTGTTTTTTTTTGTTTTGTTTTGTTTTAAAGATTTCATTTATTCATGAGAGACAGAGAGGCAGAGACATAGGCAGAGGGAGCCTGATGCGGAACTTGATCCCTAGACCCGGGATCATGCCCTGAGCTGGAGCAGATGCTGAACTGCTGAGCCCCCCAGGCATCCCTGAAGATCTGAGTTTAATATGACTTAACGTAGAATCTTGGGACCGTGATTCTCGGTTTTCTCATTTATAAAGTTGCTTCGGGATTGTTGTAAAGCTTTAGTTGAAGTAATACCTATAAAACCTTTAGCCCAGTGCCTCATATGGTAATTACTCAGTAGATATTAACTATAAATATTGGCTATTGGGTTGTTTCCCCAAAATATACAAATTCTAGGTCAGAGGACTCCTTTTCTGTGTACTCGTGTTGAGTATTTTTAACTGACTTGACTGCAGAGTAATTTCCCCTCCTAGAAACCACTCATATCTTACATATATTCTCCTCTATAAGCCTTAGTCTGATATGGTAAAACTTTGAAAGGTCGTTCATTTCAGGCTTGTTCATCATATTTTTACTTTTTTTCCATAGCATTGTGCTTCCCAGTACTCAGAGCTTCTAGAGACCACTGAGACCCCAAAGTGAGTACAAAGACAGGTATTCAAGGCACATCTCTTTAGTGGAGAGTGTTGACTGAGGAAGTCTGGTTTACATCTATTAATTACTAGGTGATTCGAAATAGAGAAGTTATCTATGGTTAAATGGTGGAGAGGCTCAAAGAAAGCAGTTGGGATTGGGAACAGATGTTCTCTTATTCAAATGTATGTTTGTTTTTGTTTTTAAATTTTCTACAGAAGGAAACGGGGTGAAAAGGGAGAAGTGGTCGAAACTGTTGAAGATGTCATTGTTCGGAAATTGACTGCTGAACGAGTTGAGGAACTAAGGAAAGTGATAAAGGAAACCCAAGAAAAATATAGGTACTTGTCAGAGAGAATACCAAA
Source organism: Canis lupus baileyi (assembly GCF_048164855.1). Taxonomy (NCBI): domain Eukaryota; kingdom Metazoa; phylum Chordata; class Mammalia; order Carnivora; family Canidae; genus Canis; species Canis lupus. The sequence continues at coordinate 27,080,874 of NC_132847.1, read as the reverse complement.
TGGTTGAGAGAGACCAAAGGGGCTGACTTCTGATACTGGTCAGAATTTCTTAAATAGTAGATTTAAATTAAAAAACCTAGATTACTTATTTCTCTTTCTAGACGGCTGAAAAGAGATGCAGAACTAATTCAAGCTGGGCACATGGACAGCAGACTGGATGAACTTTGCAATGACATTGTGATGTGGGTTATATTGTTCTTCCTTTCGTACACCTCTCTTTTTACTGCTTTTTCACCCTCAATCTGGTTTATCTCTTCCATCTGCCATCCCTTTAGACTTGAGTGATTCTAGATGGGAAGAGCTGCATATTGGCCTAGTAGCTGGGAGGGAGGAGTGAGTTGTAGAAGGTAATGTGATGTATTATTTCAGTGTGAGGACATAACTTAAAGTTTAGTTTACCTAAATGAAGAACTGGTAGTGGGACGCCTGGGTGGTTCAGTGGTTGAGCGCCTGCCTTTGGCCCAGGGCGTGATCCTGGAGTCCCGGGATTGAGTCCAACATCGGGCTCCCTGCATGGAGCATGTTTCTCCCTCTGCCTGTGTCTCTACCCCTATCTCTCTCTCTCTCTCTCTCTCTCTCTCTCTCTCTCTCTGTGTGTGTGAGAGAGAGAGAGAGACTCATGAATAAATAAATAAAATCTTTAAAAAAAAAACCAAAAAACTGGTAGTTAGGCAGTACACTAAAAATTTCCTGTTTTGGAGGTACCTGTCTGGCTCAGAAGAGCATGTGACTTGATCTCGGGGTTGTGGGTTTGAGCCCCACATTGTGTGTAGAGATTACTTAAAAGTGTAAAACCTTTTCTTTTAAGATTTTATTTATTTATTCATGAGAGACACAGAGGGGCAGAGGGAGTAGCGGGCTTCTGGATCTGGGACTTGATCCCAGGACCCTGGGACCATGACCTGAGTGAAAGGCAGACACTCAACTACTGAGCCACCCAGGTGAACCAATAGTGTAAAATCTTAAAAAAAAAAAATTTAAAAACATTTCCTGTTTTGCTGGCAAGGATTCTTTTTTACGCCTTTCCTCCAGAAAGTGCTAGCCTGACAAAAAACTTCCTTATGAGGGCACTGTGACCTATGGAAGAGCTAGAACTGGCTAGGATCTTACTCTTACTTACCTCTTTAGGAAAAAGAAGTTGGAGGAAGAGGAGGCTGAAGTAAAGAGGAAGGCTACGGATGCTGCATATCAGGGTAACCTGAACCTTGTGACTCTGTTTAACAATTAACTATATGGTACTGCATGCTAATAACAGAGACTGTATTGTAACATAGAATCTACCGATGCTGATTTACTTGTGCACTTTTCTATGTCCTCTTCTTTTACCAGAATAAAAACATTCCTTTATATCCAGGAAAAACTCTTGGAATAGGAGTTCTGCTAAGTTCTCACTTTTTGTCCTTTTAGGATGCAAAGGCTTTATAATATAGATGTTAAATATAATTAAGTTTTTAGAATTCAAAGCCCTGTAAGAAGATTAAGAAAATAGTCCATTTATTGGATAAGAACTTAAACATTTGTAAGTTTAGGAATACATCCTTTGAGCCAGTGAAGTCGTTCCCTCGTGTTAAAAACAGAATATTAATTATTAGTTGAAGAAGATATTGAGGAATGTTTAAATCACTTTCCTACTCCAAGGACCTTTGAGACAGTTCAGTGAGTTTGCTTATGTGAGAATTCTGTTTAGGAAAAACAAGTCTAAACAGTTTTCTGGTCTTCCAGAAGTATTAAAGATTTCTAATCCTAACTCCTATTACTGCTTTATGCAACATCTCCATATGCCCTTTATTATATAATAAGACAGTAGAGTCATTTCATGTATTTAATCTTAAAGATTTAGTAATTGTTGTCTCTTACATTCTAGCTCGTCAAGCAGTAAAAACACCCCCTCGGAGATTACCCACTGTGATGGTCCGCTCTCCTATAGATTCTGCCTCCCCAGGAGGTGATTATCCACTCGGAGACTTGACTGCAACCACTATGGAAGAGGCCACCTCTGGAGTGAGTATATTTTCATCTGTAGGAATTGATCAGCAAAGGGGCAATAAGCCAGCAGAGAGCTGAGTGATGAGGAACCCTCTTTTGGCCGAGAGGCAATTTCCTCTCTTGGTCTGAATGCTAAAGACTTTAACTTACCATGTTCTGTGCTCTAAGAGAAGAATGGACCTAAAAACATTGAGCCTTTTGACCTTTTGGGAGATAGGTAAAATATTAAGGAATTGTTTGTAAGTAAACTAGTCTTAATAAAATTCCTGTAGAAATAAGGGATAGTTTTCTTGTAAATAGAATATTGGCAGTGGTTAAGCAGTTTGTGAAAGGCAGGTTGGGTGGAATTTTTGGGTCATTGTGGGTTTGAGTGGGTGGAAGAGATAAAACAGGAAGAAAGGAATGGCTGAGAGCAGAGGTATAGAGGGTTTCTGGGCAATTTCACTCAGGACTAATAAAGTAATAGTTAGACACACTAACCCATCCAGATTAGTAGGGAACCTTCCATAGTTTGAGAAGTCAGATAAAGGTTCTCTGTTGTCTCTTAGGTAACCCCTGGGACTTTGCCGAGTACCCCAGTCACCTCGTTTCCTGGGATTCCTGACACCCTTCCTCCAGGCTCTGCACCCTTAGAAGCCCCCATGACCCCAGTAACAGATGATTCACCCCAGAAAAAGATGCTTGGACAGAAAGCAACTCCACCCCCCTCCCCTCTGCTGTCAGAGCTCTTGAAGAAGGGCAGCCTCCTGCCTACTAGCCCCAGACTGGTATGGAGACTTCTGTGGGTGTTTGAGAGCTGTGGTGATTTAGTACTTTGGAAGGGAGTGCCTGGGACCTAAAATATGACATGGAAAAAAAAAAAAGTTCAAAAGAGAAAGAGATCTCCTAATTAAATGTTAATTAAAAAAACAAAACCAGAGACAAAAAACCAGTAAGTTGATAGTATCCTTGGGTCCTGAGTTATCTGAAACCACAATTACTTTGGTTCTCTTCTCCAGAGAACTCTTGTCAAATAAGTGTTAAAAATTAGAGCTTCCCTTGGGTCTGAAATTATTCTCTTTGGTTATTAACTTCATGAAGTTTGATCATCTGCTGGAACTTTTTTGGGAAGTGGTAGTAAAGGAAAGCTTGAGTGTAGCCTTCATCTCTGTTCTTCCCTGGTAGGTCAATGAGAGTGAAATGGCTGTGGCTTCTGGCCACTTGAACAGTACAGGTGTCCTCCTGGAGGTAGGCGGGGTTCTTCCCATGATACATGGTGGGGAAATGCAGCAGACACCCAACACTGTTGCGGCCTCCCCTGCTGCCTCAGGTAAGTCAGCATTTTTCCATTACTTACTTTACTTCACAGATGTTGATCATAGTATTGACTGTCTTTGGTTTCTAGCCTTCGAAGTAAGCAACTGTCAATTGTAGATGTGAAGCCTAACTTTTTTTGGAGCTACTTAACCTGTTAAACCACATAGTGCCTCAGATTGTAAATCTATTCTGTCTTCAAAATACTGATACCCCAGAATGACCACAGCATAGATATCAATGAGAAAAATTGTGAAGTTACTAGTGAAGCTGCTTTTCTGGGGCTTGCAAAATTATGGAAAGGTGCTAAAGACTACCTGAGGTTAAAGTACAGGAGAATTGGGATTTGGAATGTCAGGCCTGCCACATACTGATTCTGTGGCCTTGGATAGGTGATTTAACTCCTGAACATCAATGTGCTCTTTGATTAATTGCAGTATGTGTACCTCACAAGGATGTCATGATGATTAAGTGAGATAGAAAAAGTAAAGCAAAAAAAAAAAAGTTTTATAAAATATCAAACTTTAGATATGGATATTTGAATGGTGTTGAATTTGGGTGGTTTATAGCATGCTTAACTGCAGAAGCGACAGATTTGTTCATACTGGTTTTTCATGGCTTTGTTGATACTAATTACTAATTAATTTTCTTCTGGGGAAAAATTACCACCCGTTTTTCACATGCATTGTGTGTCTAGTGCTTTTGGGTCATTCCTAACTTGGAAGAAGATCTTTATTAGTAAGATTGGAAAAAGAAAGGATATAGATAATGAGCTTAATTCAACAGAGGAGTTCCTTTCATTCTTTGAGACTGAAAATTTTCTTGGTTGAGTCTTAAAGTGGCGATTGCTTCTTGTTCACGTGCTTTCCTCTTACCTCATTTTGTGTACCTCTTTGTTAGGTGCTCCCACTCTTTCCCGGCTTTTAGAAGCTGGTCCTACACAGTTCACCACTCCTCTTGCTTCCTTCACTACTGTTGCCAGTGAACCTCCAGTTAAACTTGTGCCACCCCCTGTAGAGTCTGTGTCCCAGGCTACCATTGTCATGATGCCTGCGCTGCCAACACCATCCTCTGCTCCGGCTGTCTCCACTCCTGAGAGTGTAGCTCCAGGTGCGTCCCTGACCCACGCCCTGAGCAGCCACTAGGTCCAAAATTTCATCTTGAGCTTCAGTTAGAGAAAGCTGACCCAAGAGGATCGATTCCAATTCAGATGCTTCTGTTCTCCATGGACATGTACCATCTTTATCCTTAGAAAAACAAGAATGAGAAGATGTGGGTGGGCATTTACATGTTGAGGGGAAAGGACTAAGTATACATATGAATGGGCTTGAGAAAGTGTTCTCACCCTACTTTCTAGATAAAACCGGGGACAAGAGAACATATGAAGATGTAGATCTAAGATAAACTTTTTCTGAGCTTAAGTGTGTGGGTACTTGATACCTGTCTATAGCTTTGGTTGATCTCCAGGTTGTCACTTGGTATCAAATGAAATGCTTTTCTCTTCCTGTTACTCAGTGAGTCAGCCTGACACTTGTGTCCCCATGGAGGCTGTGGGGGATCCACATACTGTGACTGTTTCCATGGATAGCAGCGAAATCTCCATGATCATCAATTCTATCAAAGAAGAGTGTTTCCGATCAGGGGTAGCAGAGGCCCCTGGGGGGTCAAAGGCTCCCAGCATAGATGGGAAGGAAGATTTAGATCTGGCTGAGAAGATGGATATTGCTGTGTCTTACACAGGTGAAGAGCTTGACTTTGAGACTGTTGGCGACATCATTGCCATTATTGAGGACAAGGTAACTATTCAGCAAAGCCCAAAAGAATTTCTCGTGAGTTCTGCATAGGCTTCTCTTCTCAGCTTCTTCTTGCTTCTTGTAGTAAGAATTACATAAACAGACAGTTCTGCTTCTGCCCATTTCCATCTCCTTAATCCCAAAGCCCTTTGTTGCTCACATTGGTCATCTCCCCAGCCATCCTTGTGTTTCGGTTTGCACAGGATAGGTACCTGTCCTTTGGTTGCTTCTACTACATGTAGAGGGAAGATGCAGATTGAGGCTATCTCATTTGGTGCTTATAGAATTGAGGGATTTGGGCTGCTTTTTGGGGGGACTTCAACGGTATATATTATGGTACAGGTAGATGATCATCCTGAAGTGCTGGATGTGGCAGCAGTAGAAGCGGCACTGTCATTCTGTGAAGAGAATGATGATCCCCAGTCCCTGCCTGGCCCCTGGGAGCACCCGATCCAGCAGGAGCGGGATAAGCCAGTATCTCTTCCTGCACCAGAGATGACAGTCAAGCAAGAAAGGCTGGACTTTGAGGAAACAGAAAACAAAGGAATCCATGAACTGGTAGACATCAGAGAGCCTAGTGTTGAGATTAAAATGGAACCTGCGGAACCAGAACAAGGCATCTCAGGTCCTGAAATAGTAGCTGGAGTTGTTCCAGCCCCAAGTATGGAGCCACCAGAACTCAGGAGTCAAGAGTTAGATGAGGAACCCAGAAGTATTGCCACTGGAGAGATTGCTGAAGCAGATGTTTCCAGTGGGAAAGGCGATGAGACTCCACTTACAACTGTGAAGACAGAGGTATTTAAAATCAGGGGCTGGGAGGATGAAGGGTTATACCTTAGGTAAGAGCTGACTTTTCAGGCCTTTGGTTTTCTTCTTGCATTCCTGAATTCTCACATGGTTGATACGCCCAAAGCCACAGATAAGATGATTGCTACATGTGCTTATCCTGTTCCTTTTACGGTGACCATTAGATTCCTGTTAGTCCTGTTAGGACTTAGAATTTCTTTTGTAGTCTTTTCATTGGAAAACTTAGAATTTCTTTTGTAGTCTCGTCACTGTGTAAGCTGAAGTGATGTATCTGTACTTAGGGTAATTATTCTTTTTGGTCTTCAGGCATCCCCTGAAAGCATGTTGTCTCCATCACATGGCTCCAATCCCATCGAAGATCCTTTAGAGGCAGAGACTCAGCACAAGTTTGAAATGTCAGGTAAATGATATGGCCAGGAAATCTGTTCTCTGTAACTAACTTGACATCCTTTGCTTTGGCTTCTGAGGGATTGTGGGCTGTGGGAAAGTAGAGGAGGTAGTATAGGTCAGCATGGAAAGGAGAGCTGCAGGGGATGATTGTCCATAGGAAGGGGAAGGCTGAGGTGGAAAAATCTTCAGGTAGTCTTTCTCTCCTCTGCAGACTCATTGAAAGAAGAATCAGGGACTATTTTTGGAAGCCAGATAAAGGTATTTCAGACTTTTCTTTATTCCTCTTGCTGTGTGACTAGATCTCCCAATAGCACTACCTTTTTAAAGAATTATAGTAAACGTGCATCTGATTCTCTGAGATGAGACTAGTTAAGGAGTTGCATGGAAAAAAGTTGGCAGTGGACAGTTAGGCATACTGGCAGTACTATGGCCATGTGCTTCCCATCTGAAAGAATTTGTGAACATCACACAGAGCTTTCTTTCGCACATAATGCACAACAAAGCTTTGATACCTCCAGAGTGATTTAGAGTAAATAGGGCTGCCAGAATCAGGGAGAACATAGAAGAAATCAGATTATTAATTACACTATCCAAAGAAAATTCCCTGGAATATTCTTTTTAGAATTACTAAAGTAGTGGTAACAGATTTAAAGTATTGTGATATGAGCTTGCTCCATCAGAGGAGACACAAAATAAAAACTATTTTTGATAACTTTGTACCCAGGGTCAGAGTTCCTCTCAAGAGCAAGGGGAAAGAAGGAACGCCTCTTAGCTTAGTCTTAAGTAAGTAGCTTTTTTTTTCTTCCTTTCAAGAAAAAGATCCTGGTCTTATTCTTTGTCCAGGTTCTATATTACTTGATCAGTGAGTGTACGTGGTAGTGTAAGTGATAGAGGGCTCAGTCAGGAAGCAGTGTGAGGTCATTTTCTAGAACTGATCTAATCCAAAAGACCATGTTTAATGACGCTTTGCTGGATAGCTTTGCTTGCATTTGTTGACTGGAGTACACTGTGTCTAAGGATGCCCCAGGTGAGGATGAGGAGGAAGATGGAGTCAGCGAAGCTGCCAGCCTAGAGGAGGCTAAGGAAGAAGATCAAGGAGAAGGCTATTTGTCAGAAATGGATAATGAGCCACCTGTGAGCGAGAGCGATGATGGCTTTAGCATTCACAATGCTACACTGCAGTCCCATACACTGGCAGACTCCATCCCCAGCAGCCCTGCTTCTTCACAGTTGTGAGTATCTGAGATTCTTCTTTGAGTTCAAGACCGTGAAGGTGAGAAGTAGGAGAGGATCTTTTTCTTCAGTCTTATTTTTTTCATCTTCCCTTTCTTGGCCTGGAACTAATAGTTCACAAGAAATGATAAGGATTTTTTTTGGACTTAGGCTTAGTGGGACTCCCTTCTTTTATTTCAGCTCTGTCTGTAGTGAAGATCAGGAAGCCATTCAGGCACAGAAAATCTGGAAGAAAGCTATCATGCTTGTATGGAGAGCTGCAGCTAATCATAGGTGAGTGAGCTTTACCAGTCAGTATGTTTCTCATGCTTCTTCTCAATGTTAGGAGAAAAAGTCTGGCTGGGTTTATATGGGATCGGTGGCTTTGACTTTTACAGCCTTCAGCTACTTAAATCAAGTTCCCTTACCTGTGCTTCTGAAGGGTAAGTCAGTAATTAATTGCACCTTACTCTTTTTTGGACAGATATGCCAATGTCTTCCTGCAGCCTGTTACAGATGATATAGCACCTGGCTACCATAGCATTGTACAGAGGTAAGCCATGATCCATTCAGCATGCTGACTTGCCTGAATTGTAAGTTGTTCAGTCTTAGTGGATTTTTGCTTTACACAGAATGTTTAAAGCAAATGTTTTTGATCTGAGTAAAAGTGGTAAATTGATCATTTCAGTGGCTGGATCACAAAAGATAGACTTCTGTTACCATTCTTAGCCAATACCTACTGTAAAAGATGCCTTGTTTTTAATTAAGTGCATGTTGTGCGGTGAGGGGTTGGTACTTCAGTCCTGGCAGCTAAGACTAAGGGCATATTTAAGAAGTCATGTATGATAATAATATATTTGGATCCAGTTGAGTCCTCTTCCCCTCCATTTACCTGTTTTTGTTTTGTTTTTAGGCCTATGGATTTGTCAACTATTAAGAAAAACATTGAAAATGGACTGATCCGCAGCACAGCTGAATTTCAGCGGGATATTATGCTGATGTTCCAGAATGCTGTAATGTATAATAGCTCGGACCATGATGTCTATCATATGGCAGTAGAAATGCAGCGAGATGTCTTAGAGCAAATCCAGGTACTTTGAGGATCTTCAGTGTTTTAGTAACGATGAAAGGAAAATACTCAAGGGAAGGATTTATATTGATGTCAGGAAAGGGTGCTTGGCTTTTATTAGAATAGTAATCAGAGACACAGGAACATTAAATTTTATTCTTGATGGATTCGTGTTGTTTGGTAAAAGAATTATGAGAATATTCTGCCTTTCTTGGGCAAATACTTCAGTTTCCTGAAGTTTTTTAATATTTGGGGGGTAAATTTTTTATAAAATGGTGAATTTGTATTTTTAAATTACATTAAGTATGTATATAGTTGACTGTCAACAAATGATTTCTGTTCATCGCAGATAATCTATTTCTATAGTTTGCATTATCAGGCACCGTTTGAGATACTGAATTTCAAGGGAGGTTGTCTATATCTGCATAGTCTGCTAAATTAAATTGCCTAATGGCCTTTGGTTCATCTAGGTTTTTTCTCTTTCCCATTCTTAAGAGATACTGATTCTGGATTATAGCCAAAAATTCAGAGACATTTGGCATTTTTACATCCTTTAGCATGTACAACTAGAATTAAAACCTAATACAGGGATCCCTGGATGGCGCAGTGGTTTGGCGCCTGCCTTTGGCCCAGGGCGCGATCCTGGAGACCCGGGATCGAATCCCACATCGGGCTCCAGGTGCATGGAGCCTGCTTCTCCCTCTGCCTATGTCTCTGCCTCTCTCTCTCTCTCTGTGACTATCATAAATAAATAAAAAAATAAAAAAATAAAACCTAATACACTAGGGATGCCTGGGTCGCTCAGCAGTTGAGCGTCTGCCTTCGGCTCCGGGCATGGTCCCAGAGTCCTGGGATCGAGTCCCACATTGGGCTCCCTGCAGGGAGCCTGCTTCTCCCTTTACCTGTGTCTCTGCCTCTCTCTGTCTCTCTGTGCTTCTCATGAATAAATAAATAAAATCTTAAAAAAAAAAAAAAAAAAACAACCTAATATGCTAAACTTGGATTCAGTTGAGAAGTATTAGAATGCTGTTTGCAGAAGGATATGACATGAAGTCCTATTTACAAAGCCAAAAGAGTCTTAATTCTTCCCTACTGGATCAGGTCTCAAGGGTCAACTGTCTTTCTTTTCACTATAGCAATTCCTTGCCACACAGTTGATTATGCAGACATCTGAATCTGGGATCAGTGCTAAAAGTCTTCGTGGGAGAGATTCTACCCGCAAACAGGATTCTTCAGAGAAGGTGAGGAGACCAAGAAAGAGCCTGTATGCCAGTGTTCCAGAGCTAGAAGTCTGAAGCATCCAAGGAACCTTATGTTACTACTTACTACTTGGTAACTGCTGGGCTTTTATATTCCAGTGGTGTTCAAACATATGTAAATCTTTGGATGTACTCATCCAAACATTGAAACACACTCGCTGTGCCTGAAATACCCAGTCACATGAGAAATTGTGAGCTGAATGAGTGGATTATTACTTTCTCTGAGTGAGTGCCTTCAAAGTAGGGGAAATGATTTTTGCAGCAGTTGGGGACCGTCAGTTCCTGTTCCAGAAAGCATTATGGCCAGACTGCTTTTGGATCTCTTTCCTCTTGTTCTTGAGTTTTTAAATTTTGTCTTTGTGTGTGTGGTGCTTGTGTCTCTGTCCTGAGGTTTGGGGTGCTTGCGGCTGAGAGTTTCTGTGGAACCTGATCAGTGTTTGTTTGTCCTCTAACAGGACAGTGTCCCCATGGGCTCTCCTGCCTTCCTTCTCTCTCTCTTTGTAAGTATTGAATGGTTGCAAGGGGTGGTGTTGCCACAAAGATTCTCAGCTCCTGCTGGGGGTGGGTGGCAGAGGGAAGTCCAACATGCAGACCGTGGCAATGTCTTGAACTTATCTTTATTCAGATCATTGAATAAGAGTCTGTCTCTTCTTCTGCATTCCTGTCTTTCTGCATGTGTGCGTGTGTGGGCTGGGTAGGGACTATTTATAAGTTCACTATGCTGAAATGAGGTATTCTTGGTAAGGATCTAGGATGCACCTGCTCCTCATTTCTTGATTCCACCTTTTGCCAATTCTTTTCTTACAAATAAAAGATTGCTTAGAGCAGTAGCGGCTAGCTGCCTTTTTTAAGTGTTCCTCATACCAACAGATACCCAGCACATCATTTTTCTCCTTTTCCCTAATAGTAAGTTACAAGACTGATGCCTGATAACACAAATATTCGGTAAAATTTAAGATAAGGATCTTACTAACAATGAGTACCACATACAGTAGTGGCTGGTAGAATTAGAGATAAACTTAATAAAGCTAGCCCTAAACACTTACTGTTTTCCTCTGTGAATTGAATGACACTCTGGGGCACTGAGACATGATGTAATGGAAGACATCAGGCTAGAAAATCACATGATCTTAAACTCACTGGATTATCTTTTGGAACCTTGTTTTCCTTATCTGTGTGATGGACCTAATATAACCAGGTACCTGTCCAGCCTACCTCACAGGGATGTTGTGAGGATAATAAGATCAAGCTATGGAATTGGCTTGAAAAAAATTAAAGTGTTAAACAAATGCAAGGTGGTATTTTTATTTTTAATGTCGCCTCAAAGGCAGCTTGTGTTCATGAGCTCTGTAAACTTTAGAGTCCTTGCATGTTAGAAATGTAAAAATGGCCTAGCCCAGCAAAAGTGTTCACCAATTCATCTTGCCTACAGGCATCAGCCTGTACCACGGACCGAACACTGTAATCTCCCTTCTTTCTTACTGGCCTGCAACAGTGACTCTGGATCCCCAAGCAGTTGGCTGGCTGTTGCAAAGCTGGTTAATAGGATCTTTTATCTATTGAAGACAGCAAAGTATTGCACAAGAGGAAGGAGCTGGGCTGCAGGGAGAGAGCAGCAGATGGAAAGAAGCCTTCTGATTGTCCTGATCTCATGGAAAACAACTGTCAGGAGGTGCTAGGGAACTAGTGCCAGGGTCAGTCTGCAGGAAAGGCCTTTCTTATAGGGACCAACAAGCTGGACAGGTATGTTAGCCAAGAATATCACTATCCACTGCCCTTTCTGACCCTCCCACCTTTCTTTTACTCTTTCTGTTTCTTTGAACACAGTTTAGGGCCTGGGTGGGATGACTAAGTCATTCTTTGGGACCCCAGATGAAACCCCAGGGACCTCTGTGGTGGGCAGGAGCAAAATACTCTGTCCTACATTTCCTCTCACAAACTACTGCCAGGAATTTTTAGCCCACTCTGTGGGAAGACAGATCTGTACCTCTTATTTCCTGGATTTTTCTGCTGATTCTCTTCCTTCCCCCAAGAAACCAAATCCCCCAGCATTGTTGAAACTTCTCTCTCAGGTTCTAATCAACTCACTCATGCTCAATTTCTTTGTCTGCCTATCATCTAGGATGGGGGCACCAGGGGGCGCCGCTGTGCCATTGAAGCAGATATGAAGATGAAAAAGTGAAGCTTCAGAGTATCCTCATTGAGCTGAACCTGAAGTAGAAGTAAACAAGAAAGAGCTTGGGCTTGTCGGCCCAGTTCCAGAAGTGGAAGATACAGAAGAGGAGGCATCTGGGCCATGTGACATGAGCTGGGGAAACTCTCTCAGAGAGTTGAAGTAGCACAATTGCCTGTTTTAGGGCAAAAATCATGGGCTGTGTTAATGTCCTAATGCGTAGCTAGCAGATTGTAGCTAGTTTGTACTGTCTTGTGAAGTGTACAGACTTTTTAAAACAAAAACAAAACACCTGTGAAGTGTATATGTATACACAATAAACTGAGAAAAGAAAACTTTAGCCTTTGGTGTGTTCTGTGTTTGTGTGTGTGAAAAACTTGTGGTTTTTTTTCTGTGCGATAATTGTTTTGTCTGTGGAAATAAGATGATTGGGGGGGAAGTGGTATTATGATACGAACTGTTCAGCTTGGAGAAGGTAAGTAATCAATATTGAAATTATAACTAATGTTCTAAAGTGCTGCATTGTGCAATGAGGATGATATGTTTTTCTGGAATGTTTGGGAAAACTTAAATGTTTTCAGAGTTCTGTTCATGGCATTGCTTTTAATGAAGATTAGAACGTGGACATAGGTAGCACTGACCTTTATCTCAGACATTTGTCCTACTTAGTGTCCTATCTTTGCAGATGGTATATCTAGGACAGTATAGCACTATTTCCTTCCTCATCCTTTATGTAGGGTTCTTGTGTATTTTAGAATTCATTGCTACTTGAAGGCAAAATCAGTTTCAGAGTTAGCAAATTTATTACTTGAGTTTCAGTTTTTGTTACTAAATAAAAATTGTGTGAAATGAACTAGTCATGAGCCTTTTATTATAAAGAAATGGACATTAATAGGGTATTGTCTCATATGTTGAGCCTTCTTGAAAAAGATATGTTTATGAAATATAAGTCACAGATCTTTCTGGCTTAAACTCTGAAGCTTGTTAGGATGCTAAGGCAGTAGCAGATAGTCTTACGGGGTGATAGGAATTCAGTCAATCCAGGAGTTAAAGATTAGTAATTATAGTATAGGAGCACCTAGGTAGCTCAGTCGGTTAAGCATCTGACTCTTGATCTCAGCTCAGGCCTTGATCTCAGGTTCAAGCCCCTCAATGAGTGCCACTCTGGGAGTGGAGACTACTTTAAGGAAGTACAATATATTCCCAAAGCAGTCTACAAACTTGCATGTGATACAAGCAGTGAAGCCCTAAAAATGGGAGAAGATTGTAGAGGAGTTCCATTAAAGGATGCAGATAGAGTTTGGGTTGACAGAGAACATGACGGGTATGCTTAACGGTAGATTGGATTAAAAATCCAGAAACCAGGGGGCTATGACATTTTATTCAAGAACAGAGGATGGGTTTTGAGAAAAATTATTGTGGATGAAAATTGGGAAGTGGGGTTACTTCCTGAATATAAGAGAAGTAAAGAGAATTGGGAAAATAGTGTTGATAAGGGGGATAAGGGAATTTGAGAAAGCGAATGCTTTTTAAGATAGAAACAGAAGTGATTTTAGTTAGAAATGTTGAGTTGAAGCAGATGGTAGGGCACCTAAAGGGAATAGTCCTTTGGGTGCATGGAAAAATGAGACCAGAATGCACATAAGAAGTAAAGGTGGAGATCTGAGAACTATTCCAGTAGGGAACAAAGTTGAAACCTCAAAACGTAGACCTTATTTTAAGTGAGTATTAATGAGGAAGCAAAGGACAAGCAAGAACACTGAAACTTGTAAAAGGAAAAAGAGCAGTCCTCTCAGGCTCAGAGAGTTAAGCATCCAACTCTTGATTTCAGCCCAGGTCTTAATCCCAGGGACATGAATTGGGCTCCATGCTAGGTGTTGAGCCTACTTTAAAAATAGGAGAAAGGGGTAAAAAAAACAGGATCGTGTAGTGTAATGAGAGGAAAGGAAGATACTTTTAAAACTTGATACAGTTCTCATTCTGCGAAGTGAGTTGGATATGACCAGAAGGATGCCACAGATAATTTTAAAGTATATTTTGAGGACTTAGTGGTTGATAGATGTCTACACACTGAGCAAAATAGCTCTTGTTCCTCAAATGTATTGTCTTCCAGTTGAGTTTAAGGGTGATTTGGGATAGAGGAACTACTATGCTAGAGGAGCTAGATATGCTCCTGTTCTTTTCTTTTGGAGTGTGAGGAAACCCAAGAAAAAATTACCGGGTAATACCTCTTTTATACTGTTTGACTTGGATCCCTGGGTGGCTCAGCAGTTTAAGTGCCTGCCCACTTAAATCCCAGGTCCCAGGGTCCTGGGATTGAGTCCCACGTCAGGCTCCCTGCATGGAGCTTGCTTCTCCCTCTGCCTGTGTCTCTGCCTCTCTCTCTCTCTGTGCCTCCCCTGAATAAATAAATAAAATCTAAAAACAAAAACAACTGTTTGACTTGGGGCTTTTTCATTTTATTCCCAATGACAAAGATTTCATCCCCTGATGTCTCCCTTCAGCTAGCTTTTATTATGTGTGATGATGAGTAGAAAGAAGTTTCTGATCTCTTATCTTTCTACTGAACTTTAGACATGAAAATGCCTAAGAAATTGTAATATGAGTGAACTTAATGCATTTTTCTGTGTATTTACAGATGGGGCATGAGTGGGTTTGGTTCGATTCGGAGCCAGATTATTATCCCAATGACTCTGAGCTGAGCAACGACTGCAGGTCCCTCTTCAGTTCATGGGATTCCAGTCTGGATCTTGATGTGGGCAGCTGGAGAGAAACTGAGGAGCCAGGGGCTGAGGAACTAGAGGAAAGCAGCCCAGGGAGAGAACCTAGTGAGCTGCTTGTGGGGGACGGAGGCAGTGAGGAATCTCAGGAAGAGGCAGAGCAAGTCAGCCGCCAGAATCTCCTCCATTTTCTCTCTGAGGTAATGGGAAGCCATTATTTCCAAAGTTGAGTCTCAGGGATCCCTGGGTGGCTCAGTGGTTTAGCCTTCAGCCCAGGGCATGGTCCTGGAGTCCCGGGATCAAGTCCTGCATCGGGCTCCCTCTGCCTGTGTCTCTGCCTCTCTCTGTGTCTCTCATGAATAAATAAATAAAATCTTAAAAAAAAAAATAAAAAAGTCTCAACTTTCTAAGAGAGTGCTTGCCCATACATATTTCTACTACTCTTAATATTGTTCACTAAAATGCAAGCTCCACAGTGGCAGAAACTAATTGCTATGTCTGTAGCACTTGGTGCTAATAATACAAAATATGTGCTGAATACTTTTTGACCAAGTGTTCTAAGATCTCAGTCTAAATTAAGAGCCCCCCCCCCAAAAAAATTAATTAATTAATTAAGAGCCCAGGGTCATAGGAAGTAGAATTTCCATATGCAGGACTGCCTTATGAATATCTTTTGTTTTTGTTTTGCCTTATGAATATCTGTTGCAATTCATTTTTTGGAGTCCTGGGAGGTGACATCCACACTCTTTGAAGGTTTTAACATTATGACTTCAAGACATTATTTTACAGTGTCCTTATTACACTGGTTTTAGAGTTGAGGGCCAGAAATAAACCGAGTTGGACAGAGTTTATATTTATGTGGCAACTTCACACATCAGGAGAACCTAGGTCAAGATCAGCAAGAATCCATTTTAACATGTTGTTACTTCTTTCTGCATTGCCTGTGGCAGACAAAATTTTCAGTAGTTTTCTATATACCCACTCCCAATTGATCAAAGTTGACGTGTGACATGAAAAACTAGAACTCAAGCTCTCTGAAGAGGCAAGAACCATATCTATTACCATTAGGTTCCTAATAAGTGGTTCAGTGTCTGGGTATCTGAGTTACTTTATACATTTTAAATGGTAGAATGAATGAGTAATCTGTTTGCATCTCAAACTGGGTCACTGTAATCATGTAACATTATTGATATGTAGATAATGATTTCCACTAGTGTTCGTATGCATACTATGATTGCAGGTAGCTTATTTAATGGAGCCATTGTGCATTAGCAGCAAAGAATCAAATGAAGGTCACTGCCTTTCATCTGGTACCAGACAACAAGAGGAAAGAGAAATGGAAGCTACTGAAGGAGAAGAGCCATGCAGAGAGCCTGAACAGCTTTCAGCTAGGCTAGACCCCATGGTAGCTGAGAAGCCATTGGGAAAAAATGGAAGGCCAGAGGTGGCTCCAGCTCCCTCAGATGTTTGTGTAATTCAGCGACTATCCACAGAGAGTGAAGAGGTAAGTGAGTAACTTAAACTAGCTGGCTGATTGGTCCTCTGCCCAGGGAGGCAGAACATAGTAGTTAGGGCACATAAGCTAACTCCAGAGAGTTTAGATGCCTGGGTCCAAATCTGGGTTTTACTGCTTAACTGTGTGACCTTAAGTATGTCAGTAAACATCTTAGAACCTCGTTTTTTTTTTCTGCTGTAAATGGAATAGTGGTGCTCTCTCTACCTTAGGTTTGCTATGAAGTTGAAGTGAGACATTTCATGTAAAGAAAGCATTTTGCTTACTGCCTGGCTCACAGTGAGCAATCAATAAAATTTAGAATGCCATTATGATGAATATTATCTGTAATTTCAGGGCCACAGGTCATACTGACAGTTTTAAAAGAATACAGCATCCATCTAGAAATGAGTATATTATTAAAAAAAAAAAAAGAGAAGGAAAAAAAAACGAAATGAGTATATTATTCTTTTTTTTCTTGAGATACAGAATCTCAGTTTTCTAGCCAAATTGTTACCAAGAATTCATTGACTACGGTGTAGTTAAGTCACCTTTCTCTGATTCTCTTTTATAGCTTTATATAATTGACTCCACGTTAAGGTCAGCCTTCATTTACCCCATGTAAAATTACCTTGCAGATAGTAAATCTCTTTCTAAACTTTTCTTTGTTACTTGGCATTCCAAGGGGGAGGTTCAGCAAGAATCCAAAGAGGAAGACCAGGGTGAAGGATATGTGTCAGAAATGGAAGACCAGCCCTCTTCAACAGAGTGTGATGATGGGTTCAGCATTCAGGAGACTCCTCTGGTGGATATCCTTTTCAGCCGTGCTACCTCTTCAACATTGTAAGTATGGATTTCTATCCAGGGTTGTTAAGATTCAAATTTTTACTTCTGTTTATGCCTATTTGAATTCATTACCATGAACATGGATTAATTTGTAAGTTAAAAAAAGGAAATTAAAATTTGAAAACACTAGAAATATAATTAAATGTAATTTTATTGTATAAATAGAAGTCTCTGTTTTCCTCTTATAAAAGAAATCTGGGGATCCCTGGGTGGCGCAGTGGTTTAGCGCCTGCCTTTGGCCCAGGGCGCGATCCTGGAGACCCGGGATCGAGTCCCACGTCAGGCTCCCGGTGCATGGAGCCTGCTTCTCCCTCTGCCTGTGTCTCTGCCTCTCTCTCTCTCTCTCTGTGACTATCATAAAATAAATAAAAATTAAAAAAAAAAATAAATAAAAAAATAAATAAAAAAAAAATAAAAGAAATCTGTCTCAGGTTCCTGACTGGCTCAGTCAGTAGTATGTGAATCTTGATCTTGAGGTTATAAGTTCAAGCTCCATGTTAAGCATAGAGCCTACTTTATTTATATATTTTTTGAAATATTTTATTTATTTATTCATGAGAGACACAGGCAGAGGAAGAATCAGGCTCCATGCAGGGATCCCCATGTGGGACTCGATCCCAGGACTCCAGGATCACGCCCCAAGCTGAAGGCAGATGCCTAACCTCTGAGCCACTCAGGCATCCCTCAGCCTACTTTTTAAAAAAAAGTCTGTTTCGGGATCCCTGGGTGGCTCAGCGGTTTGGCGCCTGCCTTTGGTCCAGGGCGGGATCCTGGAGTCCTGGGATCGAGTCCTGGGTCGGGCTCCCTGCATGGAGCCTGCTCCTCCCTCTGCCTGTGTCTCTGCCCCTCTTTCTCTCTCTCTCTCTCTTTCTATGTCTATCATGAATAAATAAATAAAATCTTTAAAAAAAAAGTCTGTTTCGTCCACATTGAAAATCTCTTTCATAAATAAACTTTCTCTTTATTTTTACTTATTTATTTATTATTTTAGATTTTAATTTATTTGAGAGAGAGCGTGAGTGCACACTGTGCATGCACAAACGGGGAGCAGCAGGAAGAGGGCAGGAGCAACAAGTAGAGGAAGAAGCAGGCACTCCTCTGAGCAGGGAGCTCGACATGCGGCTCCATCTCAGGACCCTGAGATCTTGACCTGAACCCAAGGCAAACACTTAACTGAGTCACCCAGGCACCCCTCCCTTTTTAAAAAGATTTATTTATTTATTTGAGAGTGTTTGCATGCGAGGCCAGGAGGGGCAAAGGGAGAGAGAGAAACCTTAGCAGAGTGTGCTCAGCACAAAGCCTAACATGGGGCTGGGTCTCACAACCCTGAGATGACAATCAGAGCCAAAACCAAATGTTGGATGCTTAACCCACTGTGCCACCCAGGTGCCCCAGTAACCTTTCTCTTTAATTACTATATTTATTCAGAAAATATTGCTCAGTCAGATTGTCCCTCAAAGTCTAATACTGAAACTATACTTCTTTCAAAAATACTAAAAGCTCCTTGCAACTTGAGATTAAAAATTATTTTGAAGTTGTGAGCTCCTTTGTTTTTTTCCCACAGATCTTGGGAAATTGTTTATATAATTGTCTTGTCTTTTTATAAATAATTATGAGACTAAAGGGAATCTTTTTTTTTTTTTTTTTTTTTTTTTTTTTTAGTAAAGGGAATTTCTTTTTAAATCAGAAAAACTGTTTTTCTGGGATCCCTGGGTGGCGCAGCGGTTTAGCGCCTGCCTTTGGCCCAGGGCGTGATCCTGGAGACCCGGGATCGAATCCCACGTCGGGCTCCCGGTGCATGGAGCCTGCTTCTCCCTCTGCCTATGTCTCTGCTTCTCGCTCGCTCTCTCTGTGTGACTATCATAAATAAATAAAAAATATTTAAAAAAATTTAAAAAAAAAGAAAAACTGTTTTTCTTATAGTAATAAGTAATTCCTTTTCTGAGCCTAGTCTTGTATCTATCTACTAAAAGAAGATAGCATGAAAGGTTGTTTTTTAGGTAGCGGATTTCAAAGTTTTGTTACACAAGTAGAACACAGCTTAATACCTATGTTGTTGAGGAATTGCTTTCTTTGCTTTTCTATAACTCTCTGTAAGTATGAACAGAGGGCATATGATGACTATTCATAAAACAGAAAATCTAATCTGGGACATTTTATCTCATGACATTTTAGCATCTTGAATGGCAAAATCCATGGTCTTATTTTAGGATTTAGGATAAACATGAAGTAATTATTGGAAAGCAATAGATAACAGTAATTGAGTCTACCTGACCAGATGGCTTAAGGGAAGCTAAGAAGCTGAGTTTTTGTATTATAATCACATAAGCTTAAGACCACTTTGGGGGGGGGGATCCCTGGGTGGCTCAGCGGTTTAGCTCCTGCCTTTGGCCCAGGGCATGATCCTGGGGACCGGGGATCGAGTCCCACGTCAGTCTCCTTGCATGGAGCCTGCTTCTCCCTCTGCTTCTGTCTCTGCCTCTCTCTCTGTGTATCTCTCATGAATAAATAAATAAAATCTTAAAAAAAAAAAAAAAGACCACTTTAGAAGATGAACATACTCCAGGCTCTTCTTTTTCTTGGCTGTCCCTTAGTTGGTACTAACTCTCAGGAATACATAGAAAGAAGGCCTCTGGAGTACCACTCTACATTTTTAATTGTAGTTGCTTGACATGCATTTCCAAATAAGTGGAAATAAAGGTAAGCAAGGGATTATTTCTTAAAATACTGCAAAGGTGATCAATTATGAGGTTACAAAACCTAACTCAGTATCTTTCATATAATGGAAACTTAATACCTGTTGTGTGGATGTATGAACAAAATTTCCCTAGTACCAGGGAACTATTATTCACTTTGGCTAACTGATCAGAAACAAAGGAAGGGGGTTTTGGTTTTTAAGTGCCTTATTCTGATAGGGTTCTGGTTTAAGGACAAGTTGATTTTTGTGTATATATTTCAGATGCAGGTAAGATACTATATCCTGAAAATAGATAGTTGTTTAGAATTGTTCAACTTGGAGAAAGATAAAATGAGATGTGCTCAAATGGACACACACAGTATGGTATATAAAGCATAGAGGGTGTGAAACATGAGGTGTGAGAAGAACCCGTTTTGAGAGATTAATGCAGTATATAAAAAGTGGGAAGTTTAACATAGTGTTAAACTTTGGAGTAAAGAGAAAATTTGTCAACTGGGAAAATCATAAGATCAAATAAAACATTGGACAGTAGCACCTGGAAGAAAAAATAAACTAGACAATTTAGCCCAGAGAAGAAAGGGCCATGACGAAAAATGAATTTTTCTTAGGTATTTTCTTAGTGAAAAGGAGAAATATGTAAATTGTGCCACATTCAGATGAAACATAAGAGATTTCCATGAGATGTGACACCAAGTATTTCCTTCTCAGGAAATGTAGGAAAAATACTTATTAATGTGGCATATTTCGGCATAAACATAGGATCATAGGTTCATTTATAAAATACGTAATACGGATGCCTGTGTGGCTCAGCGGTTGAGTGTCTGCCTTTGGCTCAGGGCGTGATCCTAGAGTCCCAGGATTGAGTCCCCCACATCAGGCTTCCTGCATGGAGTCTGTTTCTCCCTCTGCCTAGGTCTCTGCCTCTCTCTTTCTGTGTGTCTCTCATGAATAAATAAAATCTTAAAAAAAATACTTAATACTATGAAATATTTGAGCTCTTACTATATGTCAGGCCCTTGGGAAGCATCAGTGAACAAAGACTACTTTCATACACCAGTGTTTTTAGAGTCACAAGTGCTGAAGAGCAAATCAGCAAGAGTTCAAAAGACAGAGGCAATTGTAGTTCGGTAGTAGAAAGCAACTACTCCATTAGATAATAGTGACCAGGGATCCCTGGGTGGCGCAGCGGTTTAGCGCCTGCCTTTGGCCCAGGGCGTGATCCTGGAGACCCGGGATCGAATCCCACATTGGGCTCCCGGTGCATGGAGCCTGCTTCTCCCTCTGCCTGTGTCTCTGCCTCTCTCTCTCTCTCTGTGTGTGACTATCATAAATAAATAAAAATTAAAAAAAAAAAAGATAATAGTGACCAGTAAGAGAATATTTGTAGGGTTTGGGGTCTCTTATGGAAGCATTAAATATGTTTTAATTTCTATGGTGTTACTTCTTTCCCATATTAACTAAGAGCATTATATATTGAGAAAATCTCTTTACCTACCTGGGAGAGACAGAATACCATTTGTGAAGTTACTCTTTCCTTTGTGTCCTGTTTTATCCCATAGGTCTGATCTAGGCCAGAATGACCCTGTTCAGGATCACTTGCTATTTAAGAAGACTCTCCTGCCAGTCTGGAAGATGATTGCCAGTCACAGGTAGGTCTCCAAGCCTACCTTGGTCTTCACAGCCACTCTTCTCATTTACAGTGACTTTGATGAGTTTCCTCATCCTCTCAGAGTTTGTCCCTTAACAGGTTCAGCAGTCCTTTTCTGAAGCCTGTGTCAGAAAGGCAGGCCCCAGGATACAAGGATGTGGTGAAAAGGTCAGTGAAAGGCTGGTTGCTTTTATATCTGTCTTTTCATACTTTTTTTTCCAATCCATTAGATCAGTCCTTCCCTCCTTCCCTCCCTTACTCTCTTTCTTTCCCTTTCTTCTCTTTTCTTTTCTTCTCTTTTCTTTCTTTTCTTTCTTTCAATTTTATTTTTAGGTAATCGCTATGCCTGATGTGGGGCTCAAAGTCAGAACCCTGAGATCAAGAGTCACATGCTTCTACCAACTGAGCCAGCCAGGTGCCCTGATCTTTTCTTTATTTCATTTACATTACTTACAAACTCAAGATAGATTTTACATCTGAACAAGTTTGTAAAGTTATGGTAAGCTTGGTCTTCATTTGAGAAGGAATGCAGGGAACAAAAGGAAAATGATAGACCTTTTTTTTTCAGTATTCATTTTTAAGTAATATCCATTCGTTATAATCTTATATTAGCCTTTGATAGTTTTTGATAGCTTCTGGAGCAAAATTTTTAAAAGAACACTATATTCAACTAGCCATTATAAATATGCTAAGGCCAAGATGGTAATCCAAATGCTTGTAAGTATTGGTTGTTGGCACTATTTTGGATTTTTATAGCATAGTTCATCTAAAATGCAGTCATAAACCATTGTATTAATAGAATGTAAAAGATCAGAAAAGGATGTTTAGAGACAGATTCCTTCATTTTATAGATGAGGAAGGTAAGGCTCAAAGGTACTCTTGACTGGGGTGATCAACAGTGAATAGCAGAACTAGAACTAAACCCCAGATTCCCAGTTTAGTCCTCTTTCTACACTGCTATGTATTTTCCTTTATAATACACACTCTCTGTGTCTCATTAAATAGTTATTTAAACATTCACTTGATTCATAATCTTTTCATCTCCACAAAAGGAAAAAAAATTCTTAGCTTTTGATTGTGTAGTAAGAGAAGCAGATTAAACAATTAGTATATGACTACATATTGTGAACAGTTAATAACTCCCATGTGACATACTAATCATTGGAGCTCTTTACAACTTTGGTACAAGGGACCAACATCTCTCCTACAGTGGTAGAGTATAGTGGCTAAGTTTGTGGGAGTCAGGCTGCTTCTAAATTGGAATCCAAGCTGTGTGACTTTGAGCAAGTACTTAACCTCTTTAGTTCTGTTTCTTCCCTGCAAGTTGGTGATAGTAAGGTACCTAGCTTTATAGGTTTACTGAGAGGACCAAATGAATTAATATAGAAAGTACTTCATACTTGGCATGGTAAGCACTTAGTCTATTATAAAAAATCAAATGTTAGCGGCTGTTGCTATTTTATTATCTGATGGGAATTGTTATCTTTACTGTTGTTTTCATTAAGAGCTCGTTCTCCAAGAGATAATGTTAGGTCCCACATAAAGGTTTGATTTCCTGTGGTTTCTCTTGGCCATCTGTAGACCTATGGACTTAACTAGCCTGAAAAGGAATCTGTCTAAGGGACGGATTCGTACCATGGCTCAGTTCCAGCGAGACCTGATGCTGATGTTCCAAAATGCTGTGATGTACAATGACTCTGATCACCATGTGTACCATATGGCTGTGGAGATGCAGCGAGAAGTCTTGGAGCAGATTCAGGTACTGTATGTAGAGAGCTGTAAGAAAAAGGAGTACAGTCTCTGGAATCTGATTTTAGAAAGTCTATGAGAATAAGAGTAGTGTTAAAGTGACTTTATGTTCTCAGAATTTATGTTTAGACATGGTTAAGGGCCCATAGATAATGACATTGTACCTATTGCTTTGGAAAACCCTAAGCCTCTGTAGGACTAGCTTTCATAGATAATGAAGTAAAGTAGTATAGGAAGACAGGCAGCTGTAAAGAAGTCTCAAGGGAGCTGGGGATAGCTAAGTAATAGGAGCTCCTGCTTCCGGAGCCTCAAGTCAGAGAGCTAAACATGCGAACCAGAGGCTGGAATCACTATCCATTTTTTGGTTGCTACCTGTTGATATAGATTCATACTGTCCCGTCTACAATAATAAGACATTGTAGCCAGAAGATGACCTTTCAGGGTTTCTTTTCTGGGCAGGATCATACTTTGAAAGAAAAAAAGCATAGTCAAACCTTGCTGCAGAAAAAAGAAAACTGCATTCTAATCTCTATAGTTTTCCATAGATTCATAGCTTGCTATCTGCCTTGACTCTGTAGGTGCTGAGTATTTGGTTAGACAAAAGAAGAGACTTAAATAGCTTGGAATGAGAACCAGCCAACCCTGTAGATGATGGAAAACCTCTTAACCAAGAGCTGCTATCCTGACCTTTTCTGGAATTGAGACCTCTTATATGAGACTCAGAGAAGATCCCAATACTTGTTTACCAGTTTTTTGTTGTCTTTTCTAGTAAGAAAAATGCATTAAAGTCACAACCAAGGAGTCAAAGGTGCCTGTAGACAATTTAAAAAATGGGGAAAGCTGAGATTTGGGGTGATGCAGTAAATGTTGCTCACTTTTTCTGTTTCATAGGCTTGATTTAGATGTAATTAAACAACTCTTAAAACTGCTCTATAAATAAATGTTATTTCACAAGTTGAAGATTGCTTTTTTTAATGATTACAGAATCAGGGAATAAATGGGACAGCATCTGGTAGAATGACTGTAAGGTATTTGACATGGGTTCTTACATAAAATGTCTGGAACGGGATGGTGTGGGATGAGGGGAGAGTGCTTATGATTTGTCTCATTATTTATAAGGTTGATGTAATTAAAGTGTCCTTGAAATGGCTATGAGGGTTAAATAAGATGAGGACAGGGATCCCTGGGTGGCGCATTGGTTTAGCGCCTGCCTTTGGCCCAGGGCACGATCCTGGAGACCCGGGATCAAATCCCACGTCGGGCTCCCGGTGCATGGAGCCTGCTTCTCCCTCTGCCTGTGTCTCTGCCTCTCTCTCTCTCTCCCTCTCTGTGTGTGTGTGTGTGTGTGTGTGTGTGTGTGTGTGTGACTATCATAAATAAAAAATAAAAATAAAAATAAAAAATAAATAAGATGAAGACAATGTTGGAAAACGTCTAGTACTCTAAGATTGGCAAGGGGGGAATAAAGAGACTTGTAGTGGCCCCTTCTCTTCATTATAAAGGAACCCAAAGTCTGTGACGCGCTGTGCTGGGATTGGCCCTCTGGAGCCACCGTCCCTGAACTTTGCTTTGGGTCTCTTAGCAACAGGCTGCGGTGGCCCAGCAGGAGTGGGCGGCAGGGTGAGTGCGTACGGAAGGGCTGCTCCCGTGGGGTCTGCGAGTGCACTTCAAATTGGCACTAGGACCTGGGAATGCTGCTTTCCAGTCAGGCCAGATCCAGTGCAAGACCTTCTGGGAGGGGCGGGAGAAGGGCGGGGGTGGGGGGGGCTGGGGCAGGGTAGACAGTTCACCAGCAGTTGCGAGAGTCTGCGCCGCACGCAGGCCTTCGGGTTGCCCCTGGCCTCTGTACCTCAACGAAAGTGTTTAGGAAAACCAAGGGCATGAATTAGACATAGAGTAGAAATTGTACTTTTTGTTTATTTATTTATGTAATCTCTACACCCATCCTGGGGCTCGAACCCCAATCCAGAGATGGAGGCACCTGCTCCCTGGACTGGGCCATCGAGGCGAGGCGCACCCCCCCCCATTGTATTATTGAGACTGCTTATCGAAAAAGATTCGGCAGTTTCTAACTTTATAAGCTAATAAAATCAAGCGCCTAATAATGCTGTTTATAATCACAATTACATTAAATTTGGGGTGGGGGTGATGCATGTCATTGCAGTTGATACCTGTGGAGAATCTCCTAAATTGTACCCTGGAAAGGCAGAATGGAGCTATCAATGCCCCCACCTCAGATATATGTAGAAAAAACTTTGGCTATTATCAAACCAGATATTGCTGACAAAGAGGAGGAGATACAGGATATTATTCTCAGATCTGGATTCACCATTGTTCAGGTAACTTCTGGGCATGATGATGATGGTTTTTATTCTCTTTGCTCCTTAAAAAAAAAAAAAGAAAAAGTTTAAATATGTTAACCTATTCAGTGCTTTAGTGCTTAGTACTAAACTTAGATTTATTTTAATTTTTCAGTATAAAAGTTATATGTGTTAGTTTTAAAGTTTTTTTCAGGGGGTACCTGGGTGGCTCAGTTGGTTAAGCATCTACCTTCTGCCCAGGTCTTGATCCTAGGGTCCCAGGATCTGCATAGGACTCCCCACTTCAGTGGGGAGCCTGTTTCTCCCTCTCCCTCTGCCACTCCCCCTGTTTGTACTCTCTATCAAATAAATAAAATCTTTAAAAAATTAAATAAATTCTTTCATTTTTCAAAAGGATATAAAGCGAGAATTAATTTTTTTAATTTTTATTTATTTATGATAGTCACACACACAGAGAGAGAGAGGCAGAGACATAGGCAGAGGGAGAAGCAGGCTCCATGCACTGGGAGCCCGACGTGGGATTCGATCCCGGGTCTCCAGGATCGCGCTGGGCCAAAGGCAGGTGCTAAACCGCTGCGCCACCCAGGGATCCCTAAAATGAGAATTAAAATTCCTTTTCCTCCTCTCCTCTCTCACCCAAGTCTCAATCTCCAGAAAAGGCAACTACTTAGTGCCTTCTGTCTTTGCAGGATATTTTTTTTCTTTGCAGGATTTTTGTAAGCATTTACAAACATTTCCCCCTATAAAATAGGACAGTCTTCTTCCCTTGACCCCTTTTACAAAGTTGCTCAGTTATTATATCTGAATCTCTCATTCTTCCTAACTTCTGTGTAATATTCCCCTGTGTGAATGAACCACAAGTTATTTACTTGTTCCTCAATTGATGGGCTTTTAGATTGTTGGAATTTTTTTCAATTATTTTTTTAAAGATTTTATTTATTAATTCATGAGAGACACAGACAGGGAGGCAGAGACATAGACAGAGAGAGAAGCAGGCTCCCTGTGTAAAGCCCGATGTGGGACTCGATCCCAGGACCCCGGGATCACAACCTGAGCCAAAGGCAGGTGCGCTCAATCCCTGAGCCATCCAGGCACCCGGAATTTTTTTTCAAAATGGGGGCAACTGGGTGGCTTAGTGGTTGAGCATCTACCTTTGACTCAGGTTGTGATCACAAGGTCCCAGGATCGAGTCCTGCATTGGGCACCCTACAGGGAGCCTGCTTCTCCCTCTGCTTGTGTCTCTGCCTCTCTCTGTCTCTCATGAATAAATCAATAAAATGGGAACCCTGGGTGGCGCAGTGGTTTAGCGTCTGCCTTTGGCCCAGGGCACGATCCTGGAGACCCGGGATCGAATCCCACATCGGGCTCCCGGTGCATGGAGCCTGCTTCTCCCTCTGCCTGTGTCTCTGCCTCTCTCTCTCTCTCTCTGTGACTATCATAAATAAATAAAAATAAATAAATAAATAAATAATAAATAAATAAATAAATAAATAAAATCTTAAAAAAACAACAACAAACATTTAATGTTTCGGGACACCTGAGTGGCTCAGTCGGTTAAACATCTGCCTTTTGGTTAGGTTGTGATCTCCAGGTCTTGGGACCAAGTCCCTCATCCTGCTTCCTGCTCCCTGCTCAGCGAGGAGCCTGATTCTCCCTCTGCTCCTCCTCCTGCTCCTGTCTCTCTCTTTCTCCCCCTCTCAAATAAATAAAATCTTAAAAAAACAAAAACAAAAACAAAACCATTTAATGTTTTAAGCCTTATCCTGCATTGGTAAAAGTTTGAAAATGTATGTAAGAAGAGTGTTAAAGATGATCAAACAGGGATGCCTGGGTGGTTCAGTGGTTGAGCCTCTAATGTTGGCTCAGGTTGTGATCCCAAGGTCCTCGCAGGAGCCTGCTTCTCCCTCTGCCTACGTCTCTGCCTCTGTCTCTGTCTCTCTGTATCTCTCATAAAAAATAAAATCTTGGGGCGCCAGGGTGGCTCAGTGGTTGAGCGTCTACCTTTGGCTCAGGGCATGATCCCGGATTTCCAGGATTGAGTCCCGCATTGGGCTCCTTGCATGGAGCCTGCTTCTCCTCCCTCTACCTGTGTCTCTGCCTCTCTTTCTGTGTCTCTTTTGAATAAATAAATAAATAAATAAATAAATAAATAAATAAATAAATAAAATCTTTTTAAAAATGAAGATTATCAAATAGAATGGAATATTTTGAATATTCCTTTTTTGTATTATTCCTATTTGAAATTCCAGGTTTTTAATTCTCTTATATTTGTAAAGTGTCATATTGTCTATTTTGTCAGTGCTTTGTTTTTATCTTTTAAAAAGGATTGTATTTATTTTTTTGAGAGAGAATGAGAGCCGGAGAGATCATAGAAGGAGAGAGAGAGGGAGAAGCAGACTTGTTGCTGAGCAGAAAGTCAGATATGGGCCTCAGGGATCATGACATGAGCTAAAGCAGACACTTAACTGACTAAGCCACCCAGGTGCCCCTGTTTTGTCAGGGTTTTAAAAAGAAAACTTCATCTTCAGGGAAGATAAGAAATTTCATTTGAGTTTAGAAGCATAGGTAAAAGCTCGGGATAGGAATGGTACAAGAAAGTGTAAGGAAATAGTGCAGGAATGTATAATGAAATATTTAATATAGTTAAGAGACTCAGGTAAAGAACTTCTTAATAAATGTTAGGAAAGGGCAGCCTGGGTGGCTCACTGGTTTAAGCGCCTGCCTTCCACCCAGGGTGTGATCCTGGAGTCCCAGGATCGAGTCCCGCCTCGGGTTCTGGCATGGAGCCTGCTTCTCCCTCCTCCTGTGTCTCTGCCTCTCTCTCTCTCTCTTATGAATAAATAAATAAAATCTTAAAAAAAATAAAAATTTTAGGAAAATTGGGTAGCCATTAAAAAGGTTGGATTCAAATATACTGTATAACCAGGGTAAACTCCAAAAGGATCTAAGATTTAGATATTTAAACTTAAATGGTATAAATTCTAGAAGAAAAGATACATGAATTTCTTTTTATTCTTCGAGTGGGATAGCCTTTGGGGGACAGCCTTTTTTACTATGATTTATTGTCTGGAAGCCATAAAAGAAAAGATTGACAAAACGATAAACATAAAAAACTGCATAGCCAACTAAACATCATAAAGTAAAAACTTGAGAACAAATGAAACATGGAAAAAAGATCCTCAATTCTTAACACAAAGGGTTAATCTTTCAATATGTGAAGAGTTCATAGAAAAAAGATAAAAAGTTGAAAATGGGTAGAACATGTGGATGGTCACAGAAAAACAAATATGTCTTAAACATACGAAAAGATGACCAAGCTCTAAGAAGGAAAAACACAAAACACTGAGGGTGCCTGGCTGGCTTAGTTGGTAGAGCATGCAACTGTTGATCTTGGGGTTGTGAGTTTGAGCCCCACATTGGGTGTAAAAATTATTTAAAAACAAAATCTTTTTATTTTTTTATTTTTATTTTTTAAAATATTTTATTTTATTTTATTTTTTTTTAATTTTTACTTATTTATGATAGTCACAGAGAGAGAAAGAGAGGCAGAGACACAGGCAGAGAGAAGCAGGCTCCATGCACCGGGAGCCCGACGTGGGAATCGATCCTGCGTCTCCAGGATCGCACCCTAGGCCAAAGGCAGGCGCCAAACCGCTGCGCCACCCAGGGATCCCGATTTTATTTATTTATTCATTTATTTATTTATTCATGACAGACAGATATACACAGAGAGGCAGAGACACAGGCAGAGGGAGAAGCAGGCTCCATGCAAGGAACCCGTCGTGGGACTCTAACCCGGATCTCCAGGATCATGCCCTGGGCTGAAGGCGGCGCTAAACAGTTGAGCCATCGCGGCTGCCCAAAAACAAAATCTTTTTAAAAACCCACCACTGAAATACCATCTAGCAAAAATATAAAAGTGAATGGTACAAGTATGGAAGGGAATCTTGCAGTTACCTAACAATATTATATCTATCCTTTGGTTCAGCAGTTCTAACGTGGGAATCCCTGCTGTGACCCATGTATTAATATGAAATGACACATATACAGGTTATTTTTTGCAGCTTTGTTTATTTTTGAGCAAAAGATTGAAAACAAACACAGCCTTAGATTAGTTGAATAGAGGCTCCTGGGTGGCTCAGTTGGTAGAGATGTGACTCTTGATTTGGAGGTTGTAAATTCAAGCCCCATGTTGGGTGTAGAGATCACTTTTTTAAAAATCTAAAAAAAGGGGATCCCTGGGTGGCTCAGCGGTTTGGCGCCTGCCTTTGGCCCAGGGCGCGATCCTGGAGTCCCGGGATCGAGTCCCGCCTTGGGTTCTGGCATGGAGCCTGCTTCTCCCTCCTCCTGTGTCTCTGTCTCTCTCTCTTTCTCTCTTTCTCTCTCTCTCTCTTTGTATCTCTCATGAACAAATTTTTAAAAATTAAAAAAAAAATCTAAAAAAAAAAAAAAGGGAGGGTGGCCTGGGTGGCTCAGCGGTTTAGCACCGCCTTCTGCCCAGGGCCTGATCCTGGAGACCCAGGATCGAGTCCCACGTCGGGCTCCCTGCATGGAGTCTGCTTCTCCCTCTGCCTGTGTCTCTGCCTCTGTCTCTCTGTCTAATGAATAAATAGATAAAATCTTTAAAAAAAAGGAGGGGGGGGATTGGTTAAGTTTACTCTGACAGGGGCAATACAGTAGCTCAGTGGTTGAGCGTCTACCTTTGGCTAAGGTTGTGATCCCAGAATCCTGGGCTCCAGGATTGGGCTCCAGGTGAGGAGCCTGCTTCTCCTCCTGCTTGTCTCTCTCATGAATAAATAAAATTTAAAAAAAAAAAAAAAAACCTGATGAAACCACCAAATTGATTACTATGCAACTAATTGAAAATGAAAAAAGAGGAACTTCTCCACATTCTGTTACAAAAAAGGAAGATGACAGCTGTATATAGCAATCTTTTGTGATAGAAAAATACATATTCATGTTTGCCAGTGTTTGCAAAATGAAGCACTAGGAGATTAAAAATGGTTGCCTATTTGAGGGCAAGGAAGAACAGGGTGAATTAAGACAGGAATGGAAATCTGATTTTTCAATATGCCTTTCTATAGTGTTTTGAATTTCTTATCCCTCTAAGTTTATTTATTTTTTTATTATTTTTTAAAGATGTTATTTATTTATTTATGAGAGAGAGAGAGGCAGAGACACAGGCAGAGGGAGAAGCAGGCTCCAAACCGGGAGCCTGATGTGGGACTCAATCCCAGGTCTCCAGGATCCGGCCCTGGGCTGAAGGCAGCGCCAAACCGCTGAGCCCCCCGGGTTGCCCTATCCCTGTAAGTTTATTACCCATTAAGTTTTGGGGGAAAAAATATTAAATGAAGTCTACAAATAAGATAAAGATAACATATTTAAGTTTTTTTTAGAAGTCCGTATTTTAGAAACAGTGAAAAACTTAAGTAGCTCATGTTAAATATGCCTATGAATCACAAATACTGACACATCTTTATTTTTTTTAAGATTTTATTTATTTATTTGAGAGCATGAAGAGAGGGAGGAGGCAGAGAGAGGGAGAAGTAGGCTCCTTGATGAGCAGGGAGCCGACTTGGGACTTGATCCCAGGACCCCAGGATCATGACCTGAGCCAAAGGCAGACACTTAACTGACTGAGGCACCCAGGCGCCTCACATCATAATTTTAAATAATAGAATCAAGGATTATACTAAACCAGATGGTTTTGTAATTTCTCAGATTTCTTTTTCTTGACTATATGAATTTCAATATGAAAACCTACTTTGCAGTAGTTGGTCCTTGACTGGTGAGAATGTTAATTAGCATAAATACTAATATTTAACACTTTTCCTAATCAGCAGTAAATTTCGTGTTTTTTTTTTTCAGCAGTAAATTTCATACCCAAGAAAGCTTTGGTATAGTGTATGCTTCATTCTTGTTTTAATTGTGATAAAATATATACAACATAAATTTATCATTTTTAGGTGTACAGTTTAGTGATCTTAAGTACATTCCCTTTATTGTTCAGCCATCACCATCCATCTCTTATACTTTTTCTTCATCTGAAACTGAAACTGTGCTCATTACTCACTCACTCTGTTTACCCCTCTTCCCAGACAGGGAAGAATAGTAGGCACTATTCTGCTTTTTTTTGTCTCTCTGACTTTGACTATTTCAGATATCTCATGTAAGTGGAATTGTACAATATTTATTCTTTGTTCTGTATGCTTTTAAAATAAGCTTTAGGGGCAATTGGGGTGGCTCAGTCCATTAAGCATCTGCCTTCTACTTGGGTCATGATCCCAAGTGTCCTGGGATCAAGTCCCACATCGGGCTCCCGGCTCCGAGGGAAGCCTGCTTCTGCCTCTTTCTCTCTCCATCTCTCATGAATAAATAAAATATTTTTTTTTCTTTTTTCTTTTTAATTCATGAGAGACAGAGAGAGAGGCAGTGACAAAGGCAGAGGGAGAGAGAGGCAGAGGCAGGCTCCATGCAGGACTCAATCCCAGATTCCTGGGATCATTCCCTGAGCCAAAGCCAGATGCTCAACCGCTGAGCCACCCAGGCGTTGCTAAATAAATAAAATCTTAAAAAAAAAAAAAAAAAAAAAGACTTTCTTGTAGTTGGAAGTCCATTGAACTTGAACCTTTCTTGTTGCACCTAGGGAGACTCTGAAAAATGATGCATCCTTTCAGTAGGTGGCGGTCTATGCTTTGTTACAAAATAAAGTTTCCCCAAAAACCCAAAAAACAAAAAGCAAAATAAAAGTTTCCTTTCCTGATACTATTTAATACTGCTTCTTTTTGTGAAAATATTCACCCAAATTCCAAAATATTTTACCTGGTCCTATTTTGTTAAAGATTTATTTAAATTTGAATGGGAGGAGGGGCAGAAAAAAAAAAGATTTATTTAAATTTATTTGACAGGGAGCACAGGCAGGGGGAACAGGAGAGAAAGAAGCAAACTCCCCACTGAGCAGGGAGCCTGATGTGGGGCTCTAATGCAGGGCTGGGTCCCAGGACCCTGGGATCATGATGTGGGCCCAAGGCAGAAGCTTAACTGACTGAGCCATCCAGGCACTCCTGAAGATTTTATTTTTAATCAGTCTTCACACCCAGGGTGGGGCTCAAATTCAAAACCCCAAGACCAAGAGTCACATGCCACATGCTCCACTGGCTGAACCAGCCAGGCTTCCTGACCTGATTTTTTTTTTTTTTTTTTAGTATTTATTTATTTGAGAGACAGCATGGTGGGGGCAGTGGATGGGCTGTGGGCAGAGGGAGAAGCAGACACCCTGCTGAGCAGGGAGCCCCATGGGAGGCTTCATCCTAAGACCCTAAGACCTGAGCCCAAGGCAGACCAACTGAGCCACCTAGACACTCCAGAATTACTGATTCATTATCCATTTTTTATTTTTGAGAGAGTGAGCATGAGGCAGGGAGAGGAGCAGAGAGCAAGAGCAAGGGAGAAGCAGACCCGCTGCTGAGCTGAACCCTCCCTACCCCCCAGCTGAAGGCTCGACATCAGAGCCCTGAGAAATCGGAGCTGAAGTCAGACACTTAACCAAATGACTCACCTAGGTGCCCCTCATTATCAATTTGGTTTTTTTTTAAGATTTTGTTTATTCATGAGAGACAGAGAGGCAGAGACAGGCAGAGGGAGAAGCAGGCTCCATGCAGGAAGCCAACATGGGACTCAATCCCCGGTCTCCAGGATCAGGCCCTGGGCTGAAGGTGGAGCCAAACCCCTGAGCCACCCGGGCTGCCCTACATTTAGCTTTCTTACCTCTCCCTTTCTTTGTAATACAAAAATCTCAAATTTATAATCAGATTAGTATTAATTTCAAGTTATTAATGACTTTATTATTGAACTGTCATTTTAAATACTTTTGTTGACTTTGTTTCTCTTATAGAGAAGAAAACTGCATCTCAGCCCTGAGCACTGTAGTAACTTTTATGTGGAACAGTATGGGAAAATGTTTTTCCCCAATTTAACAGCTTACATGAGTTCTGGACCACTTGTTGCCATGATATTAGCTAGACATAAAGCCATCTCTTACTGGAAAGAACTTTTGGGACCAACTAATACCTTAGTAGCTAAGGAGACACACCCAGACAGGTAACTTTCCAACGGGGAAAAATGGAATCCAACTATAAAAATGAAAAAAACAACAAAAAACACTCCCAAAACTGATTGTAATAGCAGTTTATTTTCATTTGAAAGTTTTCCTAAGCCAACTTTTTGGTTTTTTATTTGGGATGAGGGTGGAGTCAGTTTTACATTTTAGGTATAGAAATGTTTATCTTAATACCAAGTACCCCAAAAGTCCTCAGGGAATGTCTGATTTATGACTGATTAGACTAATTCTCTCATCCTTGAATTAAACTGCCACTGACATAGGATTTTTCCATAGGAAAATTGGCATGGCTTTTTAAAATAATTTTGGTAGTAGAAGGCCGGAAAACCAGATTTTCAGCATTATCATCAAAGTTTGGAAACCAGGGAGGACATTGAATTCTTACATTTTTTAATATATGTTGCCCTTTCACTTCTCACAAAGCAACACCTCTTCACCCAACAAATTCCTATTTTCCAATGTATCCCTCCTGCAGATTTAAATATAGTTGACACTCATCTAGATAGATTTAACCTTAAATTCAAAATAGATTAAAACCGGGATCCCTGGGTGGCGCAGCGGTTTGGCGCCTGCCTTTGGCCCAGGGCGCGATTCTGGAGAGCCGGGATCGAATCCCACGTCGGGCTCCCGGTGCATGGAGCCTGCTTCTCCCTCTGCCTGTGTCTCTGCCTCTCTCTCTCTCTGTATGACTATCATAAATAAACAAAAATAAATTAAAAAAAATAGATTAAAACTTCCATATGTGAGAGAAGTGGCAATGCTTCTGTAAAATTCCTAAGTAGAATGCATATGTAAAGAGTAAGGAAAGGCTATCACATTGGGTGTTCATCATCTCTAACGTACATTTATTTATTTATTTATTTATTTATTTATTTATTTATTTTTTCTAACGTACTTTTAGTCTAAGGGCAATTTATGGCACAGATGACTTAAGGAATGCACTTCACGGGAGCAATGATTTTGCCGCAGCAGAAAGAGAAATTCAATTCATGTTTCCTGATGGTGAGTTACTGATGAGTAATTTAGTCAAGTACATGTCCCTGTTGCTTGCTTTTTCTTTCATTTGGGTGATGTAGCTAGGAAAGAACAGAGTTTTTCTCTGTATATTTTGTCATATTTTCAAGTTATAGTTACTTACAGTCTTGAGACCAAGAATGTAAAACTCAATATTTCCCTCAGAACTAAATTGGTCCTGTGGGGAATCTTTTGATGTTTACTTTTTTATTAGCCATGTTTAGGGTTTCTCTTCTCCTTTGTTGCAATTCCTGAAGTTCTCCCTAATGCATAAGTTTGTTACACATGACAAAAGCAGTCTCCCTTGGAAATTATGATAGATTTCTCACTTTCTCTCATAGTTTATTGTGAAATTAGTAGGTCTCAGGCCCTTTTTTGTTCCCTTCCTGTTATGGAAGTTGTAAATCTTTAGATGTGGGCATAGTAAGGAACAGCATTGAGGTTTTTAGTTTGTTTTCAATAATATGTTTAGGGCAGCCCAGGTGGCTCAGTGGTTTAGCACTGCCTTCAGCCCAGGGTGTGATCCTGGAGACCCAGGATCGAGTCCCACATTGGGCTCCCTGCATGGAGCCTGCTTCTCCCTCTGCCTCTCTCATTCTCTCTCTCTGTGTCTCTCATGAATAAATAAATAAAATTTAAAAATAATAATATTTTTATATCCAGAAGAAAACTTGGTGATTTCTGTTACAAAGAAAAAGATGTAAAGCCTTGGGAAGCTTCAAATATTTTTTTGGCCTATTATTTTTCTCTTAAGTCATTTAGGCCTATACCTTAGTATTTTCTACTGATGATTTATTCAAAGAAAATAAATCAGTCTTGGAGATTTAAAAGTCCTGAATCGGTGGGCAGCCCGGGTGGCTCAGTGGTTTGGCACCGCCTTCACCCAGGGCCTGATCCTGGAGACCCGGGATTGAGTCCCACATCAGGCTCCCTGCATGGAACCTGCTTCTGTCTCTGCCTCTCTCTCTCTCTCTCTCTCTATCTGTGTCTCTCATGAATACATAAATAAAATATTTTTAAAAATAAAAGTCCTGAATCTTTTTTTTTTCCTTTTTAAAAAGATATTTATTTATTTAAGAGAGAGCATGAGTGTGGGATGGGGTGGTGGAGAGAGAGAAGCAGACTCCCCCTGAGCAGGGAGCCTACTGGTCACCCAGATGGGGCTCATCCCTGGGATCATGACCTGAGCCCAACTGAGCCACCCATGCAGCACTATAGGTCCTGATTCTTAGACAAACAAAAGCTGATGGGTTTTGTTTTGGTTTTTTAGCTATTGATTTTTATTTATTTTACTTTCATTTTTTAATTTTTAAGTAATCTCTACA
Source organism: Canis lupus baileyi (assembly GCF_048164855.1). Classification (NCBI taxonomy): domain Eukaryota; kingdom Metazoa; phylum Chordata; class Mammalia; order Carnivora; family Canidae; genus Canis; species Canis lupus. Next base: position 27,044,960 of record NC_132847.1, on the reverse strand, counting down.
GTGAATGTAGGTCTTGAATTCATGACCTTGAGATAAAGAGCCTCATGCTCCACCCACTGAGCCTGCTGGATGCCTCACAAAAACTGTCTTATAGGTATCTGTACACGAAAGGATTTGCCTACTTACATATTTTATTGTTATTGATCTAATTTTTATCATATGTCTCTTCCATTAGGGTATCTTTTTCTTTGGAATTATTGTGGAAAATTTCAAACATCAAAAGTAGACAAAATAATATAATAAATTCCTATAATAAATTCCTAATGAACCTATCACCCAACTTAGATAATTATGATCGGTCTTATTTCATCTATAATCTCTTCAACTTCTCATGCTTCCATATTATTTTAAAGTACATCTCAAACATGAAATGTCTTTTTAATGTGATAGTACTTTAGATTTAGTCCTACTAGTGAATTACATCTTTCCTCTGACTCCAGGCATCTAACCTCTGAGTTTTTCTCTTCTCATCAGTAAAATGCAAATATTATTAGTACCTTCCTACCTACTAGGGATATTGTTAGGGTTGAACGTATAAATGCATGTAAAATTCTTAAGAGTGTTTGGTGCATATGTGCTCAACTATTAACTGCTATTATTGTTTTGTTTTTTCTAGTCCTTTTTGGGGGGAAGCACTTCTTACTCATAGGATTATATCCCTAAACTGGTATTTTAGATTGCTTTTGATTTTACCCATTAATTTGTCCTCTTAACATGAGTTTAAGAGACATAGTTAGACATTTGAGAAGCAGCAGTTGTAAGATAAATATAAATGATTACCTGCCATGCTGCAGATCTTTTCTGTGAGATTGTGAAGTTCTTTGGAGTAAATTCTCAGGGTTTGGGGTATGAGCTCCCTCTTGCTTACCAATCAGTCAAGAATCATGTGCAAAATCTTGTATGAGGAGTCCCTCAAGCAAGCCATAAAGATATTCAGACATGTTCCTAACCTTTGAAAAAAAAGTAGTGCCCTTACCTCTCCCTTTCAATAGAGATGGCTAATTCATGGCTTTGCTATATTCCATTCCTTAACAAATTTATTGAATTACCTACTATGTGCCAGAAATATGAAGATGAATAAGAATATGTCCCTGCTCTCAAGATGAGCATATTTTAAAAATCTATAAAAATAATACAATATATAAACTACAAATGTCATTAGAAATCTTCAAAAACTGCCATGAAGGTTCATCTGTGTAAGAAACATGAAAACATTCTTTATTTTCACATTAATTTACCCAAACCTAGTTGCTAGACAAATAATAAATAACCAGCAAAAATATATAGAGGTAGATAGGCACCTGGGTGGCTCAGTCAGTTAAGCTAATGACTCTTGATTTCAGCTCAGATCGTGATCTCAGGGTTGTGGGGTTTAGGCTTTCAGCAGGGAGTCGGCTTCAGGATTCTCTCTTTCTCTTTGTCTCTCTCTGACCCACCCACCCCTCCTTGCTCATGTGCACTCTATTTCAAATAATCTTAAAAAAAATGTAGAAACAATCTAAAAATGAAAGAAATAATGTCATTCACAATAGCATCAAAATAATAAATACTATTTCACTCATTTACAAAACAAAATAAACAAAGAAAAAAGAGACCAAAATACAGTCTTAGAAACAAACTGTTAAAAAAAAAGAAGAAAGAAAAAGAAAGAAAGAAAGAAAGAAAGAAAGAAGAAAGAAAGAAAGAAAGAAAGAAAGAAAGAAAGAAAGAAAGAAAGAAAGAAAGAAAAAAGAAAACAAACTGTTGGTTACCAAAGAATAGCTGGGTGGGGGATGATGAAATAGGTGAAGGGGGGATTTTTTTTTTTAAGATTTATTTATTTATTCATGAGAGAGACAGAGAGAGAGAGAGAGAGAGGCAGAGACACAGGCAGAGGGAGAAGCAGGCTCCATGCAGAGGTCCTGATGTGGGACTCGATCCTAGGACCCTGGGATTACGACCTGAGCTGAAGGCAGATGCTCAACCACTGAGCCACCCAAGCATCCCAAAGGGGGGGATTAAGAGTACACTTGAACACTGAGCAATATATAGAATTGTTGAATCATTATGTTGTATACCTGAAACTAGTATAACACACTGTGTGTCACTTATACTGAAATTACATAAATAAATAATACTTAGGAATAAATTTAACAAAAGAAATGCAATTCTTATACACTGAAATGCATAAAACACTAATGAAAGAGGGACACTGGATGGCTCAGCGGTTAAGCATCTGCCTTTGGCTCAGGGCATGATCCTGGGGTTCTGGGATCAAGTCCCACATCGGGCTCCCTGCATGGAGCCTGCTTCTCCCTCTGCCTGTGTCTCTGCCTCTCTCTCTGTGTCTCTCATGAATAAACAAATAAAATCTTTATTTTTTTTTAAATAAAATCTTTAAAAAAAATTACTGAAAGAAGTGAAAGACTATCTAAAATAAAGAGACATCCCGTATTGATGGATTAGAAGAGTCAGTATTGTTCGGATGGCAGTTCTTTCCAAACTGACCAATTAATTTAATGCACTTCCTATCAAAATCCATACATTCTTTTATGTAGAAGTTGGCAAGCTGATTCGAAAATTTATATGGAATTGCAAAAGATTTAGGCAAGGTAAAACAATTTTTAAACAGAAGAAATAAGTTGGAGAGCTTCCACTAATCTTATTTCAAATCTTACTATGAGACGACAATAATTAAGAGATAATTAAGACAGTATTTTACTAGATATTTAGATTATGAAACAGAAGTGAGAATCTAGGAATAAATCCTTACATTTATGGTCAGTTGATTTTCAACAAAGGCACCTGGACAGTCTGATGGGGAAAGGATGATCTTTTCTGCAAATGATGCTAGGACAACTGAATATCCACATGCAAAAAAAGAAAAGAGAGAAAGAATTCAGATCCTTGTTTCACACCTAATACAAAACTTAACAATGGATCATAGACCTAAACACAAGAGCTAAAAATATCTAGAAGAAAACATGGAAAATCTTCATGATCTTGGGTTGGACAAAGGGATTTTTTTTAATATGACATCAAAAACATGATACAAAAAACTATTGATAAATTAGGCTACCTCAAAATTAAAAGAAATATGAAGATGAATAAGAATATGTCTCTTTTGGGCAGCCCTGGTGGATCGGCGGGTTTAGTGCCGCCTCCAGCCCAGGGCGTGATACCGGAGACCTGGGATCGAGTCCCACATCAGGGTCCCTGCATGGAGCCTTCTCCCTCTGCCTGTGTCTCTGCCTCTCTCTCTCTCTGTGTCTCTATGAATAAACAAATAAAATGTTAAAAAAAAAAAAAGAATATGTCCCTTTTAATGTTTCAAAAGCCAACATTAAAAATATTGAGGGGACGCCTGGGTGGCTCAGAGGTTGAGCATCTGCCTTCAGCTTAGGGCGTGACCCCGCCAGGGATCGAATCCCGCATCAGGCTCCCTGCAGGGAGCCTGCTTCTCCCTCTGCCTGTGTCTCTGCCTCTCTCCCTCTATGTCTCTCATGAATAAATAAATAAAATCTTAAAAAAAAAAAAAATTGAGAAGGGATCCCTGGATGGCTCAGCGGTTTGGCGCCTCTCTTCGGCCCAGGGCATGATCCTGGAGTCCCGGGTTGAGTCCCACATCAGGCTCCCTGCATGGAGCCTGCTTCTCCCTCTGCCTGTGTCTCTGTGTCTCTCATGAATAAATAAATAAAATCTTTTAAAAAATAATAAAAATAATAAAAATATTGAGGTTAGCCACAAACTAGTAGGAAATATTTGCAAATCATATGAAATAAGGGACGTTTATCTAGAGTTTATGAAGTTTTCAATTTTTAAAAAAGATTATTATTATTATTATTTTAAGATTTATTTATTTAGGGCAGCCCGGGTGGCTCGGTGGTTTAGCGCCACCTTCAGCCCAGGGCATGATCCTGGAGACCCGGGATCAAGTCCTGCGTCGGGCTCCCTGCACGGCGCCTACTTCTCCCTCTGCCGTGTCTCTGCCTCTCTCTCTCTCTCTCTGTGTCTCTCATGAATAAATAAAATCTTGAAAAAAAAGATTTATTTATTTATTCATGAGAGAGAGAGGCAGAGACATAGGCAGAGGGAGAGGCAGGCTCCTTACAGGGAGCCCAAAATGGGACTCCATCCCAAGACGTGAGATAACACCCTGAGCCGAAGGCAGATGCTCAACCACTGAGCCACCCAGGTGTCCCAGTGCTTGTGTGTGTTTGAACAAACTATGTATGCTATGTGTCTAGTTCTGTTTTTTATGAAAAAAAAAAACTTTTATAAGTATCATCTACTAAAATTTCTTTCTTTGTAATGATTATATAATATTTCATCATTTGTGTTTTAAGGGGAATACATTTGTATTTGCAGTGATTATTGAGCCCATTCCAGTTGGACAAGCTGCTAAGGACTATTTAAATTTATATGTAACACCAACTCTGCTTCAAGGACTCACAACACTTTGTAAGGAGAAACCAGCGGATCCTTTTGTAAGAACTCTTTTTATTCACACTAAAGAAGTTGTCTATAGTTTTCATATTTAGAATATTGTATTTTTTTGAAACAGTGGAAGTATTAAGAGCATTTTAAAAACCATTTCAGGGATCCCTGGGTGGCGCAGCGGTTTAGCGCCTGCCTTTGGCCCAGGGTGCGATCCTGGAGACCCTGGATCGAATCCCACGTCGGGCTCCAGGTGCATGGAGCCTGCTTCTCCCTCTGCCTATGTATCTGCCTCTCTCTCTCTCTGTGTGTGACTATCATAAATAAATAAAAATTAAAAAAAATAAAATTAAAAAAAAATTAAAAAAAATAAAAACCATTTCATATACATTTTAGATACTTATATATAACTTTTGATTACTTATTCTTTTGTTGCATTTTAACTCTTTAAGAACATTGTTCCTATAAAGCAAAAAAACAACAACATTGTTTCTATTTTTTCTTTTTTTACAGATTTTACTTATTTATTCATGAGAGACAGAGGCAGAGACACAGGCAGAGGGAGAAGCAGGCTCCATGCAGGGAGCTCAATGTGGGAATCAATCCTGGGACTCCAGGATCACACCCTGGGCCAAAGGCAGGCACCAAACCACTGAGCCACCCAGGTGTCCCATCAACCATCAACAACATTGTTTCTAAATTTTTTTTTTTTATTTTTTTTTTTTATGATAGGCACACAGTGAGAGAGAGGCAGAGACACAGGCAGAGGGAGAAGCAGGCTCCATGCACCGGGAGCCCGATGTGGGATTCGATCCCGGGTCTCCAGGATCGCGCCCTGGGCCAAAGGCAGGCGCCAAACCGCTGCGCCACCCAGGGATCCCAACAACATTGTTTCTAAATACATTTTCAGTTACTATGGCCTTCAAATGCAGAGCATTGTTTTGGGGTATAATTTATATAATCAAATGATAAAATTAGATATATATTTGAATTTTGTTCAACATTTTAATTTTTAATGATATCTAAATTTTTCCATTGAAAATATATTTATTCATGTCCCTAGGTACCTCAGCATTGTTCAGTCAGGTGGAAGAATAGTTGGGTAAGAGGAACTAGTAGGTTGTCCAGGGCCATATGTCTTCTCTGCTCCTTCCTTGCAGGTCCTCCCACTCATTTGAAGACTGAGAGATAATCAAGGAAGGTTATTTCACTTATTTATTTTTTAAGTAAGCTTTATATCCAACATGGAGCTTGGAACTCACAACCTCAAAATCAAGAATGACATGTTCTTCCCACTGAGCCAGCCAGTCACCTCAGTAAAGGTTATTATAATTACCAACCGTGACAAAATATCTCTAGCCTCTGTTACCATTCTAAAAAGGAATCCCTGGGGATCCCTGGGTGGCGCAGTGGTTTGGCACCTGCCTTTGGCCCAGGGCGCGATCCTGGAGATCTGGGATCGAATCCCACATCGGGCTCCCCGCATGGAGCCTGCTTCTCCCTCTGCCTATGTCTCTGCCCCTCTCTCTCTCTCTCTGTGTGACTATCATAAATAAATAAATAAAATCTTTTAAAAAATTAAAAAAATAAAAATAAAAAGGAATCCCCTTTGGAAGACAAAAGATTTAATCTCTCCTACTAACTTTGTCACTTTTACCAAAAATAAAAGATAGGCAGGTTTTTCTCTTTTTTTTTTTCCTTTTATGTATTTTTCTTAAATATACCCAATGTGGAGGTCAAACTCATAATCCCCCGAGATCAAGAGTCACACACACCCTACTGACTGAGCCAGCCAGGTGCCCCTAGATAGGTTATTTCTTTAATAGACATTTTCATCGTGACAAAACATATGTTTATTTAGTAAGAAACCTGATACTACTGAAAAATGTAAAGAAAAGAAAAAGATACCCCTGGCTCCATTTCCTAAGCCTGTCTTTGAAGTCATTTTGCCTGGATTCAACTCTGATTCCAGATATCTAACCTCTGAGTGTTTCTCTTCTCACCAGTACAATGCAAATAGATTAATACCTGCCTACATAATAGAGATATTGTTAAGGTTAAATGTATAAATGTACAGGGGGTGCCTGGGTGGTTCAGTCAGTTAGGCACTTAACTCTTTTTTTTTTTTTTTTTTTTTGAAGATTTTATTTGACAGAAAAAGAGAGAGAACAAGCAGGCGAAATGGAAGGCAGAGGGAGAGGGAGAAGCAGGCTCCATTTGGAGCAGGTAGCTCAATGCAAGACTCGATCCCAGGACTCTGGGATTATGACCTGAGCTGAAGTCAGATGCTGAATCAACTAAACCACCCAGGTGCTCAGCATCTGACTCTTGGTATCAGTTCAGGTCTTCATCTCAGGAACATGAGTTCAAGTGCCACATTGGGCTCCATACTGGGTGTGGAACCTACTTAAAAGAAAAAAAGGGGCAGCCCTTGTGGCCCAGCGGTTTAGTGCGCCGCCTTCAGCCCAGGGCATGATCCTGGAGACCAGGGATCGAGTCCCACGTCAGGCTCCCTGCATGGAACCTGCTTCTCCCTCTGCCTGTGACTCTGCCTCTCTCTCTCTCTCTCTCTCTCATGAATAAATAAATAAAATCTTAAAAAAAGAAAAAAGTATGAATGCATGTAAAATTCTTAGAATGTCTGGTGCATACATGCTCAAACATTAACTGCAATTTTTTAAAAAAGATTTTATTTATTTATTCATGACTCAGAAAGAGGCAGAGACACAGGCAGAGACACAGGCAGAGGGAGAAGCAGGCTCCCTGCAGGGAGTCTGATGTGGGATCCCAATATTTATTTTTACCTAACATTAACATTTACAAATGCTAGCTACTAAACACACCATTTGATACTTTTTACCTTGTATACTCAATATTTATTATAAGTTATTAAATAACACCACAAACAAAATTGCTCTGTTTTAAAAGAAGAGCTTATGGCATTTTCTTGAACTGATATTTTACAGTTTATTAATTGATCACATATAGATAATAGTTTAGGTCGTTTCTACTCTTTTGTTATTATAAACCGCCAACAGTGAATATTTTCATTCATATGTCTGTGTACCCTATGTCTATAGGATAAATTCCTACAAATGGAAATAGTAAAAAAAAAATGCTATTTTTAAAATAATGTTGTTTGATGTGTTTGATATGTACAATTTTAACTTGGATGAGTATTGCCAAATTTTGTAGTGATTATACCATTCTATACTCTGGTTAAAAGTGGATGAGAGACACCTGGGTGGCTCAGTGGTTGAGCATCTGCCTTCAGTTTAGGGTGTGATCCAGGGATCGAGTCCCATATCAGGCTCCCTGCATGGAACCTGCTTCTCCCTCTGCCTCGAATAAATAAATAAAATCTTTAAAAAAAAAAAAAAGTGGATGACAGGAGGCTCCTGGGTGGCTCAGTCGTTGGAACATATGACTCTTGAGTTTGGGGTCATGACTTAAAGCTCCACATTGGGTGTAGAGTTTACTTTAAAAAAAAAAAATGTAGTGTCTGACTGGCTCAGTCAGAAAAGCATGCAGCTCTTGATCTCAGGATCATGAGTGTAACCCCCACAATGGGTGTAGAGACTATGTAAATAAATGAAAAACTTAAAAAAAGAAAAAAGGAATGAAATCAGAAAATTCTCCAAGTTTGTTTTTTGTTTTCATGATTGTTTTCTATATTCAGAGCCTCTTGAAATTCCATATGAATTTGAGGATTGACTTTAACATTTCTGCAAAACCATTTGTTAGGAATTTCATAAGGATTGGATTGAATCTGTAGCTCACTTTGCATAATAATGACGTCTTACCAGTATTAAGTCATTTGGGGCACCTGGTTGGCTTGGTCGGTGGGGCATGGGATGTTTGATCTCAGGGTTGTGAGTTCAAGTCCCACGTTGGGTATAGAGATTACGTTAAAAATAACATTAAAAAAAAAAAAAGAAAAAATAGTATTAAGTCTTTCTATCCATGAACACAGGTTATCTTTACATTTACTCAGGTCTTTAAATGTCTTTTAGCAACATTTTAAAGTTTTCAGTATACAAGTTAGTTAAATGTACTCCCAGATTTTTTTTTAATGCTACTGAAATGAAAGTTATTACTTATTTTCCTTTTTGAGTTATTGCTGATATGTAGAAACACAAATGATTTTTTTTAAAGATTTTATTTATTCATGAGAGACACAAAGAAAGAGAGAGGCAGAGACACAGGCAGAGGGAGAAGCAGGCTCCATGCAGGGAGCCCCACGCGGGACTCGATCCCAGGTCTCCAGGATCATGCCCTGGGCTGAAGGCGGTGCTAAACCACTGAGCCACCCAGGCTGCCCAACACAAATTATTTTTGTGTTATCTTTTCACCTACAACTTTGCTGAGTTCATTTATTAGTTGTAGTAACTTTCTTGTGGATTCTTTGGGATTCTATATGTAGGATCATGCCATCTGTTAAAAGGAGATAGTTTACTTCTTTTCCAATTTGGATCTATACTTCACAATCTTGCATAATGCAAAACTTAGTGTTTCAGTTTTTTAATGGTCATTTTCTCATTCTCAGTGATTTTGAAAACTAAGTTTTAAATTGATATATATTTATACTACTTATAGTGTAAGTTTGTATATATAGTATAAATTTATATCATTCATAGTATATATTTATTATTTATATAGTATATATATTGAAATGTTTATTAAGAGTTTTTTTTTCTTTTTTCCATAGATTTGGCTAGCTGATTGGCTACTGAAAAATAATCCCAACAAACCAAAGCTTTGTCACAATCCAGCTGCAGAAGAACCCTAAAGTTCCTCAAAGAACAAATCACTATCTTATTGTAAAATACATGCTTCTACATTAAAACAAACAAACCTTCCTAACGGTTTAAGTAACTACGTGCAAAATAAATTGTTTTTAAAAATATAAGTTTTAAAGAATGTGTTTTGTGTATAGGATAGCATTTTCTAAGGTAAAATATAGCTTTAGGGTATGATTTTTATTTTCCAGTAAAAAATTGATTTTATCCAGAAGTATTTAGAATATTAATGAGACAAATGTAAATTTCTTGTGATCGTAAAGTGGTATCCAATTAAGAGAACAGCAATTAATTTGTATAAGACACATTGGGGGTGCCTGGGTGGCTTAGTTGGTTAAGTGTCTGCCTTTGGCTCAGGTCCTGATCCTGGGGTCCTGGGGTCCTGGGATTGAGCCTCACATCAGGGTTCCTACTCAGCAAGGAGTCCTTCTCCCTGCCACTCTCTTGAGTGTCTTGCAATCTCTTTCTCTCTCTCTCGTAAATCTTTTTTTTTTTTTTTAAGATACGAACAATTTTTTTTTAAGATTTTATTTATTTATTCATGACAGAGAGAGAGAGTGAGAGGCAGAGACACAGGCAGAGGGAGAAACAGCCTCCATACAAGAATCCTGATGTGGGACTTGGTCCTGGGACTCCGGAATCAAACCCTGAGCCAAAGGTAGATGCTCAACCACTGAGCCACCCAGGTGCCCCTCGTAAATCTTTAAAAATAAAAAACACACATTAGAAACAACTGAAGATGAAAAGTCCATGTACCAACAAAAACCTACTTTAGATTTCTTTGCTGCTTGACATTCCCCTACTGTGCCAGGCAAGGGTAGTGGCTGCTGAAAATGCCACCAGGACAGGGCTAGCTAAAGACACATTTGATAGGGTGTTAACTATATAGAAAATGACACTGTACAGTTTAAAAACAAGTTTCCCACAGTTTTACATTTCACTTTTTTTCTTCAAAAGGAGTAAGTTGTATACTTTAGAGATGAGAAAGAAAGTAGAACCCACTTATTTATCATCATCATCATCATCATCTTCATCCTCCTCCTCATCCTCTCCATCTTCTAATCCTTTTTCTAATCCTTTTTCTGGTTTTCAGCTTTGAGGACTCTTTTTTTTTTTTTTTTTTTGAGGACTCCTTTTTTTTGTCACATAAACTTATTTTTATATTTTATATTTCATATTTCAGCAATTTATCTGCTTTATCTATTTCTCCTCAGCAGCCATGTTGTCCTAAGACTGCTTGTCATCTGCAGCAATGCTATTCCACATCTCTCCCTGTTCCTTTGCAGCATGACCAGTGCATAGGCAGGATGTTCTCCTTGGATCAGGGGCATTACTCAACAAGACTCAATGTAGCCTCTTCGGTGCATCTGGATCCTTGAACTTTGTTTTTGTTTCTCCTTTAGGAAGAATGCAGTTATCCATTTCTTTTGCAACTGCCTTGTCTGCATTTGCCATGTCTTCAAAGTTACCTTCCTCTTCAGCAGACATGTCCTTCTACCTCTCTGGGCACTTTTTGTAAAACTCTGAGAAGGTGACAAGTATCTGGTTGCTTCTCGTGCTCCTCTTGGCAAGTTTGCACAAAGAATGCCTATGATGACGTTTTGCTTCTTGGTCTCTTAGGATCTTCTCTGCCTATGTATGGTTATTTTTTTTTTTTTTCAGTGTAATACAGAATCACCCAGTGCCCATCTGGCTCTGACTTGCCCTGGTCCTGTCTCTTGGGAGCAGTACACTGCAATGGCTGTCAGCTTACGGTATGATTTTAACAATGATGTAACACTGAAGGATAGAAGACTGATAGAAGATGTTGCTTATTATTTTTTTTTAAGTTCGAGAAGTAGGACATGGAACTTTTTTTTTAGTAAGTTCTGCATGGAGCTTGAACTCATCACCCAAGTCACATGTTCTACCAAATGAGCCAGCCAGGCACACCACAACACAGAATTTTAGTTATATTTTCCTAAGCATATATCCTCCATCTAGATGCATAAATGATACACAGTTCACACCATTTAGTTTTAAAAGTATTTAAGTATCTAAATAATTATTTTGTATAATTAAAATGGTCTGAACTGTGTTATGATTTTAACTAATCATTTATATATATTTCCTCAAGTGCCCTCCAACTGTGACCAGACAGTAGGGTAGCAATTCACCCTGGTTTGCCTATTACTTTCCTGGTTGTGTAACTGAAAGTAATGCATCCTGGAGTTTCCTTAGTCCTTAGGTTAGTCCTTAGGTTAGTGTTTCCCAATTATATTTTTGGGATAAGGTATGAGTTGCAATGGAAAATGTAAAATTCTTACTTTTTAAAAAAGATTTTACTTATTTATGAGAGACACAGAGAGAGACAGAGACACAGGCAGAGGGAGAAGCAGGCTCCATGCAGGGAGCTCGATGCAGGACTCAATCCCAGGACCCCAGGATCATGCCCTGAGCCAAAGGCAGACGCTCAACTACTGAGCCACCCAGATGTCCTGGACCCTTGTTTAGACAGGGAAGCTGCAAAACACCTTTTTGAGGTAACTGGGAAGATTTGAATCCAGACTGAGTATTAGATGAGATGAAAATATATCGTCTTGGAAGGTAAAGATAAGTAACTGGAAAACATGCATTATAAACAATATGCACAGGGATGCCTGGGTGGCTCAGCAGTTGAGCATCTACCTTTGGCTCAGGGCCTGATTCGGATTCCTGGGATCACATCAAGCTCCTTGCATGGAGCCTTCTCCTCCTCTGCCTGTCTCTGCCTCTCTTTCCGTGTCTATCATGAATAAATAAATAAAATCTTAAAAAAAAAAAAACAATTCAATGTGATCTCACTTTGATGAAAACGATTCATATATGAAAAAAATATATATATAAAAAAATACATATATGTTGGGCAGCCCCGGTGGCTCAGCGGGTTGGCGCCGCCTTCAGCACAGAGTGTGATCCTGGAGTCCTGGGATTGAGTCCCACGTCGGGCTCCCTGCATGGAGCCTGCTTCTCCCTCTGCCTGTGTCCCTGCCTCTCTCTGTGTCTCTCATGAATAAATGAATAAAATAAAATCTTAAAAAAAAATTATAGTGGAGACGCAGAGGGGCAGAGGGAGAGGGAGAGAGAGAATCCTAAGCAGTCTCTACACCTAACACAGAGGACTGTGGGGCTCAGTATCACAACCCTGAGATCATGACCTGAACCAAAATCAACAGTCGGACACAGGGCACCTGGGTGGCTCAGTTGGTTAAATATCCAGCTCTTTTTTTTTTTTTTTTTTCCAGATTGTGATTTATCATTCATGAGAGACACACAGAAAGGCAGAGGGAGAAGCAGTCTCCATGCAGGGAGCCCAATGTGGGACTCCATCCCGGAACAGGGATCACACCCTGAGGCAAAGGCACAAGCTCAAGCCCTGAGCCACCCAGGTGGCCCAAACATCCAACTCTTGATTGCAGCTCAGGTCATGATCTGAGGGTCTTGGGATCAAGCCCCGTGTTGGGCTGGCTCCCTGCTCTTTGGGAAATCGGCCTGAGGATTCTCTCCCTCTCCCTCTGCCCCTCCCCCTGTTCACACTGTCTCTCAAATAAATAAATAAACCTAAAAAAAAAAATAGGCACTTAACCAATTGAGCCACCCAGGCACCCCTAAAAAGATAAACACCTCGATAGATATCAACTTAAAAGGGTTCTTTATTAATAGGCTATCTATCACCGAGATGTTTTACAAGTTCTTAGTGCTGGTGTAGATATGAATTTTTGGACATACTCCTCCTGAGACTGATATACCTGCTTCATTTCAGAACACTAGCATTGGGGGCTGAGAAGACAAACCTAAATATACATAGGCAGGGGGAGAAGTAGGCGCCATGCAGGGAACTGCATGCGGGACTCCATCCCAGGATCCCAGGATCACGCCCTGAGCCAAAGGCAGACCCTCAACCCCTGAGCCACCCAGGTGTCCCCAAACCAAAATCTTAATAAAAAATAAGTGATAGATTTTATATATTTTTAATATTTTTTAAAGATTTATTTATTTACAATAGACATAGAGAGAGAGGCAAAGACACAGGAGGAGGGAGAAGCAGGCTCCATGCCAGGAGCCTGATGTGGGATCCCGGGACTCCAGGATCGTGCCCTGGGCCAAAGGCAGGTGCCAAACCGCTGAGCCACCCAGAGACCTCCTAGATTTTATATTTTGAGCAATGGCCAAGAGCACTTAGGAAAAAGCAAATAGTTTTTATAATGAGATTTCAGTGTGACAGCTTAAGGCAGTCATTTCCACCACAAGAGGCTACTCTTGCATAAAAAAGGCAGTATTGTATATGGCAGAAAAATTCCACAATGAAGGGCAGCTCCAGCCTCCAGACACTTGTTTTTTGTTGTTGTTGTTGTTTGTTTTTAATGGAGTGGGGGGTGGGCAGTGGGCAGTGCCTGAGTGGCTCAATTGATTAAGCTTCTACTCTTGATTTCATCTCAGGTCATGATCTCAGGGTTGTGAGATTAAGCTTCATGTTAGGCTCCTCGCTCAAAGGGAAGTCAGCTTCTCCTCCCTCTCCTTCTGCCACTCCCCCTGCTCATGCTCTCTCTCTCTCTCTCTCAAATAAATAAATACATCTTTTAAAAAGATGGAAAGAGGAGGGGCACCTGGGTGGCTCAGCAGTTGAGCATCTGCCTTTGCCTCAGGGCGTGATCCCAGGGTCCTGGGATCCAGTCCTGCATCGGGCTCCCTGTATGGAGCCTGCTTCTCCCTCTGCCTGTGTCTCTGCTTCTCTCTGTATGTCTCTTATGAATAAATAAATAACATCTTAGAAAAGAAAAAAGAGGGGATCCCTGGGTGGCTCAGTGGTTTAGTGCCTGCCTTTGGCCCAGGGCGCGATCCCGGAGTTCTGGGATCGAGTCCCACGTCGGGCTCCTGCCATGGAGCCCGCTTCTCCCTCTGCCTGTGTCTCTGCCTCTCTCTCCTCTCTCTATGACTATCATGAATAAATAATAAAAAAAAAAATTTAAAAAAAAAAGAAAAGAAAAAAGAATTTTTAAAAATGGAGAGGGGGTAACAAGAGAAATAGATGTATTTTGGAGAAGGAATAGACAAAACTAATAGGCAAATGGAAAAACTTATAGTTAGCTATAGAATTCTTGAATTGTAGACACATTTGAGGTAATTATTTCATTGATCACAACTGGGAAGTGTAGCATAGGGTGAATAGGAAAAACGGGAAGACTGCCTTCTTATTTATTTCCTAGGTAACTGGAGAGGAGAGAAAGAGCACCTTCCGACACAATCTTTGAGGCAGAACCAAAGCACTGCTATGCACACATTTGTCATAGTTAAGTGCTGGTGATTCAATGCATTTCTCTTACATTGAATAGTAGTGTGGTATCCGTATTAACCAATATATATTATTTCATTTATTTCCTTTCTCCAGGACTCGAAGAAACCAAAGATAACAGGCAAGCAGGCAACTCCATTATGACTTTCAACTAAGCATTTCAGATGTTTCTTTACTTCTGTGGAAGTCTAGATCTGGGATGGCATCTGGAAACTCCTATGCCTGTTACCAGTCTTCTTCAACTTGGCCAGGAAACATGGTACCTTATGTCTAACCTGGGCAGACCTACCTCAGCTGCTGTTGGGGGCATTTTGAAGACTAGAATATTGCTAGAGGAAGAGAGTCCAGGGCAGTAGTGTGTCTGCCCTGGGAAAAGGGTACCACAGATTAGCTTGATGTCAAAGTGTCACAGATGACTTTTGACAAGTACTTTCCTAGCTCAGAAATACTGCCACTGGTTTTATGCAGTTAACTGTTTGTAAGACCTATGTATGTTAAGCTTCGACTTTTGATTCAGAGATGACTCAATTTTTTGTTTCCTCCTTCTTGGACTTCAGATGCTTTTCCTGGATTTTTTTTAAGATTTATTTTATTTTAATTAATTAATTAATTAATTAATTTTATTTAGAGGCAGAGACACAGGCAGAGGGAAAAGCAGGCTCCCTGCAGGGAGCCCAATGCAGAACTCCATCCCAGGACCCCGAGATCATGACCTGAGCTGAAGGCAGGCGCTCAACCACTGAGCCACCCAGGCTCCCCTTTTCCTGGATTATTTTGTTAAAACAACAGGCCCTATCCTAACTTTATACCTTTCGTTTTAGATCTATAATTGGTTTCCAAAAGGTAGTTAAATTTCCTAGACTGTTGAACTTAAGAGAGCCTTTAACAGAGTTTACTTCTAAAGGTAGAATCCAGTGATTTCTAGCAATTTCAGATACAAAGTAAAAGCAAGATGACTTTCTCCCACCTCACCACAAGACATGACTAAAGAAAGAGATCTTTGTGGAGCAGTCATGCATAGCTTTCCTATTAAATTAGACCCTTGGGTCCATTGGACTAAGATGACTATATAAAATGATATTGTCTTTCCTTTCCTGCTCCCAAGAGGACTCAAAAAGTTCTCTCCCATCCAAATCAAGGGTGGATGACACTGCTTTGATTGATGCCTTTTGTTCCCAAACCAAATTGTTTTTTATAGCCTACCCCCTGCCAGCACTTTCCAAAGTGCCACCGCCATCAGCTCCAGAGGGAGCCCTTTCCTCAGGCTTCCTGGCCAGCAGCTGCACTGTGATAGCTAGGAGCAGGGAATGGGAGGAGAAAGCAGCTTGCAGACAAATGGGCAACTAATCTGACCAACAGCCCCGTCACTAGAACCATAAAAAACTCCCCGCTCTTTTTTTTTTTTTTTTTTTCTACTTGCCTCATCTGCATTTCTTAGCTGAGGTGGTGGAATGCTCCTTGGAAGAATTATGGCTTCAATATGGTCTATCAAATCAGGCTCAATTTTTAAAAAATTTTTTTCTTTCTTAAACCAACTCTGTTTATTAGGCCCGATATTGTCAGATCACTACAGACCTTACAGATATTAAAAGGGCAGGGGCGCCTGGGTGGCTCCATCAGTTTAGTGTCTGACTAAGCCTCAGGTCACTGTCTTGAGGTCCTGGGATCTAGCCCCTCTTGAAGCTTCTTGCTTAGCGGGGAGTCGGCTTCTCCCTCCCTCTCCTCTGCTCCTCCTCCTGCTTGTGCTCTCTCTCAAATAAATAAATAAAATCTTTTAAAAAATTATAAGAGCGGGATCCCCAGGTGGCTCAGCGGTTTGGCGCCTGCCTTCGCCCCAGGACATGATCCTGCAGTCCTAGGATCGAGTCCCACATCAGGTTCCCTGCACGGAACCTGCTTCTCCCTCTGCCTGTGTCTCTGCCTCTCCCCCCACCCCCTGTGTCTCTCATGAATAAATAAATAAAATCTTAAAAAAATTATAAGAGCAATCAGGAAATATTATGAATAACTTTATGCCAACAAATTTGACAAACTAGATGAAATAGGCAAGGCCCTTGAAAGACACAGATTACCAACAATGTGTCAACCTGAATTACAATTTCTAGATCCTTCTTTAAACTTTCTATTATTACTGTCTCCGTGTTCAGCTTTTTATGACACAGCCATGCAGGGCTTACTTAATTAGCATTCTCAGCTGTTCTACAGGGATCTGCGAAGTTTTCAGCACAAGTTTTGTAATTGTGGGATAGAGAGGGTTAAGCTGTTTTTACAAAAATAATAAGTTATCTTAATCAGGATTGTAAAATCCTGATCTCTCTAGGTGGCCTTTATGTTCAGGCCTGAATGACAACCTCCCTGGACTTTATCCAGTGTTTCTGGTCCTTGCAATGTGAGAACATTTCAAGGAGTCTTTAACAAATATATGTGGTTAGAGCCTCTTGCACCATAAAATGGTTAGACAAGGACCAATATAAAACAGTCTACAATGAAGCTGAAACCTTGGAAACAAGCTCATGCTTGCTTTTATAATGTGTCATTTAGCAAATGGAGTGTGAAGAATTAGTCATGCTAAACTTCTAACCATCCGATGACTGGCTTTAGACTAAACATCCCAGTTGAAAATTTTTAGGCTTTAAAGTTCCAGTCTTTCCATTCAAAGTTCAATTAAAAAAATATTATATCTAATAGCCCCTCCCCCCCCCCAATTCTAGTGTAGTTTAGCCTGTTAGCACCTTTCAGAGATACAAGTTCAACATACAAATGGCAAACCATTATGAGTTCCTTCATGCCTCTCAGGGATGTAAGAAAATGTAATATTTGAAACCATTGTTATCTTTGTGCTAAGAAATAAAATATACTTGAAAATATCATATTATTCAGGTATTAACTCATTGGTAAAATCACATTGTCACGTCCCCCTTTCTGTTGCTAATATGGTAGGTCCCAATCTGAATCCACTGCTGTATGCAGATAGCCAGACCTTTTGTGTAGCTTCCCATAGGTTTGAGCACCCCTACCTGTCCTCTTCTCTATACTCTTCAGGAGTTGCCTGATTCTGAGGGCTTGGCCTTAGGCTCTCCAAAGCCATCTGGCTGGCCTTTTCACTGGACTCTGTGCCCTTGGATCTCAGACTTTTCTTCCTTTCACAGCTCCACTATTTTCAAAGGCTGTTCATCTTTTTTTTTTTTTTTTTCCCTCACCTTCATCATTTCCCTTTATTTTTATCAGGGGGTTTGGTATTCCTTGACATGAACATAAACTGCTGTAAAGATTTGGGTATGCTAGGAGGCCTGGGTGGCTCAGTGGTTGAGCATCTGCCTCTGGCTCAGAGTGCATGTGAGCACCCTGTTTTTAACTACTTCAGTCTGTGATGTGCTTCATAATTTCAAACTCTTTGAGTTTTATTGAGATATAATTGACATATCCAAATCTTTTTTTTAAGATTTTATTTATTTATTCATGAGAGACAGAGAGAGGCAGAGACACAGAAAGAGGGAGAAGCAGGCTCCTTCCAGGGAGCCTGATGTGGGTCTGGATCCCAAGACCCCAGGATCACGGCCCCGAGCCAAAGGCAGATGCCCAACCACTGAGTCACCAAGGCATCGCAAATCTTTAAAAAAAGAAAAAGAAAACCTTGTTTTTCTCATAGGGTCAGCTAAGTGTTGTGTACAGACCCAGTTCATTCATTTAATGGATTTATTATGAATAAATCAGTGGAGTGGAACTTGGAGCTTTACTACGTTTATGCTGTTGCTTTTTGGGGCCTACAACATAGATCATTTTTTTCCTCCTCCTTTATCACTTAAAAAGTGTCTCCAAATTCCTTTTCATTTTCTGTATCAGTAAAGGCCTGAATGCTTTTTTATACCTTGAACCACTACTCATTCTTGCTCGGCTTCACCAATGAATATTAAACTATCTAATACAACCCCTTCATTTATAATTGAAGCAAATGGGCTCAGGGAAGCTAAGAGACATGCCCAAGGTCACAAATGTAGCTAATGGCTGAGGACCCAGGTTCCTGGCTCACATCCAGAGTGCTACTTATTATGCAAGGAGCCCCTTGAAAAGATTGTTATCAGAAACTGTTAACAACCTCCACCTGCAGTCTTTTTTTGTGGTGTTAATTTAATAGTAAGCCCTTCTAAAATATAATATACAAATAAGCTTCCTTCAGCACAAAAAATCAAATTACTGAAATCTAATCATAAGACTGTATGTATATGAAGAACATCTTACTATAGCTGTTTTACATGCTGTAAGTTTCTAGAAACCGAAATTCATTCTAATTTATAACATATGGCCATTGGCATGGGACATCATATGAGCAGAACTGTCAGGATAGAGACACTTAGAGTCTCAGAATAGAATTTTAGAATTTCAAAAAAGTTTTGTGCATATCTAATGCATTTGAATCCAATCCCTTTCTTTTTATAGCAAAGATTTTGAAGCTCAGAAAGTGATTTGCATGGCGTTATAGTAAAATCTGCAGCAAAATCAGCAGTGCTTTTCCTGTAATATCAAATTGCCTCCTTTGATTACTTAAAATTATATTGTGTTGATAGTCCAGAGATAGCAGAAATAAATCCTTTTGAAAAAAAAAAAAGATAGCCAGGGAACTAAAATCAAACATTACCTTAATCTTTGTTGGAGCATGAACCCTCATATTATTCAGGCAACTTCACTGCATTTTCCTGGCTTTTTGATAGCCCTTATGGGTTACTGGCAGAATTGTTTTCTCACCAGAAACATTAGAATTCAGAAAAAGAGAAAAATGGAATTATCTCAGCTAAATGGGAACTTTGAAAAGCTCCAGATTGTGATCTATTCTAAAGTAGCCTCAGTTTTTAACAACTTCTGGGCATGGAAAGGACCCAGAATGTGTTTGGGTCATCCTCTAGGAAAATCAACAATTCTTTCCTAACGTTTTAGCCGTAGAGGCAACAGAAATATCTGCCTGTTCAGGAAAGCTCTAACAGTATTTTTATCTTCACTATTTTCTTTAGGTTGTGGGTTGTGTTTATACACCTCTCAGAGCCCAGGATTTGGGAGAAATTTTGTATTGTTAATTTTTCAAGAAAACTTCATTCTTCCCAGTTTACACTCATATAGATTCAAGTCAGACTTTTTCCGTTGTCACCATACATACTACCCTCCCTGTGTGTAAAGAAATCAGACCTGAGAAGGAGGATTATAGGACACAGTGGGGAACTGCATCCATACCCCAGCCCACCCCTTTCCTTCAAACTCTAGAGATTATTCAGAGTCAACCCCAGGACACTGGTGAGTGTGGGAAGCTCTTGGAGGGGTGAGGAGTGGGAGGGTGCCAGGGACCTGAAAGATCTTACGAAGTTTCCTGCCAAGCTGGCCTAGGATTAACCCATCGTTTCCCAGCCAGGAGCTATCCCAGCTGTCTTGCTTTCTTGGGGCCTCTCACGTTAATCTATGGAATTGACCAACTGAGTTTGACCGTGACTGGCTTTGTTTTGCAAAACAAAATTGGTAAGGCAGGCCTCATGCTGATTGACTGAATGGTGTCATCAACTCAATTCAAGGGGTGCTACAAAAGCAAGGAAATGAAACTTCAATTTCCTCCTCATGTTAAATGATAGCTTATCATACTGATTATGACCCTTATGCAGCTCAGGGCAAAGTATTTTATTGCTTTTTTTGTGAACAGCAATAAACCACTCTCATCTTCCACTTTTTCCTCTGACTCTCACCCCACCCCACACCTGATTAAGGCCCATCGGAAAGGACTGTTCTCTATTGTCAATGGTCAGAGAACCAAAGCCTTGTTTTTGTTTTTGTTTTTGTTTTTGTTTTTGTTTTATCCCTGCCAACCTGTCAGGATTTTACCTTTATTCCAGAAAGCATAAGATTTGCTTTTAAAACAGAATCAAACAACCAAACAGAGGTGGGGAAAAAGCCATTCTGGCTTCAGAGCTCCCTTGCAAAATGGTCAGTTCCTCTCACTGCTTGAAAGAGCTTTGCTTCAGCTTTGGACCAGGCAAACATTACTTGCTGTCTTTCCTGTATTCACATTGCTTCCCTATGTCCCTCCACTACAATGCTCACCATAGCACATTTTTATGTGCACAAGTATGCTTTCCTTCTTGATTGGGAAGGACTATGTCCCTTCGTTTTTATATCTCTGGCCCACAGAAGGCATTCATTGAACGAATAGATTGAAAGAGGCCACCCACAGATTTGAGCTTGTCTACTTCTCTACCTGCCAGCAAGTCTGTACCTAGCGATTCCAGGGGTCGAAAAGAGGTTCAGTTGCTCAGCTTCCTCTTTGGGCACAGGTAGGCATCAGTGGGAGAAGTGCAGTGTTTCTTTGGACTTGAACCTGTACCCTCTTCCTTTCACCTCCTCCTCTTCTTAGGAAGTCTCATTTACTCCCATGACCTCAAGAGCTAACTCTGTATTCATGTCTCCTAGATTTACATCTCCATTTCAAATTTCTTCTCTAATTTATTTAGTCAGCTTTCCCAGATTTATTTTTATTTTTAAAGATTTTATTTATTTATTAATGAGAGACACATAGAAAGAGAGGCAGGGACACAGGCAGAGGGAGAAGCAGACTCCCTGCAGGGAGCCTGACGCGGGACTCGATCCCAGGTCTCCAGGATCACGCCCTGGGCGGAAGGCGGCGCTAAACCGCTGAGCCACCCGGCTGCCCCAGCTTTACCAGATTTAATAGCCAATTGCCTACTTGATATCTCCACTTGAATGTCTCAGAAAAGTCAGCATGCTTAAAATGGAACTCTTTGCAATCTATTTATTTAAAAGATTTTATTTATTTATTTACTTATTTGAGAGAGAGAGTGAGAGAACATAAGTGGGGTGAGAGGCAGAGGAGAAGGAGCAGGGAGCCTGATGGGGGGCTCAATCCCAGGACCATGGGATCATTATGACCTGAGCCAAAGGGAGAAGGCAGATGCTTAACTGACTGAGCCACCTAGGCACCCTGCCATTTATTTTAATTTTTATTTCTTTACGTAAGCTCTATACCCATAGTAAGGCTTGAACTCACAACTCTGAGATCAAGAGTCCCATGCTGTATTGACTGAGTTAAAATGGAACTCTTGGGGTGCCTGGCTGGCTCAGTCAGTACAGCATGGGACTCTTGATCTCGGGGTCCCATGAGTTCAAGCCCCACATTGAGTGTGGAGCCTACTTTAAATAAATTTAATTTAATTTAAAAAATTTTAAAG